>NW_011888826.1:447368-454271 GCF_000151845.1 Pteropus vampyrus | reverse complement strand
ACAAATAAGCAAGCTCTGCCATACAGGATACAGCCCCTAGAAGTTGATGGCCAAGAAAAACATAAAATATTTCTCAAGTGGTAGGTTTTCATAGAAAATACAGATTTTCAACAATACCTATGAAACATAGGTAAAGTCTGTAATTAATAGCACTTCATAAAAACCAGTTAGAGCTATAGATTCTATTGGCCTCAGTGTTTATTATTTTTTCAATCACAATATATAAATTATGTTCTTATACTTTGTTTCCCTGACAAGAGTATAACTTTATTTGATTAGAGACCACCCACCATTTCATCTGTAGTACATAGCATTATGCCTGACATACAGTAGGCATTTAATATATTTTTATCGAATGAATAAACAAACTGTAAAAAGGTGATTTAGGAGTAACTTATTTCTAGCTTTGTTATTTTATGATTGTATGTGAACGCAGAAACTTAAAAAAATTGTTACAATATCCTTAATTATAGATAGAAATATATTTTGCTCTTTTTGAATTCAAATGTTTTCTCAGAAGAACTGGCAATTTTTCCTAATCTAATGTCATTCAATAGATATTTAATGAGAGTAATTTTTTAGCAAGGCACTCTGGCAAATGTCTTGGAAGCTGAAGGTGAAAAAGGCATTGTCTGCTCTATAGAGGTTCAAACTACTCCAAATGTCTAGCTCTCCCATGGTGTGTGCACTGAAATATGATCCTTTCAGACAGATTATTGCCATCAAGTTCTACATAGCAAAGCTGGTGGCACTTCATGCTAGTCCTCTGACAGCCTATGGCCCACCATTCCATCAGCGGAATACTACCTGATGAGACTAGAATCTTATCCTCTGTAGGTTTTTCTTTTACAAATCCCTTCCTGATCACAGAAGCTGGCAGATCATCCTCAATTCAATGGTTGTTCCAAGATTCCTCTGATCAATACTGCATTCACTGTCAAATGTATCTCACGAGCCTGGGCAATTTTCCTTTGAAAGAACTTGGAAAATGTCTCTATTTACATTCTGGTTTTATTTTATATACGTATTATGAGGTACCATGATGAAAGAGTCCATCCCTCACATTGACTTTAGGGGTCACTGTTGCTGTTTCTATTTATCTTAAGTTGACTAATGTTCCTCTCCAGCTCTAGTGGCCTTAATATAATCCAACTACTATTTTCTCATGTGAAAATCCAGGCTTCAGTGTTCCAGGTGTCTGAAGACTCTTAAGTTCACCAGGCTCTCAGTTCTCCTTGTATTCTGAATTAACGCATGTAGATTAATTCATAGAGTAAATTTAATATTTTTTTATTTTAGCAAGAATTACATAAGAATTAAATATAATAGTATTTAAAAACATTTATCTAGAAAATCTCCCAGCTTCTATATTGATATACTATTTACTCCACAGTTACTTTTGATTTTATTTCATTTCCACTAGTAGCTTATTATTTATTTTCTTTTAAAACATGTTATGAGTTGTTGCCCTTAAGTTTAATAACACACAACTTTAAATAATCACTGTCCAACTTCAAATAATATCATGACATTTCATGTATAATAAATAAATTATATTAAAATTTTTCCTGTTAACAAAATTTATATATTTTATGGTACAGTATTTAAAAAATACAAAGGTAAAAAAAGAACAATGAAAAGAAATAAGCATAAGAGTTTGTTTAGTTTTATATTCTTTGCTTCAAATGCAAATATAGTACAATATGCTTTATCAATACTGGTCTAAGTTATCTTTTCAGTTTTTTTCATGGTTTAGATCAGGAGTCAGGAAACTTTTTCTGTGTAGAGCCTGATAACAAATATTTTAGCAAATATTTGTGGGCCATACAATATCTGTCCCAAATACTCAAACTCTGACATTGGAGCAAGATAGCAACTGAAGACAATACAAAAAGAACTAGATGTTTTGAACTACAAAAAACAGGCAGTGGATGGGATTTGGCTTCCAGATGTAATTTGCTAGCCCTTGGTTTAGAAGAGTTATTAAGAACACCAGGATTAGAAGCAGGGCAAGATGGCAAAGTAAGAATATTCTGAGCTCACCTCACTCTATGTACACATCAAAACTGCAACTACTCATAGAACAACTATCACAGAGAATGACCTGAAGACTAGGAGAACAGATTTTTCTACAAGTAAGGATATAAAGAAAAAACCATATCAAGATGGGTAGGAGGAGAAGAAATGCAGTCTTGTCAGGATCCACACCCCTAGTGTGGCAACCTACAAGTGGAAGGGATATCACAACTGTGGAGGTTCCCCCTGATGAGTTAGCATCTGAGCCCCACATTGAACTCTCTAGCCCAGGGGACCTGCACCAGGAATAGGAAGCCCCCATAACATCTGATTTTAATATCAGCATGGCTTATGTCCAGAATTGCTGAAGGACTTTAGGAAATTGAGACTCCACTCTTAAAGGGCTCTGCATAATCTCATTTGTTCTAAGTCTCAGCACAGAGGCCTCTGTTAGAAAAGTGCCTGAGTCATACCTGTAGAGGATACATTGACTAATTTTGGAGTGAGTGCTGAAGGTGCAGGTATCAGTTGGAATTTTCTTTGGGAAAAAAGACGCTAGGTGGTGCTATTTAAAAAAGTTTAATTAACTCATTAATTAATTATTTTTAAATTCTCCTTTCACCTAGCTGGCCTGGTGCTGGTGGAAAACCATTTCTGACACTCTGCATTGATCTTGCTAACACCGTTTGCCCCTCCTTGACGTTTGCCTGAGGTCTCACTCTGCCCAAACTTCCTGCCCCACCTGGGGCCCTCCAATGCAGCTCCTGGTTCCTTCACTGCCATATCTAGTGGGTGGCCTTAGCCAGCACTTCCAAAGTGGTGGCTCCTGCTCTGGGGGGCCTCTTCTGCACTCCAACAGGCCTGCAATAGTCAAGGCCCAGCCTTACAGCTAGCTACACCAGAAGCTTGCTACACACACCAGCATGCCAATAGCAGTTGTGGCAAAATCCTGCAGCCAGTTGGGCTAGGGGTCAGTTTTGCTTACCAGCACACCCACAATAGTTAGGGCTAGGCTTCTTAGACAAGACATGCTGTGGGCCAGCCCTGCAGGTACAGCTGAACCTCGCAAACATCTGGGCTGGAAGCCAGTCCAGTGTACTCCACAACAGTCATGGCCAAGACTTGCAGGCAGCTGGGCTGAGAACCAGCCCTGCCCATCAGTGTGTCTATGGTAATCACAGCCAGATCTCTCAGCCAGTCAGCCTGGGGACAACCCTACTCACCAGTGAGCCTGCAGCAATTGCAGATCAACTATAACAAGAGGGTGCATGCAGCCCACACAGAAAATACCCATGGAGCACCTAGCTCTGGTGACCAGAGAGGAGGTTCACCAGTGGGCCCCACAGGACAGCTTCTACATAAGGTCACTCTTTCAAGACCAAGAGACGTAACTGATCTACCTAATACATAGAAACAAACACGACAAGTTACACAAAATGAAGACATAGGTATATGTTCCAAACAAAAAATAAAACCATATAAAAAAAAACTTAATGAAATGAAGATAAGAATTCTACCAGATAAAAAGTTCAAAGTAATGATCATAAGATGTTCATCAAACTAGGGATAAGAATGGATGAACATGGTGAAAATTTCAACAAAAAGATAGAAAATATAAAAAAATAAAAGAATTAATCAGATCTGAAGAATACAATAATGAAAATGAAAAATGCACTAGAGGGAATCAACAGCAGATTCGATGAGTTAGAAGACTGAATCAGTGATATGGAAGACAGGGTACTGGACATCAGCCAACCGGAATGGACAAAAGAAAAAAGAATAATAAAGATCGTTTAAAGAATCTCTGTGACAACATCAAGTGTACCAACATTCATATTATAGAGACCCAAGAAGAAGAAGAAGAAGAAGAAGAAGAAGAAGAAGAAGAAGAAGAAGAAGAAGAAGAAGAAGAAGAAGAAGAAGAAGAAGAAGAAGAAAGAGAAGAAGAAGAAGAAGAAGAAGAAGAAGAAGAAGAAGAAGAAGAAGAAGAAGAAGAAGAAGAAGAAGAAGAAGAAGAAGAAGAAGAAGAAAGAGAGAAAAAGGGCAGAACACCTATTTAAAGTAATAATGGCTGGAAAATTGCCTAACTTGTTGAAGAAAACAGACATCTAAGTCCAGGAAGCACAGAGAGTCTCAAACAAGCTGAACCCAAAGAGACCCACATAATTAAAATGCCAAAAATTAAAGATAAAGAGAGAATCTTTCTTAAAAGGAGAAAAGACAACTAGTTGTGTACAAGGAAACCCCCATAATACTACAAGCTTATTTTTCAGCAGAAACTTTACAGTCCACAAGGGAGTGTATGATATATTCAGAGTAGTGAAAGGGAAAATCTATAACCAAGAATACTCTACACTGCAGAGTTATCATTCAGAAATGAAGAAAAAATAAAGTTTCCTACACAAGCAAATGCTAAAGAAGTTCATAAACCAGCATTATGAGGATTATTAAAGAGACTTCTTTAAGTGGAAAAGGAAAGACCAAAAGCAGAAATAAAAAAAATATACAAAAGAAAAAAATTTCACTAGAAAATGTAAACATAGGAAAGGAAGTGGATCAATTATTTATACAGTTAGTATAAAAGTTAAGAGACAAAAGTAGTAAAATCATCTATATTCACAATAATTTCTTAAAAGATACACACACCGATGCAAAATATGATATCAAAACATAAAACATGGGGAGGGGGTAGTAAAAATGCTTTTAGAATGCGTTTGAACTTAGGCAAATGTTAACTTAAAATAAACTGCTATACATAGGTTGTTATATATGAATCTTATGGTAACCACAAACCAAAACCCTATAATAGGTACACAAAAAAATGAAGAGAAAGGAATCCAAACATAACACTAAAGAAAGTCATCAAATCACAAGGGATGAAAGCAAGAGAAGGATGAAACAAAGAACTATAAAAACAATGACCAAAAATCTATGGGATACAGTGAAAGCAGTCAGAAGAAAATTTATAGCAATACAAGCCTGCCTCAGGAAACATGAGGAATCTCAAATAAACAATCTAACTTTATATCTAAATAAACTAGAAAAAAAGAACAAACAAAACTCATAGTTAAAAGAAGAAAGTAAATAATAAAGATCAGAGAGCAAATAATTGAAATAGTGACAGAAAAGAAAAACAAACAATAGAAAAATCAATGAAACTAAGAGCTGGCTCTTTGAAAAGTTAAACAAAATAAACCTTTAGGCAGACCCATCAAGAAAAAAAAAAAAAAAAAAACCGGCCCAAATAAATAAAATCAGAAATGAAAGAGAAGTAACAACTAACACCACAGAAATACAAAAGATCATAAGAGACTACTATGAACAATTATACACTAACAAATTTGAAAATTTAGAAGAAATGAATAAATTCTTAGAAACACAATATTTCAAGATTGAATTAAAAAGAAATAGAAAGTAGTTATAGACCAATGACTAGTAAGAAGATTAAATCAGTAATCAAAAACCTTCCAACAAACGAAAGTCCAGGATCCAATGGCTTCACAGGTGAATTCTAACAAATATTTAAAGAAAAATTAATACTACCCTCCTCAAACTGTTTTAAAAAATTGAAGAAAAAACACATTCAAACTCCAAACTCATTCTATGAGGCCTGCTTTACCATGATACCCAAACCAGACTAAGATAAAAAAAAAAAAATTACAAGCTAATATTTCTGATGAACATATGCAAAAATTCTCAATAAAATATTAACAAACTGAATTCCACAATACTTTTAAAAAATCATACACTATGATCAAGTGGGATTTATTTCAATGATACAAGAATGATTCAATATCTGCGCATCAATCAACATGATACACCATATTAACCAAAAGTATAAAAATTATATGACCATCTCAATAGAAGCAGAAAAAGCATTTGACAAAATTTAACATACATTTATGATAAAAACTCTCAACAAAGTGGGCATAAAGGGAATGTACCTCAACATAATAAAGGTCATATATGACAAATCCACTAACTAGTTAACATCACACTAATGGTGACTAGCTGAACGCTTTCCCTCTAAAATCAGGAACAAGATAAGAATGCCTACTCTGACCACTTTCATTCAACATAGTATTGGAAGTCTTAGACACAACAATCAGACAAAAAAAAAAATAAATAAAAGTCATTCAAATTGTAAAGAAAAAAGTAAAACCGTCACTATTTTCAGATAACACGATACTATATATAGAAAACCCTAAAGGCTCCACCAAAAAAAATCTATTAGAACTAATAAATGAATTTCATAAAGTTGAAGGATACAAAATTAATATATAGCAATCTGTTACATTTCTATACACTAATAATAAACTATAAGAAAGAGAAATTAAGAAAACAATCTCATTCACAATTGCATTGAAAAGAATAAAATACTTAAGAATAAGTTTAAACAAGCTTGTGAAAGACCTGTATTCTGAAAATCATAACACCGATGAAAGAAATCAGAGATGACACAAATAAATGAAAGAATATATTGTGCTCATGAATGGAAATATTTAATGTTTTTAAAATGTTTATACTACTTAAAGCAAACTAAAGATTTAATGTAGTGCCTTTCAAAATACCGAAGATATTTTTTTCAGAACTAGGACAAAGAATCATAAAATTTGTGTGAAACCACAAAAGACCCGGAATACTCAAAGTAATCTTGAGAAAATTCTCAAAAAAGTGTTAGCAAACTTAATTGAAAGAATTCAACTTTGGACAACAAAGTTGGAGTATAATGCTTCTTGATTTCAAACTATACAATAAGGCTATAGTAATCAAAACATTATAGTACTGGCATAAAACAGACATGTAGATAGATGGAACAGAATAGAGAGACCAAACATAAACCCACACTTAAATGGTCAATTAATCTATAACAAAGGAGGCAAGAAT
>NW_011888826.1:444778-447318 GCF_000151845.1 Pteropus vampyrus | reverse complement strand
AGAGAATATTATACTAAGTGAAATAGGTCAGAGAAGAGAAATACCATATGATTTCACTTGTATGTGGAAGCTAAAAAACAAGACAAACAAAACAGAAACAGATGAATAGACACAGAGAACGAACTGGTGGTTGCCAGATGTGAGGGAGTGGCAGGATGGGGGATGGGTGAAAAACATGAAGGGGATTAAGAGATACAAAATTCCAGCTATGAAATAAATAAGTCAGGTGATGTAATGCACAGCACAGAGAATATAGTCAATAATATTGTAATAAATTTGTATAGTGACATTTATTAGGTTTACATGGCTATCGCTTCATAAGGTATATAAACGTCGAATCACTATATTATACACCTAACACTAATATAATATTGCGTGTCAATTATATTTTAATAAAAAGTTATTAAAAGAATATTCTAAAATAATTCTATAAGCAATGATAAAATATTATTAATAACAATATTTAGTTAGCACAAATTATAGGCATCGATGTTCAATAGAACCAGGGTAAAGAGAGATCCAACTACAACTAATCTTTAAAGATAAGGATGAAAAAGACGTAAAAGGAGAAAATGTCCAAAGTCAGGATATCTGTTTCCAGTAAATGTTATGTTATATGCAGGAATTCCCTTCAATCGAGCATTTATGTTAAATTCTTCACATCAGTGACAATGCAATAAAATTTATTTTGATAAAATATTGTTTGGTAATTAGACAGAAATAAATGTCATATACTTGTGAGCTGAGCTGTGAAAAAGTGTGTCAATTTTCTAACTTCTTGATAGAGTTCCCTTTGAGTGGTTATAGGAAGTGCCCTTCCTCACTGAAGCACTCTGCTGCAGAAAGGAGCAGAGCTAGGGGTCAATGGTTGCTTTCCTCTTGTTCGGGATTTGTTTAAGTCATAAGTTAACAAAGTGTTGAAAGCAAGAGAAATATCCCACAAAGTAAATCAGAATCTTAATAAAGTAATAACCTTCAGAGCTCTCTCTTAAATCTTGTTGCTCATAATTTAACTCTCTCATAGCACCTTTTGAAAAGTTTAAAGTAAAAATGTCTTTCATTTTAAATATGAAAAATTAGCATTTATTCTCTAATAAATTTTCCTAAAAGCAAATACTATATATCACCGCTAACTTGGGTTAAACTCATTTGAGTACATTTCGAACTTCATTTCAATAACAAAAGCCTTAAAATGATTTACAAGTACACTCTGGCTTTTCCTATAATGTATATTTGTAATAGATCTTAAATACTATTATGTATAATATTGTATAAAAGTAATAGAGATAAATAGAAAGTTACAGGCTGAAGTAGTCACCAATCATATTAGTCTCTGGTACACAATAAGCATTTAATAGCATTTATTGACTAAATACCTTTTGGACAACATTGACTAATTTATGGATTCCCAATTTAGTTTATGGTGTACTTCCAACCCAGTGATGCATGGTCCAAAATACGTCATCTCAATGTATGATCACTAGTGATTTAATCATTTTTGCATATGTATATATTAATCAGGGATTTTAGTTACAGACATCCTCATCCTCTCTGGCTAGTTTAAGCTGAAAAGAACTTAATGAAAGAATTTTTGATAGATCACTGAATCATTAAGTATCCCAGAAGTAGCCTCTGGGATAAGGATCCAGGAACAACATGAGAAACCAAGCTGTGGTACTGGCCTGGTTGAGAAAATCGTTCTTGTCACTGCCTGTGCTAGTTCGCAGGACTGCCATAACAAGGTACTGCAGACTGGTGACCTAAACAACAGTTCTGGAGGCTAGAAGTCTGAGACCAAGGCGTTGGCAGGACTGGTTTCTCCTGAGGCCTCTCTCCTCGGCTTACAGACAGCAGTCTTCTTGCTGTGGCCCCCAACGGTTCTTCCTCTGTGTGCTCATCCCTGGTGTCTTTGTGTGTCCACATTTCCTCTTATAAGGACACCAGTCAGATTAGATTAATGTCTTCATTTTACCTTAATCACTTTTTTAAAACCCTGTCTCCAAATACAGTTATATTCCGAGGACTTTAGTGTGTGAATTTGATGGGGATAGAACTCCACCCGTAATACTGCCTTACCCAGGACTAGAAGCTACCATTTGCTTGGTTCCCAGGGACTCTGCTTTCTGGCAACTGACTCTGTTGCCAGCACCAATGCCTGGCAGACACCTTGTAACAAAAATCTCTGTTGTAATTGAGCCAGCTAAATGTATGTCCTGTGTTGAGCCTCTTTCCTTATCTGTCCCTTTCCAGTCAGGCTTGCATGGGTGAATCTGATTGCGAGAGCCATGCTCATAGGCCTGAGTTTGAGCTAAGATGAAAAGCTGAGTTTTGGTTTCCATGCAGAGAAGATGAGACTCAAAATACAAAGAGATCTCTGAATATAAAAGCTTATTCATAGGGTGATGGGCAGCCTCAACACTACAATGTATAAAATTATGCCACTAAAATATAGCATAAAACAGAAGAGGATCTTTCATAATAGCCAAAAGGTAAAAATGACCCAGTGTCCATCAACGGATGAGTGTGTAAACAAAATGTGG
>NW_011888826.1:410181-444728 GCF_000151845.1 Pteropus vampyrus | reverse complement strand
ATATATATAAAACTAAACAAGGGTAACAAAAGAAAAAATAAATAAATGAGACTGCATCAAACTAAAAAGATTTTACACAATGAAGAGAACCATCAGCAAAATGAAAAGGCAACCTTCCAAATGGAAAAAGGTATTTACCAATAATATATTTGATAAGGGTTTAATATCTAAAGTATATAAAGAACTCATACAACTCAACAAACAAAAAACAAACCAATTAAAAAATGGATGGAGGATCTGCACAGACATTTCTTTAGAGAAGACATATAAACAGCCAACACATGAAAAGTGCTCAGCATTACAAATTATCAGGGAAATGCAAGTCAAAACCACAATGAGATATCACCTCACACCTGTCAGAATTGCTGTTATCCAAAAGACAACAAATAACCAGTGTTGGTGAGGATGCAGTAAAGGGAACCGTCATGCGCTATTGGTGGGATTGTACACTTATGCTGCCACTATGGAAACACTATAAAGTTTCCTCAAAAAGTTAAAAATAGAACTACCATACCACTCAACAATTCTAGTTCTGAGTGTTTATTCGAAGAAAATGAAGACACTAATTTGAATAGATATATGCTATGCTATGTTCATTGCAACATTATTTACAATAACCAAGATATGGAAGCAACCTCAGTGTTCATTGATAGATGAATGAATAAAGAGATGTGGTATATTTTGTAAATGAAATATTACTCAACCTGGGAAGGAATCAAATCTTGCCATTTGATACAACATGGATGGACCTAGAGAATATTATACTAAGTGAAATAGGTCAGAGAAGAGAAATACCATATGATT
The DNA here is from genome assembly GCF_000151845.1 of Pteropus vampyrus. Lineage (NCBI taxonomy): Eukaryota > Metazoa > Chordata > Mammalia > Chiroptera > Pteropodidae > Pteropus > Pteropus vampyrus. The sequence goes on along the minus strand of NW_011888826.1, from coordinate 443,924 downwards.
TCACTTGTATGTGGAAGCTAAAAAACAAGACAAACAAAACAGAAACAGATGAATAGACACAGAGAACGAACTGGTGGTTGCCAGATGTGAGGGAGTGGCAGGATGGGGGATGGGTGAAAAACATGAAGGGGATTAAGAGATACAAAATTCCAGCTATGAAATAAATAAGTCAGGTGATGTAATGCACAGCACAGAGAATATAGTCAATAATATTGTAATAAATTTGTATAGTGACATTTATTAGGTTTACATGGCTATCGCTTCATAAGGTATATAAACGTCGAATCACTATATTATACACCTAACACTAATATAATATTGCGTGTCAATTATATTTTAATAAAAAGTTATTAAAAGAATATTCTAAAATAATTCTATAAGCAATGATAAAATATTATTAATAACAATATTTAGTTAGCACAAATTATAGGCATCGATGTTCAATAGAACCAGGGTAAAGAGAGATCCAACTACAACTAATCTTTAAAGATAAGGATGAAAAAGACGTAAAAGGAGAAAATGTCCAAAGTCAGGATATCTGTTTCCAGTAAATGTTATGTTATATGCAGGAATTCCCTTCAATCGAGCATTTATGTTAAATTCTTCACATCAGTGACAATGCAATAAAATTTATTTTGATAAAATATTGTTTGGTAATTAGACAGAAATAAATGTCATATACTTGTGAGCTGAGCTGTGAAAAAGTGTGTCAATTTTCTAACTTCTTGATAGAGTTCCCTTTGAGTGGTTATAGGAAGTGCCCTTCCTCACTGAAGCACTCTGCTGCAGAAAGGAGCAGAGCTAGGGGTCAATGGTTGCTTTCCTCTTGTTCGGGATTTGTTTAAGTCATAAGTTAACAAAGTGTTGAAAGCAAGAGAAATATCCCACAAAGTAAATCAGAATCTTAATAAAGTAATAACCTTCAGAGCTCTCTCTTAAATCTTGTTGCTCATAATTTAACTCTCTCATAGCACCTTTTGAAAAGTTTAAAGTAAAAATGTCTTTCATTTTAAATATGAAAAATTAGCATTTATTCTCTAATAAATTTTCCTAAAAGCAAATACTATATATCACCGCTAACTTGGGTTAAACTCATTTGAGTACATTTCGAACTTCATTTCAATAACAAAAGCCTTAAAATGATTTACAAGTACACTCTGGCTTTTCCTATAATGTATATTTGTAATAGATCTTAAATACTATTATGTATAATATTGTATAAAAGTAATAGAGATAAATAGAAAGTTACAGGCTGAAGTAGTCACCAATCATATTAGTCTCTGGTACACAATAAGCATTTAATAGCATTTATTGACTAAATACCTTTTGGACAACATTGACTAATTTATGGATTCCCAATTTAGTTTATGGTGTACTTCCAACCCAGTGATGCATGGTCCAAAATACGTCATCTCAATGTATGATCACTAGTGATTTAATCATTTTTGCATATGTATATATTAATCAGGGATTTTAGTTACAGACATCCTCATCCTCTCTGGCTAGTTTAAGCTGAAAAGAACTTAATGAAAGAATTTTTGATAGATCACTGAATCATTAAGTATCCCAGAAGTAGCCTCTGGGATAAGGATCCAGGAACAACATGAGAAACCAAGCTGTGGTACTGGCCTGGTTGAGAAAATCGTTCTTGTCACTGCCTGTGCTAGTTCGCAGGACTGCCATAACAAGGTACTGCAGACTGGTGACCTAAACAACAGTTCTGGAGGCTAGAAGTCTGAGACCAAGGCGTTGGCAGGACTGGTTTCTCCTGAGGCCTCTCTCCTCGGCTTACAGACAACAGTCTTCTTGCTGTGGCCCCCAACGGTCCTTCCTCTGTGTGCTCATCCCTGGTGTCTTTGTGTGTCCACATTTCCTCTTATAAGGACACCAGTCAGATTAGATTAATGTCTTCATTTTACCTTAATCACTTTTTTAAAACCCTGTCTCCAAATACAGTTATATTCCGAGGACTTTAGTGTGTGAATTTGATGGGGATAGAACTCCACCCGTAATACTGCCTTACCCAGGACTAGAAGCTACCATTTGCTTGGTTCCCAGGGACTCTGCTTTCTGGCAACTGACTCTGTTGCCAGCACCAATGCCTGGCAGACACCTTGTAACAAAAATCTCTGTTGTAATTGAGCCAGCTAAATGTATGTCCTGTGTTGAGCCTCTTTCCTTATCTGTCCCTTTCCAGTCAGGCTTGCATGGGTGAATCTGATTGCGAGAGCCATGCTCATAGGCCTGAGTTTGAGCTAGGATGAAAAGCTGAGTTTTGGTTTCCATGCAGAGAAGATGAGACTCAAAATACAAAGAGATCTCCGAATATAAAAGCTTATTCATAGGGTGATGGGCAGCCTCAACACTACAATGTATAAAATTATGCCACTAAAATATAGCATAAAACAGAAGAGGATCTTTCATAATAGCCAAAAGGTAAAAATGACCCAGTGTCCATCAACGGATGAGTGTGTAAACAAAATGTGGTATATATATATATATATATATATATAAAAATATTATTAAGCCTTAAAAAGGAAGGAAATTCTGACACATTCTACAACATGGATGAAACCCAGTGACATTATTTTAAATGAAATAAGCCAGAGACAAAAAGACAAATATCATATGGTTCCACTTACATGAGGTACCTAGACAAGTCAAATTCACAGAGACAGAAAGTAGAACAGTGGTTGCCAGGGGCTGAGAGGAGAGAAGAATGGGTAGTTATTGTTTAATGAATACAGAGTTTCAGTTTGGGATGATGAAAAAGTTTTAGAGATGGATAGTAGGGGTGGTTGCATAACAATGTGAATGTGCTTAATGCCATTGAATTGTACCTTAAAAATCATTAAAATGGTAAGCATTATGTGTATTTTACCACAGTAAAAAAAGAGCAAACAAACAAACAAAAACCCAAACAAAACCCAGAAGAAATTGTTGCTAGAGATCAGGGGCTGACTCTGTCTAGACTGGAGTCTTCCTGACAGGCTTGAAATTAGCATGGGGAAAGCCTGAGGGAGCTTGGAGCCCTCTCAGTGGGAAGACTCGCTCACCCCTGCTCCTGCCTGCATTCCAGTAGACAAACAGCTTCAAGTGCTTGCTTTGCTTAATGTAAGAATCTTCACTGGCATTATGAAATAGTGTTCCTTATTTCTCTCTCAACCAATAGATTTATTTGAAAAAGACTGTCAGTGTTCTTAGAACATTTCTGTCAGGTGTGCTAAATAAAAGTAAGCTGAAGTCTGCGATGGCAGATGTTTGACTGTCTTTAAGCAAATATTAGAGGAAGGAAAGATCCAGTAACAAATATATTTTCTTGATGAGTTTCCTTCAAGCAGAAAAATTCATTGGAATATATTTTACCTTATGTCAACCTTGTGAATAGAATCAAATTAGAGCTGATTCTCTTGCAAAATTATGTCACCATAGAGTTGTGCCCTTTGGATTTTGTGAAAAATGAGCCCAGTTGAATGTCTTTGCCATGAAGTGTGGGGGAATTAAACAAGACAGAGTGGCAGCTTTCCCATAAAGCGTTTCATTTAAAAAAATCTTTTTAAAGAATTTTGAATTGTGGAAATATATACATAACATAAAATTTACTATTTTAACCATTTTGAGTGTGCAGTTCGGCGGCATTAAGTACATTTACATTGTTGTGTAACCATCATCACCGTCCATCTTTAGAATCCCCTGATCTAAATTGACCTAAAAGGTACCTGAAATAAGTGTGATTGTATAATATTTGCTCTTTTGTGTCTGATTTGTTTCACTTAGCATAAACTCCTCAGGGTTCACCCATGATGTAGCGTATGTCAGAATCTCCTTCCTTTTTAAGATGTATACATACAATAATATTTCATTGTATGTATACACCACATTTTGATTACCCATTTATTTGTCATTCGATACTCAGATTGCACACAACATTTCACAGTTATGTGCCATATAATGACGTTCCATATATGACAGTGATCTCATAAGATTATATGGAGCTGAAAAATTCCTAACGCCTAGCAACTTCATAGCTGCAATAACGTTGTAGCTGCGCAAGGCATTACTCACATGTTTGCAGTGATGCTGGAGTAAACAAACCGACCGTGCTGTCAATTGCATAAAAGTATAACACATACAATTATGTACAATACATAATACTTAATAATAATAAAAGACTGTTACTGGTTTACATATTTACTATACTATACGTTTTGTTATTTTATTCAAATAATTAATTTATTTTTATTTAAATATAGTTGGCATACAATATTATATTTGTTATATTACTTTCAGGTGTACAATATAATGATTTGACATTTTTATACCTTACAATGTGATCACCCCACTAATTCTAGTAATCATCTGTCACTGCAACTTATCACAATATTACTGACTATATTCCTCTTATCTTTTCCCACCCATTCTCCACCTTCTCTCCTCTGATGACCATTTCTTTGGTTTCTGTTTCTAAGTCTGTTTTTGTTTTGTTTTGTTTGTTTGTTTGTTTGTTTTTTAGTTTCCACATGTAAGTGAAACTATATGGTATTCGTCTTTGTCCATCTGATTTATTTCATTTAGCGTAGTACCCTCTAGGTCTACCCACGTTGTTGCAAGTGGTAAGGTATTCGAACTGATTTCTAGGAGCAATAGATAGATTGATTTCTTCCAATTTTTTTTTGTCTTAGAGATTTGAAATTCTTTCCTTTTAAATGTCACAGAATTTGCCAGCAACACAAATCTCCAAGAAAATCAAAGCACAAAGACTTCATTAAAGAGAAATGTAAATGGCAATAAAATTGACATTTGGATTGGTGATTCTGTTTCATCGAGTTGTAATTAACTAGACTGAATTCTGGTCTAGTTTTTCTTCCTTTTGGTACTGAGTCTGTGAGTGAGCATTGAAGGCCACAGCTAGGATAGAAGATAAGTTTTTCTGGCTTTTACTGATTTGGCAATGTTACGAGGTGGGAGGATGTCATTAGTACTTGGGAGAATCACTTTCCTGAGGCTAGTGTCATCTACATTTATTTAAACTAATAACTAGTTACTTGTTATTCTTGTTATTAAGGACCTGCCACCTGCCAGGCATTCTACTAGGTGCTTTCATCACAGTGCTTAGGACATCCTCACCAAACCCTGAAAAGCATTTCTAAAGGAGCAATCTGGGCTCAGAAATGTGGAGTCTTGCCCATGACCTCTGAGTATTCAAGGTGAAGGAGGAGCTGGGCTCTGACTATGACACCAAGCCGTTCCTATTGACCTTTCTAGGTTACCTTGAAGCAGGCAGAGTAAGCATTAAGAGGGAGTAGTGATCTCAGACACAAACAAGTCGTACCTATGCAAATGCTCACTATGGTTCCTCATTGCTGATCACACCCGGAAATAATTATCCACTTGTTTTCGCTGATCCCCTAACTCAGACCATGAGGGTATCCTCTTGGTGGTTTGCCCACCTCAACCTCTCTCTTCTTTCCCCATGACACATGCCTCTTTGTCAAGCTCTACCATCGGGGTCCTGTTGACAGGATGGTGGGGGGTTGTGTAACCATTGTAAGTCCACCTTCCCATTAGCCATGTGACCTTGGCAAGTGCTCAACTCCACCGGAATTCAGTCTCTCCATCAGTTAAGTGGGGATGATAATGATGACAGCACATTTCATCAGATAGTTTTGAAGTTAAATGCATTAATAGTTATAATAGTAGCTAGTACATAGCAAGCACGATATTTTTCAAATTGAAATATGTGTTTTAAAATTCAAAGCACATTGCAGTTTAAATGGCAGTATGTTTTCTTAGTGGTCTACAAATTAATGGTGTTTTAAAAAACCAAAGGCCTCCTAGACTTGATGAAGCAACTGGGTTTGTTAAATCATATTAATGTCTTGCTTTTCTTATCCATTAAGAAACCTCCCATATTAAACCAGATTCCTTCATCATGGCCTTCCTTGGAACACTCTAGAATATATGGGGCAAGGAAAGAGGTGGAATATATCATGCAGTTAACACCTCTGTGTAGACATGGCTATATTTTATTTTATGATCACATCATTCTTTCTTTATCACTCTGCAGCTTTGCATATGCTTTTTTTTTGTTGTTAGAATGAAATTCTCTCATTTGTGATTGCAAACCCAGTCTTCTTCTTACAGGTTAAATGCCATCTTCTCTGGGAAGCCCTCACTGACACTCCCAGAAGAATTTATGTCCTTGTCAGTGCCTTGTGTAGATTGCTGCCATAGTGTTTTGTAGTCATCTATTTACTGGCAGTTATCTCACTGTGTTCTATGTCTTTGAGCACATCCGCTAGGTTCTAAGCACCCAGAGGGAGGCATGCAAATTTAATATTCATGTTTGTGTCTGTTCGTGTCTATAACCTTGGCACTGATTGGCATTAAATTATTTTCAGTAAGTGTCTGTTAAATTAATAACATGGCTCATGACCTTTCAGAATCTCAATTTTCTTTTCTAAAAAACTAGGTGATTAGACCTATTGATTCTTGGAAAGAAAAGTATCACCCTCACTTCCCAGCTGCACCAGATAAAACTCTACAAAGAAGTTTTCTATCCCTGAGAACACCTTTGTTTTTGATCTCAAATCATAACACAATTTTTATAGATTTCTATAATGATGGCAGAGAGAGATATGAAGAAAAACTTGTATTCTTATAGCTAGACACTTTCATAAATAATTAATATTTCGAGAAACTGAAATTTGTCGGGGCTTGTTCGTGGTTCACAACAACAACAAAAAATACTTTTTCTCAAAAGTCATTTCATTAAATAGGGTGAATACTGATATTCCTTAAAATTTACAAACAATTAAAAACTAAAAGAAATGGCATTTTGATACAAATTTGTTAAATCTGCAAATGGAAAAATAATTTCAAAAAAAGAGGATTTGTTCAATAATATCAAATTGTAATTTTATGCAATTAAATTGTGGATAAGCAGCTTGGGAGCTTTCAGTCATCTTCCAAAAATGCCAACTTTGAAAGTTGTGAAATGCTTGTGCTTTAGAAAAGATGATAGGAAGAAAATTCATTTCAATATAACTCTAATTAGAGTCATAATAAATTTTATGTTTAAATAATCATCACATGATTGCTTGTAATTTGCTTCTGTTTTTTTTTTTTTTTTCCCCAAGATCTTTTAAGGCAACTAGTCAATGGTTGATTTTTATTTCAAGTTTTAATCTTTTTATTCTTCTGGACACCATTTTAACATTTAATGACACAAATTAATGTTTATATCTGTCTTTCATAATATTGCCTGAATTCTTGTTTTCTGGAACCAGGCAGCTGATTGGTCAATTAGATTAAAAAAATAAAGCTTCAAACACTTATTTTTCTTTTAGTCATTGTATTGAGTTTTTAACTCCTCACCACTTAATCATTGTTGTGTTATTGTGTAATTGGTACCAAAATGTCAAATACAAAGTATATAATAAAAAGGAAAAAAACAGATGTGGAGAGTTTTTTTTTTCTTTTTTCTTTAATATCTTCATGTTAGCTCATAGCAACAAATCGTTTTAGGAATATGAACTTTTTCTCTTTATAAGAAAAATATGAAACAAAGCAAAACAAAATGCAAACAGCAATAAAGCAAAAATTTTAAATAAATACCATAAATCTCATGAGCGCCTGATAATTGGGTAAGAGAAGTCTCTTAGGCTCTCGGTGGTCAATTCAAAGCCAATGGAAATCTATGTTTGCATTTAAACAGACGTGTTTGTTCTTTTGGCAGCCTCATAAAGGAAACCTTTTCAACAAAAATAAAAATTCTTGTGAGTACGAATTGCACATTAAGTCGTTCTGCTACTCGAACAGCGGATACGTGCTGATCTGCATAGACTTACTGCCCAAGATGAGGACAGAGATGAGAGGAAGTGTTAGGAAATTTACAGCGATTGGAATCTAAAAACACAATATTTTGTATGTTTTGTGCATTTTTCATGTGTTAAAAAATAAGATAGAAGGCCCAAATGGAGTCACTTATGCTAAGTCCCATGTCAACCAAACTCAGAGTTAATTACAGTTTCTGTGCTCCGAGAAATGGAACCTTAAACCAGTCAATCAGGAAGGAGTCACCGCTCAGCACTAGTTAGATCATCTGCCTGACAGACCTTTGTCATCCTAAAGGAAAGTGAATTTGCTATAACCAATCGTTTTTTTTGCCTAGTATATCTTCCTGGTTCCCCCTCCCTTCTGCCTAGTCTTTCATTTTGTACAGCTCCTCAAGGCTGCTTTTTACCTGCTAGATTGGATACTGCCAGATTCATGAATCGTTGAATAAAGCCAATAAGACTTTTAAATTTCCTCAGTTAAATTTTGTTTTTAACATGTTTTCTTCATTGTATTTTTCAAAAACTGCATTGTATTTTTAGTTCGTGACAGATTGGAGGAAAAGGAAACATACCCAAACCTTGTCCACGTTACTTGCCTGAAGTGCCCACATTTGTCCACAAGATGTCGCCTCACTGCCAGAGTTGCTCTTGAAAAGGACAGAGACGTTCGGTACCTGAGCAGCCCCCAGGTGGCTGCACACTAACCACCCCAGCTGAAGATTTAGAACAGAACGTCCATCCTTGACAACAAATGCCAACAGATTGCTACTTGGTATAATTCTTTATTCTCAGGAAGCAAACAGAAGGTATAATTCCCCTGATGAATAAGTGTCCCCTTGGTGCAGTAATACTAGGGGCGATCATGACAGATTGTGATGGTGCAGGGGTGCCTTTGATAAAGAAGGTTGGTTGGTATAATCATTGCTGGCCTTCCAGACCAGTGGTTTTAGCATATTTTATGGCAGCGATTCTCAAACTGCAGCGCATCAGAATCATCTGGAGAGCGTGTTAAAACTGGGAGTGCGGAGCTCCAGTCCAGACTTTCTGATGCGGTAGGTCTGCGCTTTCCCAGGGGATCTGACGCAGCTGGTCCGGGACCACGCTTGGAGAACCTCTTCCCTATGACAAACTACTGGAGCCTTGGAATTAGACGCTGGTTCAAATCCAAGCCCTGCCTCTGAGATAACCGAGTAACCTGGGGCAAGAGACCTGCCCATTCCGAGTCTCTGTTTCCTTATGTTCAAACAGATATGCTGATAGCGGCAAGAATAGTTTGGGGCTGTCTATGTGGCATTTAGCGAGAGCCTGGTGTTCATGGAGAATCTGGATTTTGTGGAGCCTGAAGTTTATACAATTTTGAGAAGAAATAAGAAATTATTAATGTAAGTTGGATTAAAATTATATACTTATTTAGAATAAGAAAAAGATAAAATGAAATATTTAAAAAGTTTACCAATGCCACGATAATCAGAAAATCTAGTAAAATAGCACGTTTTTAAAAATTTCCTGACTCATCTCTTTAATAGTTTTTCTTTTCTGCACTTTTCACCTTCATTTTCCATAATTGCCTCTTCGTATGACTATTATTCTGGACTATGATTTTCTATATTCAAATTAGAAAGACAATTCAGTTTTACCTCTAGCATGCTTGAGTTAAATCTGATTTTGTTTTGTTTTGTTTTTATTAACAGTTCAAGAAATTTCTTTCAGCTTCACAGATGGTAATGTCATGTAAAGTTTTAGAATTGTCATCAAACTGGGGAAAATCTCTATCATCTCTTTCATAATCAAGCTGTAAGATTTGGGGGCATTTCAAGCTTTCCTATGCAGGTCATCTTAAATGCTCTTTGAATTGTTGATTCTCTAACCACTTGGTTGTGGGTATCCTTGTTGCAGTATTTCAAGTTTTATGTTATTGTATTAGTTTCCTATTCTACTATAGCAAGTTACTACAAACTTTGTGCCTTAAAACAGCACAAAATTATTCTCTTCCAGTTTTGGAGGTCAAAAGTCCAAATGGATCTCAGTGGGCTAAAATCAAGGTGTCCACAAGGCTTTGCTTCTTCTGGAGTTCCAGAGGACAATCCGTTTCTTTGCCTTTTTCAGCTTCTGTTACTCCCTGAATTCCTTGGTTTATGGTCTTTCCTCCATCTTCAAATCCCGCCACATAGCATCTTCCAATCACTCTCTGCCTCTGCCTCCCTCTTCCACATTTAAGACCCTTGCGATGGCACTGGGCCCTGTCATATAATCCAGCATATTCTCCCCATCTCAAGGTCAGCTAATGGGCAAACTTAATTCCCCTTTGCTATGTGACTTGACATATCCTCTGGTTCTGGGGATTAAGACACAGGCATGAATACCTTCGAGTGTCCCATTATTCTGCCCACTACAGTCATCTTTATAAATGTTTTATGTCAAAACAGCTAAGCACGTAACTCTTTTTCACTGTTCTTATGATTCACTCCTCTACACAATGAAGGAGTTGGTTCCCTATTTTTCTTTAAAATTTATTTATTTTAATGAGTTATTGCTTTTAATCTGATCTGAAAGTTAAAAAATTTCTTTTCAATATCAATATAATTTCTATTAATTTCATAGCTGTTCTTTATTAATATTTCACTGGCTATTACTTTTTTATTTAGCTATTCACTATACAAATAAAGATGACAAAGGTAGGTACACTTAATATATGTACAGAGCAAGAAGCCATATATTTTCATTTTTTTTTAAAGAAGTGCTCCAAAGCTCTTTCGAAATTCGTATTGAAATGTTATCAACTTTTTGAATAAATTTATGCATGTTGTTTGTGTTCATGTTTTTCTCTTGCTTTAGAAACTACGTCTTAGATATGTAAAACATTGCTGTTGCCTCATTGCAAAGCTCAAAGAATTACAAAATAAGCAGATTGTCTTGTCTCGTTATATTTCAATTCTTTAAAGAAAAGTCCTATTTCCATATAACTACGAGATAGGTCCCTAGAAGAACATATACATCAACTACAAAATACCAAAGTGGCCAACATTTTCAGGTGTTGTGGTGACAATTTTTCTCCAAAAGGATGAAGAGACTACATTGTATAAATCTTTTCAAGTTTCAAGACAAAGGCCAGATAACTAAATCCCTCTTGTAAATGTTAGAACCCAACCAAAATCTAGGTTACTTACCGAAATTTGGAAGGGAGAGAGAGAAGGGCTCTTAGAATTGAGCTTTCTTTACTGTTCTTAATAAATATTCATTCTCATGATTTATCCTACTTGTTAATCTCCAAATTCCAAGAATGGATTCTTTTTGACTTGTTTTGTGGAATATCTGAAATGGCTGACACCATGGCCTCAAAACATGTGGAATTATCTAGGAAAAACTCAACAAAATTTTGAGGAGAACATGGATATATTTCCAAATGTTTGTTATTACTTTTGTAGCAAAGAATTGGAAGAAGGCCTGTGATAGTAAGATGCTTTGCAGATTTTGAATGGCTTTTTTGAGTGAAGCCCATGCTGTTTTTCTTTCCTTTAAAAATAAATTTAAGGTAAAATACACGTGACATAAACTTTACTATTGTAATGATTTTCAAGTATATAATTCAGTGGCATTAAGTACATTTACGATGTGTAGTCATCACCATTATCTAGTTCCTGAACTTTTTCATCACCCAAATGGGAACCCCATTAGGCAGTTACTTCCCATTCCCTCCTCCCCTCATTTCCTGGAAACCACTAAACTCTTTCTATGGATTTGCATATTCTGGAATCTCTTCTTATTTCCTTTACTGTATATTTTTTAGTTATTTTCTTAGTGTTACCTTGAGGAGTACAATTAACATCTTAAACTTAAAACAACCTAGTTCGAATTAATACCAACTGAACTTCAATAATATACAAACACTTTGATCCTATACATCTCTGTTCCCCTCTTTGCATTGCTGTCATGGATGACATCTTTATACATTTTTTGTCTTTTAACAGATTTACAGTTATTGTTTTATGCATTTATCTTTCAAATCACAGAGAAAACTAAAACAGGAGTTACAAACCAAAAATAAAATAATATTTGCTTTTATATTTACCTTTGTAGTTACTTTACCACTGTTTGTTATTTCTTCACATGGCTTTGAGTTACTGTGTAGTGTCTTTCATGTCACCTTGAAGGACACCCTTGAGCATTTCCTATAGGGCAGGTCTACTAGAAATAAACTTCCTCAACTTTTGTTTATTTGAGAGTCTCTTAATTTCTCCTTCATTCTCGAAAGATAGCTTTGCCAGATATAGACTTCTTGGTTGACGTATTTTTATTGCCCTTGTTCAGTACTTTGTCTATATCATTCTACTGTCTTCTAGCCTCCACGGTTTCTGAAAAAAAAGATAGGTTCTATATTTTATTGCTATTAATATCTTTCCTTTATCTTTGGGTTTTGACAGTTTGATTATAATAGCAAACTGTTTTGGTGTGAACTACTTTGATTTATTCTACTTAGAATTAATTGAATTTCTTGGATGTATAGATTCACATATTTTATCAATTTTGGAAAGTTTTCAACAATTTGAAAAATGTTTTTCTGTTCCTTTGTTTTTTCTCTCCTTTGAGACCCCCATTATGTATATGTTCGTCCACTTGATGGTGTCTGACACAGCTCTCAGGCTCTGTTCATTTTTCTTTCTTCCTGCTACTCACACAGGATAATTTTATTTGATCTATCTTCAGGCTCAGTGATTCCTATTCTGTTTGCTTAATTATGTTCTTGAACTTCTCTAGTGAATGTCTCATTTCAGTTATTGTACTTTTTAGCTCTAAAATTACTATTTGGTTCTTTTCATAAATTGTATACCTTTATTGATATTCTCTGCTTGTGAAGACATCATTTTCCCAGTTTCCTTTAGTTTCTGGCTCATGGTTTCTTTGAACTCTTTGAGTGTATTTAAGGCATGTGTCTTTGTCTAGTTAAGTGCAATGTTTGTGTTTCCTCAGGGACACTTACTGTTAACTTCTTCTTTTTCTGTGAAGAGGCCATACTTTCTTGCTTCTTTCTATACTTCATAGTTTTTTTTATTAAAACTGGAAGTTGAGTATTATAATATGCAAAAAAAGAAAATAGAAAGAAAAAAAGGAAGAAAAATAAGAAAAAATAAAAAAGGAAGAGAAAAGAAATATTCTCCAGGTATTTGCAGATTGGCTCTGTGTGGGGACACTCCTTCAATACTTACCCAGATCATTTGCAATTTTGCCTTAGCCTGCACTCCCTATTTGCACTGGGACTGAATACCAGCCAGAGGTAAAAGTTTGGAGTTTTTTAAGGCCTTTTCTCAGCATATGTCTTGTTCCAAACATGTACTTTCTGGGTTTTCCCTTTCAAAGCCCCTATTCCTATTCTAAATATTAATGGATCTCCTCCTCTCAGGCTTTTGGTATTTCTATTGTTTGCTCCAAGTGCTTTTTTTCCCTCAGGTGTCAGTGGCTTCCCTTGTTTTTAAGAACCAATAGCTACTGGGTCCTGCTGGTGTTCCAAGTCAGGCAAAACCGAGGAAAGTCTCTTGCAGGGTTCCTTAGGGGAAATCTCAGTTAAATCAAAGCAGGCGAACACAGCTCCTTGGGGACAAGGTCTGCTTGGCTCCGTCCAGAACCAGATAACCACACTGGAAATGCAGGTGGCTATCTTCAAGACCTCCACCAAGCTGGGAATAAGGGGAGGCTAGAGTAACACAATGTTCTCTCTCAGTGTGACACCCTGAACACTGGCTAAGTCTTGACTTGGTTGCTGTAAATCTTTGATTATTGTCCAGAGTTCTAATAAGGTTGATTCTGATAGTTTTCGCCAAGTTTTTAGTGTTTCTGTGGAGGGATGGCCTCTGGATGTCCCTACTCTGCTATTTTGCTGACATCACTCTAAATATATTTTCAATAATACTTTTAATATCTATTTTATGACCTATAATTAATTCTAGTAAGCACTAATTAAACAAGCATAGTGCCTAACTCTATATTTTACATGGGGAAGACCGCTGATACATATCTGAATGAGGCCTATACCCAGACGTGCACCATCATCAATTCAGCTAGGTGCCTTAATATGCACCGAGCTGAATTGTCTCTTTACAAGACTTCTGCCCTTTATTCTTAAGAAAATCACCATGTATTATTGATTTACTTAAATTGTCATTTTTTTCATTATTTGGTTGATTTCTTTAATCTTCACGTAGTTCCATGAAATGGATGTGAACTAACTCATGAGGAATCCACAGAGAAAAAATGACTATTTGGAAAGAAGGGTAGGAAAAGGTAATTTCAGTGTTTCAGGCTGCACACACCTGTCTGGCAGCCACGTGGATTTTTTCTGGCATTTGAAGCTGTATGGGAGAAGATGATAGATTGTGAATTTAATCCTGTATGATACTACTCCTTCAAAGCATACTCAGGGCCATCAAGATTGCTATGGGAAAGATGAATTCCTGGAATACAAGACTTGTTTAAAGCAAAACATTTTCCTTGAGAAATTTCCATGTTACACTGAATTGCTTTTTATAGTAACATAGTAATGCAGTGAGAAAATGGAGAGCTTTCAGAGCAAGAAGTCACAATATTTGGAGTTTTGATTGTCACTAATAAGTTCAACATGTTATGCCCCCTCTCAAGGTTAGGAGAGAAAGATTTTCTGCTGGTCCATATATCTTTGAGGGCAGGCATCACATTTTTTGCTTCCCTTCACCCACCCAAATGCCTACACCAATGTTTCATAATTAATAGCTGTTTAACAAACTTTCTAAATGCATGAATATGCAAAATGTCCTCATTTGTAAAGGATAGAGCTTAGACTTAATGATCTTGGAGATCTTTTCAGGTTCTGATAGTCAAACATAAAGCATTTTAAGCAAATTATTCTGATTCATTAGTTACATATTCAATAAAATTACTAAAATTTATTTTTCTTTTATTTAAGAAACAGTGTTAAATATTATGATCAGGCAAGAGAGAAGCACTGGCTCTGGAGTCAGGCCTGACATTGAATCCTGACTCCATCTTTACTGCTGGAGGCTTTGGGCAAAAGTTAAGATAACACCTCTCTTTTAGTGTTGACATATAGAGTAAATAACAGAAAAAATAATAAAAACAAAAGGTAATAAATTTTAAGCCAGAAACTGCCACACACTATATGTTGTAGATATATATGTTATATGCCACACACAGTTACCCAGTGAGAAAGAACCATTATTACCCCATTTTACA
Organism: Pteropus vampyrus; assembly: GCF_000151845.1. Taxonomy (NCBI): domain Eukaryota; kingdom Metazoa; phylum Chordata; class Mammalia; order Chiroptera; family Pteropodidae; genus Pteropus; species Pteropus vampyrus. The sequence goes on along the minus strand of NW_011888826.1, from coordinate 428,865 downwards.
AATGGGGTCACTGAGACACTGTTAGTCTAAGCAGCAGACCCAAAATGCACAATTGGTGAGTGGAGAACAGGGGGTTTCAACCCAGGCAGATTAAAATGAAGCTTCATATAGTACTGAGTATGCATGGTAAGTGTTCAGTAGATGACAATGAGTCAGAGCAGCTGTCACAGCAGTGGAAGGCATGGTGGCAGCAGTAGGAGCTGCATAGGATACAGATGACCCTTTGTGTATTTGTAAGGCTGCGTGCCTTTTCTTAAAGGTCTTGCAGACTAATAGGGAAGGTAAACATTTAGACCTAAATGATGTAATGAAGAAATAATTTCGGTGCTGTTGGGGAACAAAAGGGAGTGATTTGGACTAGTGACTGGGACTGGAGGAGTCTTCAGAGGGAGTGGCCTTTCAGTAGAGCTTTGGTGGATTTTGACAGGTGGTCAGGAGGACATCTCAGGCGGAGAGATTGCAAGGAGGTAGAGAGAGCGTGAAAGAGTACAGAATTGTGATTACTTCAATGGAGTGTAGGTTTTAGAAAATGAAGCGATAGTGGGCCAACTTGGAAAGATTGTCTAAGTCTGGATTGTGAAGATCCCCAAATGTCATGCAAAGGAGTTTGGATGTGATCCTGCAGGTAATGAGGATTTTAGTACCAGTCTAAATAGCATCTTGCGTATTTTCATACAACGTCCCGCCTTTGGCTAGGTTGGATCCACTGTAGCTATTGGCCTAGAATTTGAGCTAAACAAATGGGTGTAGTATAGACAATGGCTGCCAGGACACACAGGCGGACACAGACAGGGAACAGGGGAGCATCTGCTCCTCCTTGCCATGTTCTATCTGACTGCCCCCCAGCTCCACAGTTTTAATACCAGAATCATTTGGTAGTGTTTGCCACCTGCTGAAAAATCTCAAAGTCAGGTTGCTGTTCTCTCCTCAATCTCCCCTCCCATATCACTACTCCACAGGCCACTTGGCTTTGCAGGATCATTTTCAAAAATGTTTATAATGTCTTACTACTGCCTGTTCCATCTGCTCCTCACTCATGGAGGCCTGGATCCTTCACAAGGCCTGGAAGTCAGGCACACGGCACCAGGAAAGGTTAAAAAATGCAGTTTCGCTCTTTCTCTCATGTGGTCGTTTAACTATCTTTACATCCATCTTTCTGCAGATGACTGAATGCAATCTTTCCTTCAAATGAAGCCAAGCCTTAAGTTAATTCTCAAATTAAAAAAATAACATGGACCATTTTACCATTAATATCAATGGGCCAGCATGACAGTGCTAATACAGACACACATAGGAACATGTCACACACACACATACACACACACACACAAACGCCAGTTCAAAATAAATCTTCCATAGGTATATTTTGCTAAAACTCTGTGTGTGAGAGCTTATATGTGTATACTTCATTTTTAATAGATGCCAAGTTAAAATTCTAAATAATAAAAATCATTCTTACTTGAGAGATGAAGAGAGTCACTATATTCACACATGAAATGTCAGGATGATCTCAGTAAAAATGATATGGGTGTTCAGGTGTGCAGAAGCGTTTGACAGGAATACATTTGGTCAATATGGTTTAAAAACTATCAGCAAATAAAAATGTGATGATTTTGAACAAAAATATTTAATTAAAGTTTTAAGAAAACCTCAGCTATATGCTCCTATTAAAAAATATTATTCCTTTGAAGATATTAGTCATGTTTAATTGTTTTCAAACATACTTTTTTTTTTTTTTTTGCCTTAACTGGTAATATAAGTTTCGTAAAAGTTATCCTAGATTAGCATTCTTGCTTCTTTGATTTAATATATCCTGACTTGAATATTTCTGTATTTGCATCTGCTGCCTATGGAGAGTGCATTTTGTTTGCTAATTAAAGTATACAGAAAAATTGAAGTTCTCAATCAGCAAATAGCAAGTGGTCTGTCTTGGTTTTATAGTTGTAGTAAGGACTCCTCCTAGTGGACTTTCTCAGAATTATTTACTACATTTGTAGAAAAAGGCATGAGGAAAAGTAATGGCATAAGATCAATAAATCATAACAGCTGATATATTTCACCAGTGGTACAAAAAAACTTCTTTCTGCCTTTATGGAATAAATTAAAAGAACTTATGAAGTACATAGAACAAGTGTTGGTAATAAAAAACCCTAGATTCAATTTTTTGTTATTATCCACCTAACATCTTATTATGTACCTGGGAGACAAATGTAATTTTATTATAGAATTATTCAGATGCATAGATAAATATGTTAGAATTTCCTAGAGGTTCTCTTGATATTTGTGAAATTGCTTGAAAAGGTATTTTTAATGGCACAAGATCAAAGTAAATGTGTGATTTTTTTTAAAAAAAGATATACATGGTGATTGCTGGGTCTTATGAAAAATAATTTGTGTCAAATTATAGAATTTAAACACAGGCGCAATAAACTAAAGTTTATAATTAAATAAGATATTATTTATAGGATAAGTTCTGATATGTTTATTCTGAAAGCAACAAAAGAATTTAGCAGAAGCTAATGTAATTGTAGTTATCAGAATTACACAAGACACTATTCTTTTTAACCCTGTTGGCCAGATCCTGTTTAGTTACTTCCTGGAACTCTGTGCTGTATAATTTTTCCAAAATCCTATTTACTGAATACACATGTGAAGTAAATCCCAAAGATAATTGTGGGTCCTTGACTAGAAAATTTACTTTTACTGTGTTTACTACAACACTGTTGTATGAACTTCCTTCTTTTAGTATCTACAAAATATTCTTGAGCAGAGAAATGCTTAGCTTTTAACATCACTACAATGTGAACAAACACAAATTTTATCAAAGAGTTCGTTTCAAATAATAAAATGAGACATTTTTTAAAAAGTAGTATTCTTCCAGTTTGCCAAAAAAACAAACACAAAACCCTTTCATTGGGGCACAGTACATCCTTGTTTTCGCTCTTACAAATGAATTAATTATAGTACTTGACATTACCCCATACGTTTGTAATATGAGAAGTTGTAAGCCACATCCTTGACTCAAATTATTTCTTATTGGTAGTTCAAATAGCTTTTTGAAATAAAGCTTTCTGTGATTAATGCACCTCTATTATGCAATTTAATGAACTCATTTTCATGTTTTTATGACTAAACGCAACTTCTCTTTAATCATGAGACACTATTCTATACATGTCACATATTGGATACACAAATAGTTTATTAAGCACTGCTGTTTTGAAACCTGTTGGCTTATTACCACTTTCAAAGAACACACTCTTTTCTCCAGTATCTGAAAAAATGTCTGATTTAATTGGTACAGATGGAACATTAAATGTAAACTAAACAAATATTGCAAAACATATCACCATCTTATGGAGATCTTTATATACCAGTCATGATTTATTCCGATGGCTATGTTTTAAATAGGAAACCGTCAAGAGCAACTGTTCCATCCAGACTAATTTTTTACTAAGGCGTATGACTGTGAGTATGACAGACAGCCAAGGGTCATGACAGGAAAAGGGCTGTGCTTTACAGGTAACTGCCATACAAAATAATGGATTAGCATGGCTGGAATAATCACTGGTTTGGCTTGTTTATAACACATATTACTTTTAATATATTACCTGCTGTCCTCCAAAGGCATCATGCATAGTCTGATTCTTGGATCAGATTTCCTGAATGTTCCCCAGGCACTGGCTTCTTTTTACCTCAGTGGTACTCAAACTAGAGCTAAAGGTCTTATCAAAACACAGTTTGCGGGGCCCACCCCTGGAGGTTCTGATTCGGTGGGACCTAGGAAGATGTGTTTTCTAACGAGTGCCCCAGAAATGCTGATGCTGCTGGGTGACGACTGCCTTTGGAGTAGCACCGCTCTGCCTGAATCTTTCCTTCCTCAGGCCTAAGACTAGTCTCTCACTGTCCACATATCTCTCATTTTCTTCACTTTATCGACATTCATATACCTCGGTATTTAGCACATACCATATTATATTATTTAATGCATATTTGGTTTGACTTTAAATCCCTTGAGAGCAGGGGATAGAACTAACATTTCATTAGAACCATGTATCTCAAAGTGTGGGCCACCAAATATCCTTGTCAATGTCTCCTGGGAAGTTTGCTAAAAAGCAAGTTCTCAATCATACTCCAGAAAAGATGTTTTGGGGATGGGGTTCCAAATTTGCATATTAACAACTCCTCAGGTTATTCTTCTACACGCTAAGAATGGGGAACAACTTCCTGGAAACAAAACCCTGTACATCAGAGGAACTCCATGTCACCTCACAGACGGGCAAGATGCTTATGGAGTGGCACACTGTCAAGGAAGCCGAAATGCAGAGGCTGTGCTAAGCAGAGCCAAGGTGCAGACCCAACCTCTGTTTCCATTCCCAGGGGGTCTGGAGAATGTGTTTGAGATTCTGGCACAGGAGCACAGCAATTCCTCACAGCACAGAGCTGAGCTGGCCCATTTCCAACCCCTGCCTGGGAGATACATCATGGGATGGTGAAGGAAGAGGGACACTTCAGCCTGGCTAGCCAAGCATGCTACAGCAGCCAGGAGGTCAGTTTACTGGGAAGGTCAGAGTCAGATCTCTCAGAGATCAGGCTGTATAATCAGACCTAATAATCCCAAGTTGATCTCTATAGGAACACAGACAGTATAGGGAACAGACTGGGCTTGAACTTCATGATGCCCTAGCTGTTTATATCCATTGCCCTGGGAGCTACTCTCTTTTGTTCAGAAAAGCCTAGTGGGAATGAAGAGGAAAAGGCACATTCAAAGGCAGCTGGGGTTGGAAGATCATCTTCCAAGATGGCTTCTCCACTTGTACTCTTGGTTCCTCTCTGTCTTTGATGTGTTCTCACTGTATATTTGTGCTGTCTCAGCTTCTAGGTCCCCCTACATGGCTTGGGTTTTTCATAGCATGGTGGTTTCCAGTAGTCATACATGGCAGCTGGCTTCCAAGAGAGTGCCTGGAATCGCGGCATCATTCTCCTGCTGCAGTCTATTGGTCAGAGCAGTCCCAGGGCCCCTCTCTCTCAGGGTAGAGAAACACACTCTCCATCTTGATGGGAGAGCGGAGAGGTCTCATCACAGAATAGCGTTTGGAGTGGGGAATGTTGTTGTGTCCATTTGTGAAAAATAAAATCTTTTACTTTTAGTAATGAAAGTTGGTAAAACACAATGATTGATTGGGCATATGGAGAGAATGAGAGCCATGAGTTAGAGATTATTCCAGGGCTTCTAGGTTCAGGGATGGGAGATGATGTTGGTTCTACCAATACTGCTTTATGTAAAAGATGAGTTTAGTTTTTAACATGTTAGAATGGCTGTATATGTGGTGTTAGGGAATTATTTTGATGGAAATATTCAGTAATTAGCTTGAATCTGATATTTGTGTTTGAGTTTACTATGTGGATCAGCATGTATTTGGAAATCTTAGAATGAATAATGGCACATAAGGAGAGGGCACAAGTTGTCAAAATCTATAAACTGAGGACAGAAAACTAGGATAGCTGTCATATAAGGAGTAGCAGGAGACTGAAGGATCTGTCAAAGGGGAGGATTGATTGTCCTAGAAATGAAGATAGTGAACCTCTTTAAAGAAAGGACTGATCAACAGTGCAGCAGAGACATGAAATCAGATCAATTCTGAAAGTATTCTGATATTTTTGACTGAAGTTAATTGAATGTGTATTTGAATATATAGTTTCAATAGAGCTGTGGGAAGATGGAGAGAAGCCATAAATTGAGAGATGAAGGAGAGAAAAAAAGTGGAGAAACTGCTTTTTGGAAGTCTGGATACAAAGGGGAGGGAAAAAGATATGTTAGGTAGCAGCCTAGGAAAAGTCATTATAAAGATGGAAGATACATCTACATATCGATGGGCCAAAGAGACGCAGCTAGCGGAGAAAGGGGAGAAAGGGTGTGAGCATAGGAGAGACGGTGCTATGTGCTCCAGTCTGGAATAAGTGGGGGGAGGTGGGAGGAAGTCAGCAGGTAGAGGAGGAGCCAGCACTGGCAAGAGGACCTCCTCATACTCTGAAAGTGAAGGAAGGGCCTTAAAGCGAGTTTGGCCATGAGATAGAAGCAGTGTACGATGATTTCGTCTGATAGCCTCTGTTTTGTTGAAATATTATAGGCAAGTTAATGCTCTGAAACTGAAGAAGTTAGAGACTGCTGGCATTCTGAGGAAAGTAGTAAAGATTTGAAATATTTAGTCAAGGTAAGAAAATGGATCAAAAATAAGAAAAATGACCGACTGGTGGTGATGTGTGCCTGGTGGAGTTGAAGACTACCCATTTTTAATGGCATTCTGTGTGACTTTCTAAATTTCTTCATTAGTACTGGGGACGTATGGAAGGAGGAAAGGGTATGAAGAAATCAAGGGTGTTTTTGAGTGAAGAGTTCTCGCCATCCGTTATGGGATCCAAACAAGATAGCAAAAGAAGAAAGAGAGGTGAGCTTCGCTAGCTCAATAATCAGTATATAAAGTAGTATCTGCTATTAATCTTTAAATTAAATGATTCAATTACTGATTGAAAAGTTGACCATTTTTTTTCCTCTTATTTCCTCAGTGTAGAGTTTTATAGTACAGCTACTTTGTGAGTCAAATGAAGTCATGCATGTAGAGTATGTGAAAAATATAACGACATGCAAATATAATAAAATGAACAAGGTTACCTCATAGTTATTTAGTATTTTACAGTTCTCAAAGATCATTAAAATGCTTTTATCCTTTTAAAACCAAGTAATGAATAAACGTATTCAAGTTATAAGATATTCAAATGATGTAAACAGATCAAAAGATGCGAGTCACCTGCCAATAACATTCCCCACCCTGACGAGAATCACTACTTCGTCTGTTGTGCAAGTAGCTCTCTCCTGAGTCTGTAGATGGGAGGTTTCAGGATGGGCAGTGGAGCAAGCAGGGCTTTGGGGTCAGGGAGTCCTAGAGCTGCCTCTGTGTATCTGTGTCTTCATAGGCAGTCTTCTGAAATTACCAGGTCTTTAGTTTCTTCATCTCTAAAATGGTAAGGGGGAAACTTCGTTGGAATCTGTTTTCAATTTTAGGAATAATTAATTTTTTTTTTTTTTTGCAAAATGTATTGAGTCAAGATAATTTCCACTCTAAGAAAGTATGTCCTTTCTAAGCTTTAGTTTCTTCTTACAAAATTGGTATGAGTATCAAACATAAATGAGAGAATACAAATTAGAGTCACACTAGTGTCAGGGTTTTTTAATTCTCAAAAGTGCCAATTCAATTTCCCAGGCTCTTTAGTTAACTTTCTTTCAGAAAAATGGAAACTATACTACTTGAACGTGACAAAAAATGAGACAATGCAAAACACAAAATGCACTGTAATAGTAAGGAGAACCTGTGCCTTCCGGATAAGAAGGCTGATTCCATCCCACTGATCGCTCCAAGAAAAACCCTAGATTTTCTTTGGGTAAAGTTGACCATTTTTCTATTGCAAAGAAAAAAATTTTTCTTGCCAGGGCAATTATGCTTTTCTTGACCAGAGAATTAACCTTTTAGAGGCCTATTTACAAGTCTCCCACTGGCTGTTTTTGTTCAGGAGAATTTTTCTCTATACTTGCCATAACAGAGTTCAAGGAAAAAGACCTAGATGAATCAACGCCCTTGAAAGGGCCCTCCCAGCAGCCAGGCCCCTTCTCAGCCCCCTGGCGAGGAACCTCTTCTGAAGAACTTGCTCAGGAGGTTGGGTCTAAAAGCAGCAGAGGACCCGTGACTCAAGAGGGCAAAGGAGTCACGCTACACACTGTGAAAAGCCCGGTGTACAGTATTTTAAACACAAAACGCTATTTGGTAGTTTTTCAGAATCAGAAGCTTTAGGTTTGGGTCATTAGTCTACTCCCTGTTCCTAAATAAGTCACTCAACATCTACTTGTTCTGTTCTGTGACATATTCTGTTAGAAAGATGCCAGGCCAGTAGAAGCATAGTAACAAAAACATGCAGTTTTCTCAAAGCTGTAGCCTCTCACTGGTGCCTAGTTCTGTGTACAAACCTCGAGTCCTTGCCATTTGCTTATCTTGCTTTAGGAGTTGCATTAACAGTGAGATGAGAGAAATAAAGGGATAGACGATGAAGCTGGTCTTGGCTTCGCTGCTGCCAGCTGACATCATAGGCAGCTATTTTCAGGGACATGGATCAGGGGCTCTGTCTTGAGAGGAGATAGGCTTTCAGCCCTCTGAGCATTATACTTTGCTCCAAGGAAAAATAAAGGCTTAGAAATTTGGACTTGGGGATAACTACCGAGAATGCCACGTAGCAAGGCTGTGAATCTCTGAGATCTTTTTAGTCACGGATACTTCTAGAGACATGCTCACCCCCATTTCTGGCAACTACCAATCTGTTCTCTTTATCTATAAATTAAGTTTTTGTTTTTGTTTTTTAGATTCCATATATGTGAGAACATACAGTATGTGTCTTGCTTTCTCTGACTTATATCATTTAGCACAATGCCCTCAAATTCCATCCATATTGTCTCAAATGGCAGGATTTCCTTCTCTTTAATGGCTGGATAATATTCCATCATATATATACCACAATTTCTTTATCCAGTCACCTATACACTTAGGTTGTTTCCATGTCTTGGAAATAATGCTGCAATAAACTTGAGGGTACAGATATCACTTCGAGATAGTGTTTTTTTTTCCTTTGGATAAAAATCCAGAAGTGGAATTGCAGAATCATATGATAGATACATTTTTAACTTTTTGAGGAACTATTTGTTTTTGATTTCAGTTTTTTTTTATCATCAATCAAGTAAATCTTCACACATATAGAGACCAGAAAGCAGAACTAGTCTTACATATATTCATTCATCTATTATTTTTAATTCAACAAATATGTGTTATATGCTTCCTAAAGGCCACCTTCTGCGAAGCTGTGAGGATGTTGCCAGTGTACCTTGTAACTGTTTCTTAACTGTTTGTAGCCTCAATTTCTTCCTGTGGAAAACAAGAACAATTATGTCAAGAAGGTGCTTCACTTGTTAATTATAAACGTTTTCTCTTTGAAGAATTCAGGTACCAAATAGTCACCAGGCACACTGGCAACATCCTGCAGTAAATAAATTTGCTTAACTGCACTTAAGCCAGCGTTTCCCAAATTTATTTGGCCACCAGCTACTTAATCAGGTTCCCTGAATCTGAGATATGTGGCTGTACAAAAGAGGTGGGAATCATGCTGGCACATCCTGGGTACAGTGACTGTAAAGGGAGCCAGTCTAACTGCTTTAGGATTAACCTTAAGGGTAGTGACCTGAGGTGGGGAAGGAGAGACTGGTCAGAGGGGGGCCTGGGGCAGGACAGACAAGCCTGGCAAGCAACCACAAAGAACTGGGACTGGATTTGAAGAAGGTAGTAGATCCATGGGAGGGTCCTGAGCAGAACAACATCAGGTTGGGTCTTTGTTTTAACAGGATCCCCTGGCAGGCAGGTACAGGCCACAGGCGTGTGCAGGGTAGACCGGACAGAGAGGAGGAAGGAAGCTGGGAACTGTTAGGAGACTTCAGCTCTAATCTAGGCAAGAGGCCTCTGGGGCTGGGCACAAGCTGGTGGCAGTGGCTATAGTAAAAAGGAATTGAATTCTGTAGTGATTTCTAAGGTAGAGCTGATAGAGTTTGCTAATGTGTTAGGTGAGAAATCAAGTCAGGATCATGGATGTTACTGCCCAGAGAGGTTTGATGAGAAAAATAGATGACATAAACTAAATGGTGTCCCAGGACCAGTCTGGGTCAATCGGGCTTTAGCAGTGACAAGCTGTGTGACCCAGAGCTTCTCCAACAGAGGTCAAAATACCACTCCATGGGATGAGATGAGACAATGCAAATCCAGGACCTATAGGGGCCGAACTACCATAATTTTTAGCATATATTGTAGGCCCATTTAGAAACAGAAATGATTGCTATTTAAATAACCATAATTTGAAAACATGCATAACGATTAAATAAGTATAATTAAAGAAGTAGATATTGGGGAAGAGAAAAAGTTGAATCTTTAAATATAAATTTATTCTGGTACATGAACATGAGAATGTGGGTACACAAGGAACTGAGAGAAAACGGTGAGAATGCATCTACAGTAACAAACATCCAGTGAAACTTGTTGGAGTCTGTAAGCAAATGGGCAGCACCAGGTGTGCATAATTAATCTTTTGTTCCAATTCCTGAATGCAGTACAGGAGTCAGCTCTTTAGAAATCCTCTTCTCACTTGCTGTTGAAGCTGTTGTGGCCAGGTGTCCTGAGTCTGAAGTAATTAAAACCCCTCACTCGACAGCAGAAACCCCCTCGAAAAACAATGCCAACCTGTTAGCAAAGAAATGCTAGCAGAGGAGGAGGTAAAATAAAGGATCTTTGTGAGGTAGATTTTTCAGGGTTTTCATGAATAAAAGGGAAGATTTGCTATAATTACATGACCTCCTTGGCCCAGTAAGATGGCCGGTGGTCAGTTCTTCCTGGAAGGGGAGACCAGGCGGCAGTCCCAGGAGACTGGGGAGGCACCTGGGGGTATATGTGTTGTAAGGTGCCTCAGGACGAAGACACACACCCTGCGATGGGCATTTATGCTGCATGAATATCTGAGCACTTGCACTGCTTGGCAATCTTATTTGGACAATGTGGTTTTACAAGTCTGGCAAGCTCTTCAGATGTGAACTTTACCTAAGTAAATAAAGCCATCTGTCTCATCCAAAGTTTTCCTTTGTTTTGTATTGAAATGGCTTCTTAGGAAAATGACTACGGATTCAGCTGTTTCAGGAGAAACAAGAAACCCTGCTTTCTTTTCCTTTTTTTATGTTTAAGGAAAATAACCACTTTAGAATGAAAGACTAAAGAAAAATCTACAGAATTCTAGTTCAGCAGAATGTAAATTTATTTTAAAGAAAAATGCTAGGGTAGTTTAAGTTTTTTTTATTATTATTTGTTGAGTTTTTGAAGAATGGTACAACTTAAGGTAACTAAAAAACACTATTTTTTATTCATATATTTATAGAATTGCCGTGCTATATATAATTTATCTATAACTTTAAAAACAGATCTGACTACAATTAAACATGTAAATAATAATTTGCTTTACTCTGCATTGCAAATTAAATTTTTTCTCCCTGAAATAATGCAATTTAAAATTCTTTAAGTCAGTTTGTAAAGTGACTGAGAGGTTGTTTTCATACTCTTATTTTTAAAAACAATTTTCTTGTCATCACCATCGAGAATATGTGTCACCATAGATTTAGTGAGACCATAAATCAAATATAGGAAGCTGTGGTAAGCTGCTCAAATAAAAAGCAGTTTTTCATTAAAAGATAGTTTTCAGTTTCAAATTAAAATTAGCTTGTGCTGAATTTTGATTCAAAATTATAAAAAACTATTTTTTTGTTTTAAACAGGAAAATTCAAACTTCAAAGTTGTCACTAAAACTTAATCCCTTTTGGAAATTAGCTTATGCTAATAATATAAGGCTTGAAATAAATGGCAAAAAATTATTGTTAACAAAAGTACTTTTGAATAGATCTACATTCAGTTAATTGGATTAAGATTTTATGTATTAAATTCTTTAACAATTGACAGTGACAAATAGACAATTTGATAACTTACCTAAAATTACCTAAATTTTGTCAGCTTCCAAAGAGAAAGAATATTTAATTAAAAAGAAAAACTATTGAGGAAAGTATTTTTCAATGAAGTCTTTCAAATTCGCCTAGAAATCTTCATTCTAAAGTTTGTTGATAATTTTATATGTTGGATTTGATACCTGACTGTTTTGACAGAATGCTGTCTGGTTTATTAATGTATGTTATTTATAAAATTTTATGAATTATATTTTGTATCTTTCTTGATTCCAGTGCTTTATGAAGTAGTGAGAAAGCTGAAAAGAGAAAATACTACATTGAAATGAATAAATTGGCTTCATGCTTTAGGAAATTCACATTGTCTTGACTGGCATATAGTCACTGAATAGCAAGAAAAACTGATACGAGATATTGTGGCATCATAGCTTTGAGTGTTATTCAGAAGTGGCACAAAGTGATACAAATAAAAGAAAAATAATGTATTAGAAGCATAATGAATCCATACATTATGAAACTTTAAAGTAATCATTCACAAGTTTTCACTGTTAGTAGCAAATTATTTGATATGACTTGGATTTATATGTTACAATGGATAGCAATGTATTAACATACTATCTACATTTCAAGATTGAGAACCAACAGCTTAGACAAATTATTTAATGTTTGTTTGCTTCAGTTTTCCTCTTTGTATGGCGAGTCTTGGATATTTTCAGTGTGTGAAACAACAATTTCACTATTGAATACTGAAGGACTTACTATTGATTGTTGATTATTGAACAGTCTTCCTTTTGCCCATCTGAATTTTTCGATACAATTTAAACCCATTTTTTTCTTATTCTTTGCTCTGAAAATATCCATGTGGGAGAGATAAAGAATGGACCAAAAGAACTGAAAAATTCTTAAAGATCATCTATCTGGTCTATTCTCTCTCCAGTCTACATTTTAAAAACTGTTGAAAAGTTGTGTTATTCTTAGTGCTTTAAGTAACTTTCACTTTATTTGCTTCATAATTTTAAAGCAGAAACAGATGGTCTGTATATGTATTAAGTACATTTATCTCCTCTGTAAGGTATTTACAACTATAAATATTGTTTTTCCTGCCTTCAAACAGCATGTACACAGGCAGGTCTGAGGTGCTGGGATCAGTGGGCTGAGAGTGTATCGTGTGCCCATAGCCAGTGTGGGTGATGTGTAGTGAAAGACAAGCCTAGGAGGGTAAAGTGAATGGATTTACCAAAAGTTTAAAAAAATGTAGATTCTCTAGGTGAGTGACCCGTCCACATCATTGTTAGATGGAGTAGTAGAAAGGTTAAAATGTGAAGAGGCCAGCAGGCCAATTAGCAAATTCTTGTAAAGTCTTAGGCAAGAGATTTTGAGTGCTTGAATCAAGACAATTAAGATGAGAATGGACAGGAAGAAACAAAGTTGGGAGAAATTTATTTTATCAATGAAATTTGTGGGCTTTTATGGAAATTTTATTGTTGAATAAAATGGACAAAAAAGGATTGAAATCTCTGGGAAGTTTATCCTGTGTACGTATGCGATGATGTGATTAACTACAAGAGGTGATGTGGATGAACTGGGATGAGGGTGGCATATTAGTGTGAAAATTACCGAAAAATGCCACTTACTATCATACCTCCTGTAAAAGTTTTTAATGCTACAAGCCACAAGCTGTGGGGTCCAACAACCCTAACCAAATTGCAGCCAACACTGAACCACTTCCTCCATCGTATTTCACTTCTTCATCCAAATGAGCACATTGAAAATCTCAAAAATCTGTCTACCTCATGGATAGAAATTTAGGTCAGGTCCTGTAAGAGTAATTAACCTAAACAGAAGCTTTTACTGACAAAATGCACATAATTTTTACCTTGTCCATTATTGGGTAGAATGTGTTAGAATACTAAAAGGTAGGATGTCTTTTAGTACATATGCCATTTAAATCATGCTAAGAGTGTCAATTCTGAAAGTTGTTTCTGGGTTTGATAAGCAGAGCCTTCAGGTAAGGAAACCAAACAGATTGTGAGGCATTCTGACATAATCACTCATCTCACAAGCCCTTGTTGAGTATTTCCTGCAGGCTGCCACTTCAATGGGCCAGAGTTGGCTCTGCCTCTAAAATGTGGCAATGTTTATTGAGTATCTATAGCATTTTGATAACTTGAAGAGAACATAATATAGAGTATATTTTGTTAGCTAAACCAATCAGTGGCAATTTTACCAAATGTTAAAAATTTTCTACAGCATACCAGATCAGATACATCTCATACTTAACTCATTTAAATTTATTTAGGTGTCATTGTGTTAATGTCCCTACTTCCTTAAGGGTAGGGCCATTTCAGAACGTCTCTGTCAAGGTAGTCATTGTCTAGAATTCTCCTGAGTAAAAAAAAATATGATGAAGGCTCATTTTGACTATTGGATTTAATATTTCTTTTGTTGCTTATGATGGAATTCTTATTCCTAACCATGTAGCTGAAAGGATAACTTTGTGCGTGTAAACCAATGCAAAGTTGCTCATGCAAATATTTTTGAAATGTTAGGGTATTGCTCTGGTTGATTTGACTGCTATTTTGGATTCTCCCCCGTTCTGTTTTATTGATGCACTTGGTTTCCAAGTAAATTTCCAAAAGTCAAATACATTTAAAGTTTAACACGCCTCAAAGTATTTTTCCTTGGTTCTAAAATAACATGTTATCCACTGAAAAATTCTAATTTAATAGATTTTTCAAAAGTGTTTCAGGCAGCATTCAGAATTTCAAGCCAAATTTCAGAATTTGTTATAGTTTGTGAACTGATTTGAATCTTTGCCAAGGAGTGCTATAAAAGTTGACCTTTAAAGCTTTACAAATGTTGTAACTGTTCTACTCTTTTGGATTATTGCTTGAAGCAGAAATAAAGCATTTTCAAGAGCTTAACCAAGATGTTTTGAAAGAGATCCGTATCTTTTATTATGGTTCATTTTATTTCTATAGCAATAGGATGCTGGGATATTTGCTTTTCAAATATATTTGGTTACGGGTATTAATACTATCTAGAGCTAGTATCAAACTGTTTGATGCTAATGCTAACCATGAACACCTGTCCTAAACTTTAATGATAATAACTTTCCTTGTTATTTTCCAAACTTCATTAAATAGGACAATGTGAAATTGTGATTGAATAGAAAAAAAAATGCATTGCTGTATTTTTGGCAATTTTGCTTCTAAATGAAAGTTGCATTACCACATGGTTGAGACTAGTAAAAAATATTTTTCTATTGCCATTTTCCTAGGAATTACTTATATTAAATTTATTCAACACTGACATCTATTTTTAATACCATAGAATCTATCTAATTATAAGATCCCAAATAAATTCTTTGGTTTGGCTTTTAAAGACCTTCCAGTTTATTTGCTTGCTATTGTATTTAAATCAGAGAGTCTCCAAGAACTATCTTTGAAAAATGAATTTAACATAGTTTTCACAATCTTTCTGGAAAAGCAGTCTTAGATTTTTTAAAAATAGATTATCTGTAAATTTTATTACATATGTCAGTAGATATTAGCCAATTAGCTCTATCATTTATCATTACAATTGGGCCTGAGTTTCAAAAAAATTCTGTGCTTTAAAAAACAAAAGATAAGGGAAGATTCATCTTTTAACTTTTTTTTCTCCCAAGAAACTCCTTGAACATTTTGATCAACTTGGAATGTGGCTAATCTTTATTTGCAAAGCCAAATTTATTAACAGTATAAGCCTGAATCTTTTATACAGCAAAAGGAATTTTTTTAGGTTTTGTTTTCTCTCTTAATTAATTATTCATTTAACTATACAATAATATCGGTCCACTTTTGAAGATGAGAGAGAAAGGGATTTCTATATTGATCCACACAAAACATGGTTAGAATTATTTTGAGAAATATTGAACACAGAGACCACAATATAACAATAGGATGTGGGTTTTGTTTGTTTTGTTGTTGTTTTACTTTTGCTTTTCCATGAATACTAATTTCTAAAAAAATTTGATCCTATCTAGTTCATATGGGTCTCAAATAATTAAAGGTAATATTAAAACCAATGCTGTGTCAACTACTGCATCAAATAGTGCTTTATAAATTAACCCTTTGGTATGTTTTTTCTGATGGTCCCTAGCAGCCCCACCCCCACCCTGGCCCCTAAAGCTAGGCATGCTAGATTTTCATTTACTGTTCATATCATTGAACAATGATACCATTTGGGTGAATTAGGTGAAACTAATGGCAAAGAACAATGAAGAGTCTTCACCTCTCTAAACAATGACAGTAGATTAGTCCTTATGGTAATTAGCAGCCATAGAAAAGATGTTCAACTTTCACCTAGAGATATTACTTAATTTCTGATTCAGTCTTACACAGAGATGAACTAAATGCAAAACACCTGCTTATAATAAATAAATCTGTGTACATTAGCATAAAAGTTTTGAATATGAACAAACAGGGAAAAAGGAGAAGTTGGTATAAGACTAAAGTTGGAGTCACATGGTTTCAAAGTTTGTGGAAAGTTTTTTTTCCTTTTTTTTTGTTCTGAGTATGTGTCAGGGTTTTAGATGTGAGTCCTTCAAAGTTGTCAGATTACATTTCCCTTCAGCTGGTTTGGAGCTGATTTTCGAACTTCTTTCACAAGTAAGATTTTGAACAATTTTAAAGATATTATATACTGGCTTTTTAATTCAAAATTCAGATATGTTGCTTTGGTTTTATTACTAAGAATTCTTTTTCCACCTTTCATTTTCTTTCTGATACAAATTTATTAGGATATTTTAAAATTTTACTGCTTGTGTAAAAAACAGTCTCTCTTTTTAGTGTAAGATTAATGTTTGGTTTAGGATGCTTTTATTTTCTGTTTTATTTTTAACTAGTCTGTGCTTACTTTTAAGGGGAACTCAATAAACACTACCTTGTAAAAACCTCAGTATCGTTCATATTTGGTAACTAAAGCTAAATGAAAATTGCTAAATGTGTCCATAAAAGCATATATTTGTACTGAGATACCTGACCCATACTGGGGAAGAGGGTATGGGATAGAGTATATCTAAAACTTTGCTACTCTTATTAAGTCATGAAATATATTTTTTTCCAAATTCCAGTGAGTCACTCCACTCTCATCAAACTGTCCTGTGTTACTCACCAACACATATGCACAAGGCTTTTTAAAACCTAAGGCAGTGTCTAAGGCACCAGGGGCTTCATCGCACCTGGTCCCTTTTACCCTGTTTCTCTTTAGTGCTTGTGCTTGAAATGCAGAGCTCATTATGACCATCATGGTTGTATGTCTCTTTACACTTGTTTTCAGGCATATTATAGATTTGTGTTAAGAACCTCATGGGACAAATGTTGTGTTGTCTTCTTCAAAACATTTTTTTCTGTCTGGGTATCCTGAAATGGTGCAACGTCGCATGAATAGCAGACATTTAAAGCATTATTGCTAAACGACTGAGTTAAGTGTCTATTTATAGAAAATAATTATTTTTTTGTATAATAAAACTCCTCTCATGCTGTGAGTTCTATGCATTAATTTCTTGATTCTGTTGGTGTAATATCTGTCCCATAATCCAAATTCAGTTTTTGACAAAAATATCTTTTCTATAAAGATGTGAGGTGACTACTTTGTCTATAAAACAACAATCCACAAAAACAGTTGGTGAAGATCATATGATGTATGATCACTAACGCAGGCTAGAAAGTCTTAAATCCACTCTCTTTGTTTGTTATGAAGATATTAGATTAATGGGTTGCTGAATGCAGGTGATTAAATAAATTTATATTTGATTGTATTCCAGGGAGTCAGCAGAAAATAACATTTTATTAACATTTTACATCTTTTTTGATTGGGTAGAAGTTCTAGAAAGTCCTTTGCTGAAATATTTTCTTACTTCTTTACAATAAGCCTCACTCGATTTTAGTAACTTCAAGTTATGTTATGAAACATAAAACATAAAATATAAAATATAATATCAAAGGTATATAGCTAGTTGAACAGAAGGAGACCAGTGATAAATTAGATTGTGATAACTATTATATTAGAAACAAAAACTATTGTAGAAGCTAATTTGAGTTAAAATAAATAACTATCTCATTTTAAAAAGATCCATTACAATGAGAGACATAACATATTACAGTATAGATAAATGCATATAGAAAATTTGGAGAAGGGAAAATAGGGCAGAAACTTTTTATGATTCCAGGGTGCTTATCTAAGGACAATAATCACTGTGTTGTTTCTAGAAGTATACTACAGATTTGACACTGAACTTCTTTGTAGTAAATAGGTAGTTATAACATTCATTCGATTTGTATAAAAATAAACCAGGCACTCAAGATAAGTAAAGCCTTTCCTTTGATCTATTTGTGGATCCTTATGTAAGAGCTATGCTGTCCTAAGTATTGAAACTTTACAGTAATTCTTGGAGTCAGATGGTTGTAAGTCCTCCAGCTTGGTTATTCTTTTACGAGATTGCTTTAAACGTTTTAGGTCCTCTATTATATTTCTGTAAAAACTTTACAATCATTTTGTCAAAATTTACAAAAAAAATGCTTGCTGGGATTATGATTCTTTTGAATCTATAGACCAATTGGAGGAGAACTGACATAACAATATTGAGTTTTGCAATTCTTGAACATGGCATAGCTATTCATTTCTTTAATTTTTCTTAATAATGTTCTGAAGTTTTAAATGTAGAGTTCTTATTTGTTTTCTGTTTTATTTATTCCTATTTCATATTATTTCATATTTTTGGTGGTATTATAACTGAATATTAAAAATATTTAGTTTTTGATTGCTTTCTGTAAGTATATAAAATGCATTTGATTTTCATATATTAACCATGCATCCTGCAACTTTGTTAATATCATTTATTAGTTCAGTTATTGTAGACTTTTCTTTCTAAACAATCATGTTATATGCAAATAAAGAGTTTTACTTTTACTTTGTTCTTTCTGATCTTTATGTCTTTCGTTTCTCTTTCTTGCCACTCTTCAATAGCTAGCATAGCACCTGTAGTTCAGTGTTGAATAAAAGTAGAAAGAGTGAGAACTCTTGCTTTGCTCCTGATCTTGGGAGGAAAGTGTCAATATTTT
>NW_011888826.1:374971-410131 GCF_000151845.1 Pteropus vampyrus | reverse complement strand
CTAGCATAGCACCTGTAGTTCAGTGTTGAATAAAAGTAGAAAGAGTGAGAACTCTTGCTTTGCTCCTGATCTTGGGAGGAAAGTGTCAATATTTTATCGTTAAGTATGGTATTAGCTGTAGGATCCTTTTAGGTGTTATTAGATTGAAAAAGTTCTATTGTATCCTGGTTTTCTGGATATCCTTTTAAAATCGAAAGTAAATTTTTTTCCTCAACTACTTTTTCTGTCTATTAAAATAGTCATTTTGTTTTGAATTTTATTCTGTTAATGTGATGGATTATGTTGATTCTCAAATGTTAAATCAAACTTGCATTACTAGGATTAACTTTACTTGGTCATCATTGCTGTGTTCAATTTGCTAATTTTATAAGATATATTTGCATCTAGATTCATGAAAGATGTTGATCTGCAATTTTTTTCTTCGTAACATATTTTTCAGGTTTGAGGATTAGAGTTATGTTGATCATATATAATGAGTTGAGCAATACCTCTTCTCTGTTTTCTGAAAGAGTTTATGTGAGATTAGTTTAGAATTCACCAGTGAAATCAAATGAGCCTAGAGTTTTCTTTGCAAAAAAAGAGTTTGATAAGTTCATTTTCTTAATAATTATAGGGCTATTCAGATTTTCTATTTCATTTTGTGTCAGTTTTTGTAAGGTGTATTTTTCAAAGAAATTTTCTATTTCATCTAAGTTTTTACATCTGGTAGCATAAAGTTGTTCCTAATATTATCTTATTACCTTTTGATGTTTGTATCAGTAATCTCTTTTTCATTGCTGATATTGAAAATTTGTATTCTTTAACTTTTCTTGTTCAATTTAGTTTATCAATTTTGTTGATCTTTTTCAAGAAACATCTTTTTTCTTTGTTAATTTTCTCTATTTTATTTTCTATTTAAAAAATCTATTGATTTCTACTTTTTATTATTTCCTTCTCCCTACTTACACTGGGCTTACTTTTCTTTTTAAACTCATAAAGTGAAAACTTAGTTATTGATTTTAGAACTTACTTCTTTTTAATATAGGCATTTAAAGCTACAAATTACTATTTTTTTAGCTGCATCTTATCTCAGAAAGTTTTGTATGTTATATTTTTATTCTGATGTAGTTAGAATATTTTCTAATTTCCTTTGTAGTTTCTTCTTTGATCAATGGATCATTTAGAAGTATACTGTTTAATTTTCAAATATATCAGAATTTTAATTATTTTATTTATTTCTAATTATAGTCTATTGTGATCAGAAAACATTCTCTGAAACTTTAAACCTTTTAAATGTATTTAGACTTGTTTTATAGCCAGAATATGGTCTATTTCTTTTTAATGTACTGAACTTGAAAAAAGTGTATCCTGCAATTGTGCTATAAATATTAATCAGGGAAGTTGATTGATAATCTTCAGATCATCTATGTACTTATATTTTTTCTAATTGTTTTTATCAATTTTCAGGAGAAGAGGGTTAAAATCTTTAAGTACAGTCCTACCATCATTATTAAAAATTATTATTTATCCTCTAGTTTTCTATTCCTGTGTTCTTTCTTTCTTGCCTTCTTTCGGACTTTTAAATAATTCCATTTTTAATTTGTCTATTGAGCTCTTTTCTCCACTTACTTGTGTTATTTTTTTAGTGGTTGTTCTAGGGCCGTATATGTATAACTTTTCACAATTTACTGGAATTGCTTTTTTTATAAAATGTAGAAACTTTATATAACCTTTATAACCATGTAAGAGTATTTACCAACCTCCCCACTATTATTTATGCTATAGTTATCATATGTATTACATCCACATTAGTTATAAATCCTTTTGAATGCTGTTATAATTTTTGCTTTAAACAATCATACATATTTCAAAGAAATTGAGAGATAAAAGTCTTTTTATATTTACTTAGATATTTACCCTTTCTGATACTCTTCATTTTTTCTTGGGTATGAGTTTCCTTTGGTATTATTTCACTTTAGCCTGAATAACTTTCTTTAGAATATCTTGTAGCACGTATTTGTTGTTAACAAATCCTTAGTTTGTTTGTTTTTTGGGGGGGGGTGGGGCATCATTGTCTTCATTCTCTTCCTTTTCCTGTTTCCTCTTCAATATCTTTATCTTCATTCTTGGAGGATATTTTCACTGGTTTGACAGTTTTTTTTTTTTTTTTTTTCCTCTCACTTAAAAGATGTTATCCCACTATTTTTTGGCTTCCTTAGTTTCTGATGAGAAGTCAATGATCATTTGAACATATTTCTTGTGTATGTATTGTGTTGTTTTTCTCCGGGTAGTCTCAAGGTTTTGTCTTTGTCTTTGTTTTTTTGGCAAATTTGTTATGTGTACTCAGGCATGGATTTGTTTGTATTTATCCTGGCTGGGGTATACTGAGCTTCTTGAATCTGTAAATTCATATCTTTCATCAAAATTGAGAAATTTTCTGGCCATTATTTCTTCAAATGTTCTACTCCATTCTCTGTCCTCTTTTTCTGAAATTATACAATACATACGAATAGCATATTATGCTTTTGGATATTGTCTCATTGGTCTTTGAGGCTCTATTTTCATTTTTTCCTCTTTTTTTCAAGTAAATTGACATTTCCTCTATCTCCATTCTGTTGGTAGGCTCATTCAGTGATTTTTAAAACTCTTTCATAATTAAAAATAGTTTTAGAATTTTCATTCGATTCTCTTTATATTTTTGTCTCTGTGTTAAATATTCCTGTCTTTTTATCCCACTAGAGGTAAATAGCCTTCTGGGAATCATTTCTTTTTCTTTTTTCTTTTTTGGAACTATAGTTTTATTATTCTGCTAGTGCTGTTGCACTTCTGTGGGAAAATTTCCACATGGAGGGTCACCTTCCTACTCACCATCTTCCTACTCTCTAGTGCATACTATTTATCACAACGGGATATCACATCTTTAAAATACATCATTTTAAAATGGAGTACCAACACTTGAAACTAATATATCTCAATAAAAATTAATGCTTAGAAAAACCATCAATTATATCTTCTTATGTGCTAATTACCTAAAGAATACCTTCCAAACTACTATTTAATAAATGATTATGATAAGGTTATTAGTGATAAATCATAGGAAGTGACCCACATGTCTCTCATTGAGATTATTAGATTGTTGAACCCTTAATGATTTTCTGAGTCTGCAACTCAGGAGTCAAAGAGGGATAGGGTCAGAGAGAATAGTGGGGACAGAGAGTTGTTTCTAGCTAAAGAGTCATGCTTTTTAGACATACATACAGGTCTATAAGTGACTACTATTAAAAAAAAGTTTCAAAATCCATTATTTTTCTCATATCAGTGTTATCTGATCTATCAACAAATCATTCTCAGAGATTCTGATGCTTATAGTGATACTGTGGGGCAGGTTTTAATAGTAATAATTAGCCTAGGTGCAAGGAGGGTGTATCTGAGGGGAAGAACAAAGGAGAAAGTCTTACCATGCGCATACAATATGGCCATTAATTATTATTTCATCTCAAAGGATGACCAAGATCTTGTTCTATATATTGTCCTATTTAATAACCAGATTTCTAATATTATGCAATCTCAGTTCCTATATTTGATTTGTATCTTTGGTTTGATTGGTTGGAATATATTTCCAAATTTTCTTTTTTTCAAGGACACAGGAATATTTTCTAAGCCATTTCTTTTTAAAAACTGAGATATAGTTCACATACCATAAGATTCACCCTGTTAAAGTGTACAAACCATTGGGTTTTAGTATATTCAAAAGTTGTACAACGATCAGCATTATCTAATAATATTTAATTCCAGAACATTTCCAATATTCCCTAAAGAAACTCTGTACCCATTTGTGGTAACTCTGCATTCGCCCTCACCCCAGACTCTGGCAACCTCTAATGTACTTTCTGTCCCTATAGATCTCTCTTTTCCAAACATTTTGTGTAAATGGAATCATACAATATATGACCTTTTATATCTGGCTTTTTTCACTCAATATAATATTTGCAAGATTCATTTATGTTGTAGCATGTATCAATACTTCATTCTTTTTTATGGCTCAATAATATTCCATTGTATGGATATACCACTTCTTGTTTTCCATTCATCTGTTGATAGACATTTGGGTTTCCTTCTTTTTGGCTATTAAAGTAATGCTACTATGAACATTCATGTATAGTTTTTGTTTCAATATATGTTTTCATTTCTCTTGGGTATATATATCTACGAGTAGAGTTGCTGAATTCTAAGCCTTTTCTTAGAAATTTATTCTGTTATGAGAGATAACACAACTAATAATAATATTTTGGGGTTATAACTCTTTCCTTTAAAAACAAAGTGTATATTTGTAATCATTTTTATCTCTATCTAGATATTTAGAGAATTTTTTTTTTTTTTACCATTAATTCAGGTAGCCTCCAGTGGTATGGTCTTGGGGAGAAAAGATGTTGTGATATGCCTTCTGACTGCTCTCTTTCCAGCAGCTTTTGTTTATGTTGAGTTATGAGCATGTGCCTGGGTATGTATGTTTTGAATTTGTTTTCATCAGCCTTACTTCTAAAGTGGAAAAATAAGTCTCTTTAGTGAAAAGTCTTCTAAGATTCTGGCACTAAGTTTTGGAGATAGTGTACATTTTCATCTTTTCAGTTTTTTTCCCTTAGTTTTTTTAGTAGGAAGTTGAGCGAGACTGTGACAGGGACGCATCTTAAATATAGTCTATTGAAACTAGATGTTCGGGTTCCTCTTTTTTTCTGAGGTTAGCCCATATTCTGAGTCAAATAGTGGATCTATACTTACAGGATTAAGACAGATCCCAACAAATTGGCAAGAAGCAGAGCCCATTAGTCAGAGTATACCTTGAACAATGGAAGTTAGTATTCAATTTTCATGGGATGTTTCATCTGGTACTATATGAGGGCATCTTACCTTTTTAGTTGTAATTGATCTTTGTTTTTAAAATTCCCCCAAAATAAGAGCCTACATAATGGAATTTGAATTTCTGGATTCATAGCCATCAAAAGTCTGTCATTAAATATAGTTTAAAAACAATACATAAATTAAAAGGATGAGAGGACAAAGAACAAAGTAATGGCATTATACTGCTCTGTTCAAGGTCTGGAAAGGAAAGAGCTCAAGAGGGCTTCTGAATGCTGAGTGCAGAGCCAGAGTTGAGCTCGTGGCTGGCAAATCTGAAGTGGTCATTATTCATTTCACAAATTAGTCTGAGACATTAAGTTCTCATTTAGATTTACTAAGCACATTCATTTAGCTCCCCGACTAGAAGTATTTTTTTTAATGTTCTCTTTTATTACATTAATATATGTCAAATGTAACCTCTGTAAAAAGAAAGTATTTCTTGATCTTTCCCATAGCTTCCCATATCAGATATGTTATATGACCTCTATGTTGTATCACTAGAATGTGAACTCCCTGAGGAAAATAATCTTATTTATGCTGGTATCTTCAGGGCTTGGTATGTTGCCTGGCTCATTCTAGTTGGGTAGATGTTGTTAATTACTTACAACATGCCAGTCCCTCCTGCAGGCCCTGGCAATAAGGAGGTTACCAAGATAGTCACATGACAGTTACTTTCAGCCTACTGTCTACCAGGAAACAGACCATGAAATAAGATATAGCATGAAGCTGGCTTGCTGTTTTAAGTGGAGCCCTACAGGCACTTAGACGGGACAGAACACGATGTCCAGAGAGGGCTTTCTGGAGGAATCCTCTTTTGTGGTGGAATATGAAGTCAGTGTGTGGGAGTCAATTAGGTGAAAAGGGACAGGATATGTTTCTCAGCCTGAAGGAAGCACATGAGACAGGGTTTTGACAGGTTTGAAGAAGCCAGAGAAGTCCAGTGGGAGGGAGAAAGAAGTGTTGAGGAGGATGTGGTGCAGAGCAGAGCACAGCAGGCAGAGGGCGACAGAGCCCTTCCATCCTAAGAGGATCCCTAAGCCATGGGGGAGTTGGCGGTTTACCCTAAGAACAAGACCGTGCTAAAGGTTTTAAGCTGGGATGGGATATGATCTGTCTTGTATTTTAAGAAAAGGACACTTTAGTTGTGGGGTGCACAACGACTTGGTGGGAATAGGAGAGGCTGCAGAGTGTCCATTTGCCACACTGGTGGCTTAACCTCCAGTGATAGCAGGAGACATGGAGAAAAAACACATTTAGAGACATTCTGATTGGAAATAGCAGAGTAAAGACATTTATGGCCCCAAAACTAGTAAAGGCAAGAAAAAATATAAATGAAGAAAAAATCACGTTTTTCGTAATCTTAAGTCGAAAGTGATGAAAATATCTGCCAAATATAGTAAAGTTTGGGCTGAATGGAGGGGAAACACACAGAATGGAAACATATTTCTGCAATTTCACGTTAGGCTATGTTTTCCAGCAGTAGGCGGCACAAATCAAATGAGTCTCATCAATAATTCTTTACATGGGCTAGCATAGTCTGAAGCCTGACCCCACTGCATATCTCTGTTTGGAGGAGTACTGAGGAGACATATTCTTTGTATAAAACAGACTTCAAAGTGTTAATCACCTTTGAGGTTGCCGTTCACTATATATATATATGCACATACACACACACATGCATACACTTGCTTAGGTAAAGTCTGAATCACTACCCTCATCATATACAGGGGTTTACTTTCACCCTCCTGTGACCACAGGAAAAATGCAGGGGGGACAGATTGCAGAGCAGATCTCAACTGAAGCTTCCTGAGGCTTTAATTCACTCCCCTTGCTCTTCTCCAGACATTACCCGCTACCCCGCCCCCCACTAAAACAAATAGCTTGGCTAGGAATAATGAATTTCATAAGTTATAAATAAAAACTGGACAAAAACCTAGCATGCAGCCTAAATGCAGCAGCCCTCCTTTATCAACAGGAATTATGTTGCAAGATGCCCCCAGTGGATGCCTTGAAATTGCAGATGGTACTGAAACATATATACCATGTTTTTTTCCAATGCATGCACATCTGTGATAAAGTCCAATTTACAAATTAGGCATAGTAAGATATTAACAACAATAACTACTAATAAAATAAAATGATTAGGACAATATGCTGTAATAAAAGTTATATGAACATGGTCACTCATTTCAGGGATCCTTTGCTGAAGTCTTCATATAGGCTCAGTACTTTCTGGTACAAATGTTGCTGTCATTCAGAACAGGTTTTCTATTTGTGTCTTCCACCCACAAATTTAATTCCTCTTCCATTTTAACTAAGCCCTATCATGCACTGTGACTGTAACTTTTGTAATTTGAGGTGTGATGGCAAAACTAACACAGATTTCTTTTTCCTTTTTTACAATTTTATGAATAGAAGATTTATTCTTACCATAGATCTTAGCAACTTCAGTATATGATTTTTTTTCTTTCCTTATTGAGAACTTTCACCTTTTTAATATCAGGAAGCACTTTACAGCTTTTCTTTGGCATATTCAAATTGCCAGCATCATTATTTTGTGCTTAGGGGCCATTAATAAGTAAAATAAGGGTGACTTGAACACAAGCACTGTGACACTGCTGCAGTATATTTCATAACTGAGTCAGCTACCAAAAGACTAACAGGCAGAGAGCAGGCATATGCTGGGCAAAGGGATGGTTCGCATCCTGGGCAGGATGAAGTGAGAAGGTGTGAGATTTCGTCATGCTATTAAGAATGGTGTGTGTTTTAAAACAAATTGTTTATGTCCATTTATAGCAGTTGACCTAAAGTTATTGAAACTGTGGATAAGTGGGGAGCACTGTACTAATAGAAAAAAGGCAGAAATTTACATAAGAAAAATTCAAGAACATATATCAAAGGAAACTGTTAAAGTGTAATTGCTTGATATTTCTCCATAATATAAAAAAATTAAATTAAGCTTGGCATTACTCAACAAGAAGACATGGAAGAAAATGTAAGATGAACTGGCATAGTTCAGAAAGGATCTCGACTTTAAAAATAAAATGTTAAAAATGAAAATCACTTATAAGCAGAATTTAAGATACTTTTGACCATGCAGTTGTGGTCATGAAAGACAGATAAACAAAATGACATAAAAATAATAATTAAAAAATATTGGACACAAATTGTATTCTAGAACACAAAAGAGAATCAATATCTATATAATTGATATTCCTGAATACAAGATTTTTAAAAGATCTAAATAAGGAGCATTCAAGTACAGAAGAGATCACCCTTAATAAAGACACTTTAAGTGCTTGAAGCTAAGAAAAAGATGTCTATCCGCAGAGAGGGGACTTGCTAGTAATAGACCTAGGGCAAGTTACTTAATTCTTCACACTCATTTATTTTCATCTTCTTTAAAATGAGAATAATAGTAGTACCTGTATCATAAGATTTGGAAGACCAAATTAGTTAATTTAAATAAAGCATTCAGATTAGCATCTGAAAAATAACAATACTTAGATAAGCATGAGCTCTTTCTTTGTTACTTCTTTCTTTCTCCCCTTCCTCTTCTTTCTCTTCTCTTCCTCCTTCTTTTTATTATTAACATTACTATTTAACAACTTACCAGAAGTTTTGGACAAAGAAAGAAATAAGCTATTAAACTATTGGAAGAAAGTGAGAAATTGTCATCATTTGCTGCTAAATTGGTCTACTTAGAAAAATTAAGAAAAAAAATTCAGCCAGATTTCTAGATATAAGTGAACATACAAAAATCAACCATGGTCATATATACCACTGTAAATCATCAGGAAAAATAATTGAAATGATATCAATTAAAATAATAATCAAACTATAGAGTTTATAGAAAATTATCTAGTCAATGATTAATCATATCTTTAGTGGGAAAATAAAAATGATTTAAACACATTTTGGAAAGGCCTGAAAAAGATATATATTAAACTCAAGGATAGGATAACCATAATGATAAAAATGTTAATTTCTCAAATTAATCTATACATTCAATTCCATTTTAATTAAAACTCCAATTGATATGTGTGGAAACTGGGAAACTGATTCTAAAATGTATATGAAACAATAACTTTTCTAACAGAAAAGTTAGATGATTTTGAAAACATGGAACAAGGGTAGGGAGTATGTTCCATTTTATAAAGCTAGAATAATAAAAGCATGGTTCTCTGTGAAAGCCAACAAGGAATCCAGTAGAGCAGAGAAGGTTGTTTAGAGAAAGTTAATATGAGGTAGCAGAGGCAACAAAAACTGATGGAAAGCATGCTTTATTTGCTAATGATACATGGAAAATTTATCACTATTTGGAGAAAACAACATTAAATCCATTTTTACTTTGGGTGAAAAAGTGAAAGGTAAAATGTGAAAGGTAAAATTATCAATCAAATGAAAGAAAATGTACAAGGATATCTTTGTGACTTTCAAGAAGAAATAACTAAAAGGGGACCAAAATAAAAACTGTAAGTGAAAAAAATAGATGAATTTTATTACATTAAAATTAAAGATTTCTGTTCTATGAAGGACATCAAAGATAAAATTAATAGATGATGGACTAGATGAAGATATTTGCAATGTCTAATTCCAACAAACAATCAATACCTAAAATATTAGCAATCAGAAAGGAAAATGCAAGAAATTCAATAGAAAATGAACAAAAGGGTATAAATAGACATTTTATGGAAGAAGAGAAGTGTTTAATAAGTATATGAAGAGATATTAGTTCTCTAGTAAATGAAAAATGCAAGGTGAAACAATAGTGATATACAAATTTAAACCCATGTGGTTATAGCCTTGTTTAAAGTCTATTTTGTCTGGCATAAGTATTGCTACCCCAGATTTTTTTTCATTTCCATTTTCATAAAATATCTTTTTCTATCCATTTACTTTCAGTCTATGTGTGCCTTTAGGTCTGAAGTGGGTCTTTTGTAGGCAGCATATGTATGAGTCTTGTTTTATTATTCATTCAGCCACCCTATGTTTTTTGATTGGAGCATTTAAACCATTTACAATTGAAGTAATTATTAATAGGCATGTAGTTATTGCCATTTTATTATTCGTATTTTTATTTTTTCCTTCTTCATCTAAAAGAAGTCCCTTTAACATTTCTTATAATACTGATTTGTTGGTGATGAATTCCTTTAGCTTTTCCTTGTCTGGAAAGCTCTTTATCTCTCTCCTTTGATTTTAAATGATAGCCTTTCTGGGTAGAGTAATCTTGGTGGCAGGTCCTTGGTTTTCATCACTATTTTGTGCCAATTCCTTCTGACCTGCAGAATTTCTGTTGCGAAATCATCTGACAGTCTTATGGGAGCTCCCTTGTAGGTACCGGGTTGCTTTCCTCTTGGTGCTTTTAAGATTCTCTCTTTGTCTTTAGGTTTGGCATTTTAATTATGATGTGTCTTGGTGTGGGCCTCTTTGGATTCATCTTGTTTGGGACTCTCTGTGCTTCCTGGACTTTTATGTCTATTTCCTTCACCAGGTTAGGGAATTTTTCAGACATTAGTTCTTCAAATAGATTTTCAATCTCTTGATCTCTCTCTTCTTTTTTTGGTACTCCTATGATGAGAATGCTGTTACACTTGAAATTGTCCCACAGGTCCTTTAAGTTATCCTCATTTTCTTTGATTCTGTTTTCTTTGGATTGGGTGTTTTCTGCTACCTTGTCTTCCAAATTGCTGATTCAGTTTTCTGCTTCATCTAATCTGGTATTGATCTCATCTAATGTATTCTTTATTTCAGTTATTGTATTTTTTTTATTTCTGACTGGTTCTTTTCATGTTTTCTATCTCTTTGTGTTACTTCTTATTGATTTCATCTATTCTTCCCCTAAGTTCATTGAACATTTTTATAGCCAGTGTTTTGAATTCTTTATGTGATAGATTGCTTGCCTCTATTTTGTTTAGTTCTTTTTCTGGAGTTTTGTTCTTTTCTTTCATTTGAAAAAAGTTTCCTTTTTCTCTCCTTTTTGCTGCCTCCATGTGTGTATTTCTATATATTAGGTAGATCTGCTACCTCTCCCAATCTTGGCAGGATATCCTTATGTAGTAGGTATCCTATGGGGCCCAGTGGCACAGACTCCCTGGTCATCTGAGTTGGGTGTTCCAGAGGTGTCACTTATGTGTGCCTTCCTATTGTAATTAAGCCTTAATTGCTGTTGGCACATCAGTGAGTGGGATTGACCCTCAGGCTGACTGGCTATGAGGACTAGCTATGAGTATAGCAGATGAGCTGTGGTGTGGATGTTAACTCCACGGAGCAAGATTCACTTTAATGGGGCCCTGGTGCCTGCTGATTTTACCCTTTGGGTGTGTCATTTGTGGAGCTGATTTTACCCTTTGGATGTGTCATTGGTGATCTGTTGTGTGAAGCCAGTTGCCAGGTGTGTTGCTTCTGAGGCCTCCTGGGAAGGGTTCTGTTTCAAGCCCAGGTCCATTGCTTCCTGTGCCAAGCTTATGGCTACTTGGTAGGAGCTACAAAGTGATCTGCAGTTGGTAGCTATATATGCTGGGCTTGGAGACATCTGGGAGTTGTTATGTTATAAACTGAGGCTGGCTAGTGCTGGGCTTAGAGGTGCCTGGGAGAGGCTAGGCTTCAAATTGAGGTTGGCTGCTACTAGTGCCAGTGACTGCATAGCAAGAGATACAAGACATACTGAAGCCAGCTACTGCTTGTTTGGGATTTGTGGACCTTGTCATATTTTAGGAAGGTCCACGTTATGGGCCAGGGCAGCAGTTTGTGAGAAATAGATACTGAAAAAGGTTAGGGCTGGTCCGTGGGTTTGTTGGGGCAGGGTCTAAGGGAATTAGAGCATGGGCAGGGTGAATGGTGTTAGCCAGGTTGATGGAGACTCATATATGATGCCCTCCTACACCTGCGAGCTATGTGGAAGAAGGGCCCAACAAAGGAACAATGACACCTGCCAGCACTCTGTCCCAGCCAGAGCTGCCCTTCCAGGCCTCGCCCCAAAGACAGACAATTCAGTTCTTCCCTCTATGTCCCTGGTGCTTTTCTAGCTGCTGCCATAGCACTGGAGCTCAGTGAGTGAGTCCATCAGCAAGTTTGTGTGAAAGGCCCTTTAAGAGGAACACCTGGGACTCTAGCAGCCCTCCATCTCACTCAGCCATAATTCCCTCTGGTTTTGGCAGCCAGAAGTAATGGGTGCTCTGGGCTGGGGAGCCTGGTGTGGGACCCCTTGCTTCTCAGGAGAGACCTCTATAGCCGAGATATCCCTCCTGATTCTTAACCAGCACGTGTGGGTGTGGGGCCAGACCATTTTACGTCTTTGCTCCCTATAAGCCTCCATCCCTTCTGCCAGTCTACACATGGCTTCTTCTTTATAGCCTTAGTTATAGGAGTTCTCTTCAGCTAGATGGCAGGTGGTTCTCAAGGGTTGTCATGAGAGGAGGCAAGCACAGTTCATGCCAACTTTTAATGTGAGAAGGTAGTGGAGAAATGTTGAAACATACCTTTAGAAAGAAAGAAATTTGCATGGAGCTTAGCACAAGTACAAATCAAATATAAAGGCAACAGACAGGCAGACAGATATTTTCAGTTATTCAAAAACCCAGGAAATATAGCATAAATCTTTCTTGGAGAAAATATTTGAAGTCATTTAGTTAAACAACAGACAAAAAGAGAAAAAAATAGATTTAAGGGTAAATATCCATAGGAATTCTGGAAATAAGATTAAATATAAACATCATACATCCCCATAATGTGGAAGTAATAATAGAACCTATTATGAAGAGCAAGCGGTGAGATGGGAAAAACTGGGGAACAAGAGGTGAAGGCTTTCCTTAGGCTACATTGTGAGGACAAAAAAAGACAATATTTAAAGGAAATAAATCAAATATTTAAAAGCAATAAGAATAGAAAATATAGTTTATTTAATCAAAACTAGAAAAAGAGGTGTGGGAGATGATGTAAAGTGACTTTAATGTACACATTTATTGATCTTTCATGGTCGAGAGTCAAGAGAAATAATTTAACATTGAAAAATCAAGAAATGGAGCTTAAACATGTATTACCGAAAGTTAAAATAGTGACCAGTAGAAGAACTAAAATCAGACTAAGTCATCAAGCGCATGGAAGATAAGGAAGTTGTGGTTAGACAGCGGAATTTCAGAAATAGTGATTTCAGAGGTGATGTCTACTTTTCTAGTTATATAAGGAGGATTATAGGAAATTTAACCTTTTTATAGTGTATGAGGAAATGGCGATTGTTTTTTAAGATGGGTGCCTCCGAGTACTTATAAAATGTATCATCCCTTTTGACGTTGGGCTTCTTGGTGTGCAACAGACAGAACAGTTTCCAGTCACTAAGCAGTTACTGCCTCCAAAATCTCGAAACATAATAAAATCAGGAGACAGGTGTTTGAAGAATGATTTTTTCTTTTGGGACAATAGGAGGAGGTAAAATGAAAGGTCTATAAGAGACAATGAGATGAATAAAAAGTTACACTGATGTCTACAGATTTGGATATATATTCCTAATTTATTAAAGTATTTCTCAGACAGGCTTTTCAGATAACTAGAATTCCAGACTGGTGAGCTTTTTCATGGTGTGTTCAATGAGTGAAGGGATTAAAATCCCTGTGCGAGATTCTTTTGTAGTTACTTTGAGATTATGGTTCCTAGATCAAATATAGGATATCCAATTAAATATAAACTTCAGATAACAGAGTAATTTTTTTAGTTCAATTATGTTCCATGAGATATTTGGGATATACTTATACTAAAAATTATTTATTGATTACTTGAATAAAATTTAACTGAGTGTCCTATATTATCATTTGATAACTATGGCAAGCTTATTTGGGATAAATGATCAGCTGTTAGAGGAGACAAAAAATGGTGTCTTTATTTTAGAAACATAGGCTATAGTTTCTAAAGCTGATCAAAATCATCAAATGCTTTGGGAATATATTTTCCTGAAAATGAATGAGATTTGTACTACATAAACATGAAGTCATCCTGTTTAATCTTGGGCGCCTTCTGATGCCTCCATCTTCTCAATTAGATGAAACTACATTCATGGAGATAGAGTGGTGCTTTTAACAATTTTACAAGTTGACTTTTTTCTCTGTAACATGAATCCAGTTGCACCTTCAAGTGCTTTTAGGCACATTATTGTTTTTTTTAATCAATAGAACAAATGATGTTAACTGGGCCTGTGTTAATAAGGGAAAGGCATCACTGACTAAGCTAAATCATTAACAGAAACAATTATCAAAATGCTAGACTATAACCTTCCCCCTCCCTCCTCTTTTTTTTTTTTTTTTTTTGGTGGGAGAGAATGTTGATAGTTTGGGATTATCTTGAAGTAGTTTACTAACTCTTCTTTTTCTGCAGGCACCTTGCTAAGGTGTGTGGTTATTTATAATTTTTTTTTAAAATTTCAATTACAGTTGACATTCAATTTATATTAGTTTCAGGTATACAGCATAGTGGATAGACATTTATATAAGTTGTGAAGTGCCCCCCAGATAAGTCTAGCACTCATCTGGCAGCACATATAGTTATTACAATATTATAGACTATATTCCCTATGCTGTACTTAAGTTGTTGTGGTTCTTAATGCTTTACATTTTGAGATTCATAAAGTATAATTTGTCTTGAGCTTTTTCAGGAATTAAACTTTAAGAAAATTAGTTAAGTGGAAAATTGTTTTCCCTTCCTCCTGTTCCCACTGGAGGAAAAATAAGGTTTTTGTTAAAATTCTACTAAAGACAAATTATTTCAATTATAAATCATAACTCTTTAGGCATAAAGTTTTTGTCACATTTTTATAACCCTAAAATAAATACTTATTAATTGCTTTAATGCATTTTAATTATCAGCAATTCTTAAGACCACTGTTAAGTTGCAGTGAAACAGTACTGTATCACTTAGGATTAAAAGAGAGGTTTGTTGTAGGTATAGAATCAAACTAGTTTGAGATTAAAAATTCAGATTTTTATTTTTATTTTAAGAACAAAATTTTTCTTTTGCTTAAAGTATGTTGTTTTCTCTCTAAAGAAAAAAAGGATGGCAATTATTTATAGATGGATTCTATTGTATATAAACATGTATCTCTGAATAGTTTTTGGTGAGTGTTCTAAGTCTTAAAAAGTCTTTTGTTCAGACTGATAATAATTTTAAGGAAGATAGTTGAAATGTAGGTGCAGCAGAGCCAGAAAGGACTTGGGCAACTCTAAGAGATAATAATGACAATAAGAAAAGATATTTTAAAGTTAACATGTCCAAAACTGAGCTTCCAATATTTCTCTCCAGAACCTTCACCTCGTTTAGTTTTCCTATATCAGTAAGTAAATGGTAATTTTGTTCTTCTAGTTTCTCAGGTTCAGTATCTGGGTGTAATTCTTCACTGACCTGTTCTCTCATACTCCAGTACCCAAACCGTCCTGGCTGCCGGTCAGCACTACCTTCAATTGTACTAGGACTTTCACCACTTCTTAAAGCACCAATGTCACCGCTTGGCCCAGGTCACTGCACCCTCTCCCTGCCTTAGCTTTTCTTCTGCTCTGCATTTGCCTCCTAGGTGGGTTCTATATATAGAAGCCAGAGTAACTCTGGTAAAATAATAGTTAGATCCTGACATTTCTTTGCTCAAACTTTTCATTGATGCATACAGATTAAATGTCCAGTTTCTTAGAAGGTAAAAGGTCCTACATAACTTGCCTTCCTTTGTTCTCTGACTTCTTTCTCCTATTACTCTCCCCCTTGCTTTATTCCAGCTACTGACTTCCTGGCTATTTCTTAAACATATCAGCATGTTCCTGCTTCAGGAGGTACCTCTGCCCGGAGCATTTCGTCAGCAGCTCCCAGCTCTCTCCCTTCCTGTAGGTCTTTATTCAAACATCACAGTCTCCATGAGGCCTTCCCTGCAAGTACCTACAACGGCAACCCCATGCCCCTACCCCCCACTCTTCCATCCCCCTTCTTAGCATCACACACTGTTTTACCGAGTTATCTTGCTCATGGATGTTTCACCCACTAGAATGGAAGCACTGTGAGGACAGAGATTTGTGTCCTTCACTGTTCTCTCTCCAATACCTAGAACAGTGCCTGGTCCAATATATATTTATGGAATAAATTAAACAGCAGCTTTTGGTAGTTACTAAATATATTATTTATGTTTGAAGTCACAGGGGCATGTAGGAGAGTAGGCTGGAAAGGAGAGTTAAAAGTCTCCACTCCTAATGAGTATGCTGGTTTTCTCATTTGTTACCTCAATTTAGCATTTTTAAGCATGTTCTAAGGAACAATAGTCGGAGAAATTCCTTACATATATATCTCTATGATATCTTGCCAAGTTAAGAAACTGAGAAGTTTACAATAAAAAATAATTAACTTGACCTAACATTTTCCAAACGTATAGACCATGGATACTGTTTTATAAAAGACCCATGAAAACCTTTAGAACAAATATATGCTTTGAAGAAGAAAGTATTCTGTCATGCTTTGAAGAAGAAAGTATTCTGTCCTATGAGAATTTATTGTACTCACAATGTTAGTACTATGTGAGTACATTCAATATAGGAAAACTACTGGTTGCTGTGAGAAGTCACTCTAGCATATGAATCCAGAATTTGGATTGAGATTTAAATATCATTTTGTTAAAAAGTCAGAAAGTGTTTGAGACGCTGTAACAGATAAATGTAGTGGTGGTCCATTCAAAGCAAGAGTGAAAATATAGACAGTGAGAAATTTACCCCAAGACCTTTGTTCTGGATGTTTCCTCAGGACACATCCTCTTCATCTAATTAAAAAAAATTTTTTTTTTAAACAAATGCTTTTTGAACACCTACTTCATGCCAGATAGGCTTTTATGTGTTAGGGGTAGAGCAGTGAACAAATCAAGAGTCCCTACACTCACGTAGTTTACATGCTAGTGGGAGAAGGAAGATGATAAATAAACAAGTGTGTCCTGTGTCAGGTGGTGATGGTCATCATGAGGAAAGTAGAGCACCCTGTGGCAATGGGGGGCAGGGCATGCAGGGTCAGTAGGGACCTGACGGGTGACATCACTGCTTGAGGTGCAGCAGAGAGCCATGCGCATGTCCAGGGACAGAGAATGCCAGAAAAAGTAAGAGGAAAGGGCAGAGGGTGCAGTTTTAAATACTGTGCCAGGGAAGGCCTCACTGAGAATGTGACATTGGAATGAAGACCTGAAGAAGGGGAGGAAGAAAGTGAGGGTGTGCTGAGTAGAGCACTCTTCTGGTGGGGCTGGGACACAAGACTTGGGAGGTGGGGGGAAAAAGTGGTAGGATGGCCTTGCATTGGACAGCATTCTTAGGCTGCCGTGTGTAGACCCAGGGGAAAGGCAAAGCAAGGAGAGCGCATAGGAGACAACGCGGTGCAGAGAGAAGAGAGAGGGTCGATGGAGTGGGAGCGGCGGACCCTCTGGGGGTGGGGCGTCACGATGGACTTGGAAGGCGGCGCTACCAGGACTTGCGGAGGCATTGAACCGGAGGACTAAAGTAGACAAAGCAAAGAGAACACGGAAGTTTTGGAATAATGAAATTAAATTTATGGGAAGGGGAACCTGAAGAAGCAGATTTTGGGGGAGGGGAGCAGGGATGTGGATCAAGAGTTGAAATTGGGCTTCTTATTTTTAAAGTGCCTATCAATGATTCAAGCAGAGATTTATTCAGCCAAGATGTAAAATGTACACATATTTTCAAATATGATCTTAAATGCCTTTTACTATCTGATATTTTTATGAAGTTATACCTCATATTAATTTGCCTAGAAACTTTTATTCAAAATGATGCATAGCACATATACTGCAAGTCTTTATGTAGACCAGCAGCAGCAGAGCAGCAACAGGGCGGGGCATTCGCATGGAATCAATGGCGCGTTAGATTACTTTGTGTCCCCCGTACCCTCTAAAAACACCAACAGAAACCCACACAGGGCTTTTATCCTAAGGAAATGAGGTAGGCATGAAGAATGTTCTCCAAAAATAAAATTAATAGCTTTGTAAAATGGCGGTCGTCTATAGGTCTAAATCCAGTTCTCATCTTTGGGAGAAGTAGTTGGTTTCAGTTTTTGATTTAATGTTCCTCATTATACTAATAGTTACTTGGTTTAACACTTTACGCTTGGAGGAAGAGAATTCCAGTATATGTCTGTAATTACCACTATATGGATTTATCTGGGAAACAGAGGAGAGCAATATGAGATAATAGAGATATGCACATTATTTTTAAAAATGAAGGTGCACTATATTTACTTAATACTTTTACTCTTTCTCTGAATCAGAGGAGTCATGGAGGTTTTGGAGACTCTCAAGGTCTGTGAATATTAATGATGAGTAAATTAGCAAAACTCTGAAGGATCGATTAAGAAAGTTTAATGGTAAGGCTGGTCACCCGAGCTCTGAATGCCTCTGAAAAAAGTTTTGGCATAAACCAGAGCGTATTCTCTATTTTAAACCAATTTTTTTATTACCTTCTTCATGGCATTTTTTTCTTCCAAATATTTTCTTTCTCCTTTAGAAAGAGGAATGGATGAAGTTGCCGATTAAGCTACTTGTTTTGAAATAAATAAAATACATTTTCAAAACTTATGAATTGTAAATTTAACTGAAAGTAGATTTACTAAGTCAGTAGCTATTAACTGATTCCATGTATCAAGGAATTGGGTTTACTTTTTAAAAGATTATGAGGATGGAGAGGCTACAACTGACTTGAAGTATAAAATGTAAGTCTGCAACTGAGCTTTGCCAACCAAGCCTCCTTTGTTACTTTCCTCCCAAAGCCAAGATGACATAGAATATTTTTGCACCTAATATTAATTTTTACTTGAAATTTGTCCTTTAATAAACAAGAGGGGCAGTTTAATTCTCCTCTGAAAAATCTGGTAAAGGTTATCAATGATTCAAGCCAAGCCATATTACACATGGTTATTCAATTGATAGAAATGGCCTCCATTAAAATTTTTTTTCTGTGTGCTGCTAATTGCTATTTTCAGCCTACAATTTCTTGCAGATGATTTGTTTGAAACCATGATTGTGGCCTTTCTGTTAAATCCTTTGAAATTCAGGCCTTTAATCCTATGCATTACAAATTGTTTTAAAAGTACTGATCTAATTAAGCAAATTGAGCAAATATCACTTGCCAAGACCAAATTCTTCTTGTCTAATGGACACTCTTTGTTCAAATCATAACTTTAATTAAAACTCGTGGATTCTGACATGCATAGTCAAGTGTGTCTCAATAATACATAGCATCAATGTTCATGAAATTGGAGTGCATCTAGGCTTCAGGGCACAGTGATAGCCCTGACTTTCCAGCTTAAAAATATCACTGACAATGTGCTTTTTTTGTTTGTTGAGTCACTGGAGAGTTTTTGTGTTTATGAACAAAGATGGTCCAATGACATATTTAATGGTTAGAATGATACACTGAGAATTATCACAATTATCCTTTATACCCATTTAGTGTATTTTTCATTTCAGTATTTTCATCTCCAGAAGTTTTATATGGGCCTTTTTTATATCATCCTCTTTTCACTAAATTATGTTCATGTTTCTCTTTAAATTTGTGAATATAAAAACCATATTTATAATAATTATTTTAGTATTCTTATCTACTGATCCCATCATCGCCGACATTTCTGAGTCTATTCTTAATTAATTTATCTCCCAGTTATGGATCATATTTTCCTGTTTCCTTTATGCCTGATAAATATTTTTCCAGCTTTATTGTGAAGTATGATTGTGAATGTTTAAGATATACAGCATGAGGTTTTGACATACATATATATTGTGAAATGATTACCATGATCAAGCTATTAACATAGATATCACCTCACATAGTTACGGTTTTTAGTCCCCTGTGGTAATACTCAAGATCTACTCTCTTAGTCACAGCCAAGTATGCAATATTATTATTAACAATAGTCACCAATTGTACATTAGATCTCCATAACTTTTTCATCTTCT
Source organism: Pteropus vampyrus (assembly GCF_000151845.1). Taxonomy (NCBI): domain Eukaryota; kingdom Metazoa; phylum Chordata; class Mammalia; order Chiroptera; family Pteropodidae; genus Pteropus; species Pteropus vampyrus. The sequence goes on along the minus strand of NW_011888826.1, from coordinate 390,288 downwards.
AACTGAATGTATCCTTTCACCAACATCTCCTCATCTCCCCTACTCCCTAGCCTCTGGTAACCACCATTTTTCTCTCTGTTATTACTCCCCCACATAAGAGTGAGATCATGTAGCATTTGTCTTTCTGTGTCTGGTTTATTTCAATAGCATGATGTCCGCCAGATTAATCCATATTGTTGAAAATCGCAGGATTTCTTTCTTTTTCAAAGTTGAATAATATTCCTGTGTATGTGTATCACATTTTCTTTATCCATTCATCCATTGATGGACACTTAAGTTATTTTCATATCTTGACTACTGTGAATAATAGTGCAATGAACATGGGATTGCAGATATATTTTTGAGACAGTGGTTTCATTTCTTTTGCATATATAACAAGTAGAATTGTTGGAACATATAGAACTTCTATTTTTAAGTTTTTGAGAAATCTTCATACTGTTTTTCATAATGGCTGTACCAATTTACATTTTCACAAACAATATATAAGGGTTCTCTTTTCTCCACATACTTGCCAACACTTATATTTGACCTTTTGATAATAGCCATCCTAATAGTGTGAAGTGATATCTCACTGTGGTTTTTAATTTCTATTTCCCTGATAATTAGTGATGTTGAGCACATTTTCAAGTACCTGTTGGCCATTCATATGTCTTATTTGGAAAAATGTCTATTCAGGTCTGTTGCCAAATTTTTAATCTTTTTTTCGCTATTGAGTTATATGAATTCCTTACATATTTCGGATATAAATCATTTATCAGATATATGATTTATAAATATTTTCCTCCATTCTGTTGGTTGTCTATTCACTCTGTTAATTCTTTTTTTTTGGTTGTACAAATGTTTTAGTTTAATGTTTTCTCACTTGTTTATTTTTGCTTTTGTTGCCTGTATTTTTGGTCTTAAGTCCAAAAATATTATTGACAAGACCAATATCAAGAAGCTTTCCCCCTATGTTTTCTTCTGGAAATTTTATGGTTTCAGGTGTTATGTTTAAATCTTTGATTCACTTTGAGTTAAATTTTTGTATATGAGATAAGTTAAAGTTTCAATTCTACTCTTTTGTATGTGAATATCCAATTTTCCCAAAACTATTTATTGCAGCGATTGTCCTTTCAACATTGTGTATTCTTGGCATCTTCACTGAAGATTAGTTGACTGTATATGCCCGGACATATTTCAGGGCTCTTTATTCATTCCATTGGTCTATGTGTCTTTTTTTTTTTTTTATGCCAGTATTATGCTGCTATTTTTTCTTTTATAATTTATTTTATTATTGTTTTTTAGGTGTTTTATTATTATTTTTTAGGTGAGGCAGTCCTTGGTTGACCTCACAGATTGCAAGGATCTTGTCAGCTTACAATTCCTTATTTTTTATTTTTTATGCCTACAGCACCTGATCTTCCTAGGTGGTCTCCCATCCAAGTACTAACCAGGCCTGATCCTGCTTAGCTTCTGAGATCAGATGAGATTGGACTTGTTCAGGGTGGCATGGCCATAGAGTATTATACTGTTTTAATTACCATAGCTTTGTAATGTATTTTGAAATCAGGAATTGTGATACCTCTAACTTTGTTCTTCTTGCTTAAAGTTGTTTTAGCTATTTAGGGTCTTTTGTGGTTCCACATAGATTTTAGGATTTTTTTTTCTATTCCTCTGGAAAATGGCCTTGGAATTTTAATAGGGATTACATTGAATTTGTATATTGCTTTAGTAGTATGGACATTTTAACAATATTAATTTTTGCAGTCCATGAAAGTGGATTTATTTCCATTTATTTGTCTTTCTTTCCATTTTTGTTTAATGTTTTATAGATTTCAGTGTACAGATCTTTCACCTTCTTAATTAAATTTATTCCTAAATATTTTATTCTTTTTGATGCTATTGTAAATGGGGTTATTTTCTTAATTTCTTTTTCAGACAGTTCCTTTATTGTGTATAGAAATAAAACTGATTTTTTTTTGTTGATTTTGTATTCTGCAGCTATTCTGGATTTGTTTATTAGTTCTAACAGTTTTAAGGTGGAGCCTTGAGGATTTTCTATATACAAGATCATGTCATCAGCAAACAAAGAGGAGTTTACTTTTTCCTTTCCAATTTGGATTTCTTTCATTTTTTTCTTATTATTTTTGTTTATTTTTTATTATTTTCAGTTATACGGTACATTTGTTAGACATTTATATAGTTTATGAAATAATCCCCCTGATTGCTCTATTTCCCATCTGGCTCAATTGCTCTGGCTAAGACTTTTAATACTATGTTAATAGAAATCATGACAGTGGCCATCCTTGTCTTGATCCTGATCTTAGTTGAAAAGCTTTCAGCTTTTCAGCGTTGAGTATGATGTTAGCTATGAGTATGCTGGTAAATTTTGATTGGACATGATTCATTATTGACCACTGCAAGTGATGCTGGGCACCAGATTTTGTATTCTTTAGTGTTTTACTTTCTTCTGGGATGCAGTTACTTGTAATGTTAAATTTTTTCAAGCGTTGCTTTTAAGCTTTGTTAGGGAGTACCTAGAACATTCTAGCATTTTGTCTCTATTTAGTCCCATTACTGAGGCAATACTCTTTTTGAGAATTTTATCCAGATTGAAAAAATCTTTCCACTCTGGCTGTTGGGAACACAAACTATTCCCAGTCTCTTTCTTTCTGGCAGTTTGCGCCCTTGTCTCAGGTAGTTTCCTTTCATGTACAGACCAGTTCTCAGCTGAGGATTTGAGAGGAGTCTATTTAAATCTGCAATTTTGAGGAGCTCTCTCTCTCTCTGCAGCTTCCTCCTTTCTCTGGTGCTGTCTTGTGAATTCCACTCACCTTGTCCTCCCACAGTCAGATTTGTGTCTTCTCAGCTAAGCCAAACTGTCAGGCCCTGCACTGTGGCTAAAAAGTGCCGTTTATTTGTATCCCTTCTCTCAGGAATCGCAGTCCTGCACACCTGGTGTCCACTCTCTAATCATTGTTATTTCATGTGTTTTGTGTGATTTTCCAGTTGTTAGAAGAGAAGGGTGAATCTTATTCCTGTCATCTAATCATGACCATAAAATGGTTATATGCTTCTTATCTGATCACCCACCCACTTCACGTATTAAGGTGATAAACTAGGAAATAAACAAATGTTCATTGAGAACACACTAAGTGCAAGCATCTAGGGTAAGCACTCTGAGGAATTAAAAAAGAATCAAATTTATACTTATCCCTCTAACAGTGTATGCAAACTGGAGGTAGTATGCGACAAATGTCGTGAAAGAGATATGAGTAACATATAGGGAATCGAGTAGGCTGGTAAGAATAAGAAGAACACAAGCATGAGTATACAAAAGAATGGGAAGGACAGTTGCAGGAGGTAGGTGTACATGGTGTGGGGAGTGGTGTACGTGTTGGGGGGAGTGGTGGAAGTAGAGAGGAAGCTATCGAGGTGTCAAAGCAGGTGAGGACAGACAGGGGATGTGGAGGGGCTTGATTTTAGCCGAGGTTGGTATCTGCCTCTATTTTGTATTATAACATTGGTGGTCAAGGGAGGCATTCAGTTTAATTTTAGTGCTGTCTATCAACAATCATAAAAAGTTATATATGTTCTAAGAAAATTGTCTTTCGGAATTTGTGGTAGGCTGTATAATGGCCCCCAAATATGTCTACTTCCCAAGCTATGGAACTATGAATACTAGTTTATATAGCAAAAGGGTCTTTTTAGGCATAATTTAATTAAAGATTTTGAAATGGGGAGATTATCATGGATCATCCACATGGTCCCATATAATCACAAGGGTCTTTATAAGAAGGAGACTGAGGGTCAAGATCAGAGAAGGAGATGTTATGATGGAAGCAGAGATTGAAGTGACACTCTTTGAAGATGGGGGAAGGAGCCACAAGCCAAGATATACATGCTGCCACTAGGAGCTAATAAATCAAGGAAATGAATTCTCTCTTTAGAGTCCCCAGAAGGAAGCAGTCCTGCAGACACCTTGACTTTAGCTCAATAAAATCCAATTGGAGTTCTGACCTCCAAACTGTAAGAGAATAAAACTGTGTTGTTTTAAGTCACTAAATTTGTGGTAATTTGCTACAGCAGAAATGGGAAACTAATACAGAATTATATATTCAAAATAACAAATTAAAGCGTCTGTTGGATATTTTTTTTCTTACTATCTAAATGGAAATAGAGAAAAGAAGGTGGAGAAAGAAGATATTAAGTTGCTTTTTACTTATTTCAGTGCTCTCCTTTGAAGTCTCTTTTGGAGTTTCTGTACAAGATGTATTATTGGGCACAAAGAAAGACAGAGAATTACTGATACATGTTGCCCATCTTCTATCTCTGTGAATTTGAGCACTGTTTAAATTGAGATGCAATATTCTGATCTTTTAAAATCAATAATCATCATTAGCTATAAGGTGCCTAAACACAAGCAAGGCAATAACAATACAATTAAGAAATAATAGTTGTTGACTACTCTGGAGGCTGGACAGGATTATCGTATTTAAGCATCACGACACTATGAATAGGCATTATTATTTTCTTCATTTTGTAGATGTGGGCCCCAGGCCTGACTGGTCTCAGGTCTGGCTGTGATCCAGGCTTGTGGTTAGGAATAGGACCCCGGATTTAGAGTGTTACATTAATGTAGTGGGGCACCTGCACTCAGCTCATGTAAGCATGATTCAGCTAATTGTATTATGCATGTGTAGCAGAATGCCACTATTGTTCTCTGATATTCTGATATATATATATATATATCAGAGAACAATAGTGGCATTCTGCTACACATGCATTATATATATATATATATAAAGTCCATGCGCTCTCAGCAATAAAATTGGTGCCTGCCGTTTCATTCTTATGTTGGCCCCTCGTAAGTTTTTTCAACTGGCCATCTCACCACCAAAACTTTCCCTTCTCGATCAGCTCGGCACTGACAACAGATGTAGAAACTGATGGTTAGAAAAGTTAAATACCTCATTCAAAGTCATACAAATGAACAACGTTAGAGCTGTTCCTACATTTGCACCTACGTTCCCTGCCTTGAGAGTCCAAATGGAGTGGCGATCAGAAATCCATCTACAGGTCATACAGTTTGTCTATAGTCTCTGGGGACAAGTTTTATGCAGAGATAAATAATCTTGGGTAACACTAGCAAGACTGAGGCCTTTTTTTTTTTTTTCCCTTGCAACAAGGAGATCTCTCTTCCAAAATAGTAGAACATTTTTCAAACTCTAGCTGTGTATCATGAGATTCAATTGTTTGGACCAAGTTGATTTACTACTTGAATTAAAAGAAAATTACATTTGTTACTTAAAAGGAGATAAAAATTTTCATTTAATCAGACACACTGTGTAGACCCAGGTGGAGGGAGGACATGTTGAGCCCTAACTCTACTTATGTTTCTAGAGACCCATACCAACATAACTCTCTACCAATATGGTTAGACAACCATAAAGATTAGTGTTGTTCAATAGAAATATAATTTGAGTCACAAATATAAGCTACATATGTTTATTTAAATATTTCTAGTAGCCGTATTAAAAAATAAACAAGATAAAATTAAATATTTTATTTAACTCCATATATCTAAAATATTAATAGTTCAACATATAATCAATAAAAAATTATTGAGTTAATTTAGTTTCTTTATTATTAATACCACATCTTTGAAATTCAGTGTATACGTTACATTTACAGCATACCTGAATTTGATCCAGCCACATCTCAAGTGCTCAATGGCCTCAAGTACCAGGCCCATCAGACTGGACTATGGAGATCACTTGACACTGAGGTATTTACTGATACTCTAGAAATAGTAAAAGCTAAAAGTGCTATCTCATTTTCGACTCTTAAGAAGGGGTCTATGGGAAATAATACTGAGGCCCCAATATATGCTTTGCAGTGCCCAATATCCCCCCAGGGACTCTGTGTTTGAGCCACTAGGGGAAAGAGTCTTTTACTGGTTCAGGTGAGTGAAGTCAGCACCTTTATATGCAGCTCAGATTATAGCAATGCCTAGGCACCTAGTTCAACCTTGAAGAAATATGAGGTGGTGTATTCTGCTAGATTTCAAGTTTATCTTTATGTTGAGTACATCACAGTCATTGAAACTGGCTATTACAGCAGCAGGAATGGCAGGGGGTATGTACGTGATTTGTGCATGACACAAAAGTAAAAGATGATATATCTAGTCAGGGTTTCTGATAGAGTATCTGGGAGCAGCAGCAGATAAAGCAATATGCCAACATGATAGAATAAAAGGCTTTTCAGCCAGGAGGCCCCTGACCTGCACCTTTCTGTAGGTCACTGTATTCTGTGAGCCTACTTCATTCATTTCCTGTCGTGGTTGACTTCCACCCCAGGCAGCCTGTTTTTCTAACTTATGTTAAGAGAACTATATTTTTGTGCCTTGAAAATAATGTTTTTTTTTTTTTTTCCCATTTAACATTTTTATGAATAGCCCTTTAATCTTTCTTTCAGCAGTTAGGCATTGAGAACCGTCACAGAGCACAGATACTATGGCAGAATACGAAAAGAACAAAGTATAGTTTTTGTCTTTAGTTTACTATATAGAAGTAGAAAAGTAAGAATTCCCAAAGCCCCACTTGCTATAGTTGGAACGAGTAAGATTACAAGTGTTTTTCTAATTAAACCTGATGTAAAGAACATTTCTGAATAAAGGTAAGGGGTAGTGTCATAGGATCATAGAATTTGAAAGCTACAGCTAAAATATTTAATAGCTTATGCCAGAGAAATAAACAATACACAGAACAAAATGAAACACCTAGAAATAGACATGGATTCAAAGAAAGAATCAAGAATATATTAAAAAGAGCATTTAAAATTCCTGGAGAAGAGATTGTTTATTCAATGATTGTTAGATACCTGGAGAAAAATAAATCCGGATATCTATCTTGCTTTTTATATCAAAATAAATCCTTTCTAGATACAAAATTTCTATATTACAAGCAAAGAAACAAACAAAGTGTTGCTCCTGATGTGTTCAGGGAATAATATGTAAGTTAATTAGGGTGTGTTCTGAGATGAAGACCTATAAAACAAGGTTGACTTTGCAGGTACGGGCCCAGCGATGAATAATCTTAAATGTGGAGCTGAAGACTTGAGATCTGAGCTGTCAGCAGTGAGAGGATAAGATGATCGTAGAGCTGAGGTTTAGAAAGATGATCGTTATCGTAACATGTTAGCCCAGCGTATTAAATTCTTACACGGTATTATGAGTCTCCCAATCACATCTTGATCTCTTGTTCTTGTACTAGAGCCTTTCATTTTTCTAAATGTTTGAAATACACTCTTTTTCCCTTTCTCCACAGCTCTAACCTGTTAGCAACTCTCCCCAGAATCTTTTTTTTTTAAATCATTCTGACTGAATTCATCCAAACTCAGGCTCCAGCACTGGTCATTTTAAAAAGCTCCCCAGGTGATTGTAATGTGCACACAGCCCTGGCCGTAGACCAGAGATTTTCACCCTTTGGCCTACATCAGAATCACCTGGAAGGCTTGGACAACCACAGAGATTCAGAGTCCATAGGTCTGGAATGGAGCCTAAAACTTGCTTTTCTAACAGATTCCAGGTGGCGCTGAAGCTTCTGCTCTGGGACCATATTTTGAGGACCCTCGGCTGTGATATTGTGATTTAAAATTAGAAATATATGTTTGGTTTTCATCCCATTTCTGGAACAGTGCTCCCAAAACCCTTGTAATTTCCTGAGTGATAAAGCTATAAGAGCTATTATCTTTTGTTATAATATTTGGCGTCTTGTCTTTAGTTCCTGAAATGACTTCAGAGCCCAAAGGTGAAATAGTGTCTTTTTACTCATAACAGGGCCCTCCCAATCACAGCTTGGTTTATGTTAGTAAGGTGACTTTTAGAAGAACCAACCACGTGATTAGAGGGTTGGAACTTTTATTACCATGACCGTTGAGGAAGAGGAGAAGGGCTGGAAGTTGACTCAACCACCAATGGCCAATCATTAGATTAATTATTCTTATGTAATGAAGGCTCCATAAAATCCAAAAGGACAGGGACAGAGAGCTTCCAGGTTGGTGAACATGTGGAGATTTGGGGAGAACGGAGTGCTCAGAGACAGCCTGGAAGCTCTTTGCCTTTCCCCATACCTTGCCCTATGCATCTCTTCCATCTTGGCTGTCCCTGAGTTATATCTTTTTATAATGAACTGGTAATCTGGTAAGTAAAATGTTTCTCTGAGTTTTGTGAGCTGCTCTAACAAATTAATTGAACTTAAGAAGGGGTTGTGGGAACCTCTGATCTACAGGCTGTTGGTCAGAATCCCAGGTGACAACCTGGACTTGCAATTGATATCTAAAGCGGGGGTGGGGAGGGCAGTCTTGTAGGACTGAGTCCTTAATCTACAGAATCTAACATTATCCCCAGGTAGTGTCAGAATTGAGTTGAATTGTAGGACATCCAACGGGCGTTGGAGAATTGCTTGGTGGTGTGGGAAAACTCCCCTTCCATACATTGGAATTGGTGACCAGAGCCCTCTTACTGGCCTAGACAGCCATCACACACGAACAATAGCCTCCTACATGGTCCTGCTCCTACTTTAATCACCCTACAGTCCATTTTCCACTTATTTCTTTTGGAAGAGTAAATTTAATCACAGGGGCCTCTATATTGCTGACATTGTCCTGCTTCAAACTCCCCAATATAATCAAAGTCCAAAGCCCTTAACCAGCTTGCAAAAGTCCTCTACAGTCTGGCCCTACATCCTACTTGGGGCTTATCTCTTCTGTCTTTGCCCTTTGCCATTGCCCTCACATCCAGCTGGCCTTCCTCTGGATTCACAAAGTCTGTTACTGCTGTGGGCTTTTTCTTGGCTTTTCCCTTTACTTGCAATGTCCTTTCCCAGCTATTCACTTCACTATCTCCTTATTACCCAGGACTCAGCCTAAATGTTGCTTCTATGTGCCCCGACTCCCTGAGGTCAATCTCTATGATCTGATTTTATTTTCTTTGTGACACTTGTCTATTTCAATTGTTTGCTTGGTTATCTTTACCTACCTCACTGGAATATTAAGCTATATAAAAACAAGGGACCTAGTCTCTTTGTGAAGAAAGGGGTGACTTCCCAAAGAAGTCAAAAATTTGGTCAGGCAAATGAAATCCTAAGACTGGAGAATGGTCTTTAGCTTGATGCATTGCCTTCCAGAGCCACTGGTGTGGTAGTGTTACTCCTATGACTTAGAGGGGCAGGCCTGCCACTTTGGCTGCCTTATTGCTGTATCCTTACATGGTGGACAGAAAGAGGGCTCTGATCTCTTCCTCTCCTTATAAAGGCATTAATCTCATCATGAAGACTCACCTTGATGACATTATCTAAACCTAATTACCTTCAAAAGGCCTCACCATCAAATATAGTAACACCGGGGATTAGGGCTTCAATATATGAATTTTGCGGGGACACAAACATTCAGACCGTAGCATGGAATTTCTTATCTTATGGATTTAGACTATAAGAATGTTGAGAACAGAGATATGTGCGTAGTCCATGATCTGGCATATAGGAGGCCTTTGATAAATAAATAAGCGAATAATAAATGAATAAATACAACAGTCCTTTCAAAGTTTGTCTCAGCACTTCATTAAAGACAAATAATGTGTTTTATTCAGTTAAAGAACTGAGTCATTTTTTCTATTTGTAATCCAAATAGTAACAATATAGATTGAATGTTCCTATGGGTCAGATGTAGCTCCAGGTTCTTCACTCTTATTCTCATTTGAAAAAGTTGTTATTATTATTCCGTTTTATGGATGAGAAAACTGAAGTATATGAAGGCTAAGTAACATGTCCCAAATAACCCAGCTGACAGTCCAACCTTTGCCAGTCTGATTCCAGAGCTAGACCCCAGATCTTTGTCATTTATGTAAAATATGACTTAAGACAAGTGACCTGGGGTCTTTCCTTCCAGAAAGATTGAATTAAAAATGTTTTCTCTACATTAATGCAAAGTGCTCTTGCAGTGTTTGAATGCTCTGTATTGGTGCCAAGTGGTAATTTCTTATATTTTGAGTGATTTTATCATTTTTGAAATACATATATTCGTCACTGTTTTGATGTAATCAGGACATTCAGGTGTCATAACAGAGCACACTAAACTTTGCATGAACTCTCCTTCATGTGCATAATCCCCTGCTTGGCTTGTGGCATCATTTAAAAAAAATTTACAAAGCATTATTTAAGGGGACTGCTTTTTAAAAATCATGCTCAATAAACCAAAGCATTTTAAAAAATAATTTGCTCAACTTCAGAGAGGTCCAGTATATCAAATACAAGTCTGGCTATTAATCCTCATTGTTTGAATAGTCCCAAAATGATTTTAGGCTCCCATGAGGGAGAAATTTGAAGTGGCCATGTTTGGTACCACGTGTTTGAGCAAAGAGTATCATTTGTCTTGAGGTGTAGTTGGGGTCAGCTATGTAATAAAGAGGTTTAAACTTATGTCTCAGCTATTATTACTGGGCCAACCCCAGTCTCTTTCATCAAACCATGGTTTTATTACCTCCACTAACAATAGTTTTCTCACTGTGAGTTATCAATAAGATTATAACTATATTTGAATTTGTTAGCCAAAAATTACTGACTCAGCATTTGAAGTTAAACAACTGCATGTCATTCAGCACAACAGTTTACTCTGTATGGGTGTGTATATGTGAGAATTACAATAATATGTAAATGTATGGATGACATATTATATACATATATACACAGATAATTTTTTATGGCTTTCTAAGAAATTGTTCAGCTGTATTTAGAGGTAGAAATCACCCTGTGAATGGTAACTATGCGAATTGGCTACCATTTCTGTTAAAAAATGCCATGTAAAGAAAGGAACTGTGTATGTAGTTTAAAACCCAGAAGTCATAAATAACATTATCATATTAAAAAATATAATATTGGTCTAAGTATGAATATAAGACATAAACACTAACATATAAATGAACACTAATAATTGGAGATTTAAAACTTTGAACAATCATATAATCTGAGTAAAATTTTGAAGAAAATAATATGTAGTAGTATCAAAATTTTTGTTATTCTCTTGGTGACATTTCATAATTTTTGGTATTCTGACAATATAGACATCTTGGATGTATTTATTACATATCTGAGTAGTATATGAAATATAATTATGATATAGATTCTCTTCTGATATTGGTCATTTTAAAACTTTGCCAAACACTTATGGTTCATGAATTCCTGTTATGGAAAACTCTCTTTCCAGCTACCATTATTTTAATGGCTCTCACTTTAAACTAAGTCTTCACCATCTGCTCTTCCTTTATTCTAAATGCTAAAAGAAATTAATTTAAATGCATCATAAAAGAGCTATTTTATGTTTTTTAAATCCCTGTCCATAGCTTAACTCTGAGTTTAAATATACATTGGCGATCTCCAAAAACATCTGGAGGAAAACAGCTGTCTTTGACATCTAATTTGGAATATTTCCCAGGGAGGATAAGAAGTCATTTTAAATGGATGCATTATACACTGAAATGTCCCCGCTTCTCTTGCCCTGTCTAAAGTCTGCCATTACTATTAACCTAATAATGGAGGGAAAATCTTTAATATAGTGGTACCATAGTTTTATAAGTAGAGTTTTTATACTCAGGTAAAGTTTTTTTCTCATTATTTCCTAATATTAGCACTTTTAGTTAACTCTTATGAAACACTATTTCTGCAGTATAGAAAACAGTGCTGACAGAGACTGGTATACTGTCAAAGCAGTAAGTTTCAAACATTTGAGAATCAACAGGAAGGAGAATCCACGCCTCCTCTTACTTTAGTACGAAGCAACGTCAGGAAGCAGGCAGCGATAGCCGATTCCAAGGAGGCGATAGCTAGAACTCAGCCTGCACAGTAACTAGCCCTGTGTTTACTTTCTGGTTTCCTTCTTTCTTTCTATGCTTTGTTGTCACAAACTAAGAAAACTACAAATGACTTTAAATGTAACATCATTATTCTTACACAAGTGACACTGTGGCTCAGTTGACTTTTTTATGACAGTGGGAAGATGAGCCGTCTGTCCTTGGTACTGTGGTCGTTCTGACAAATCCAGTATCAGTGTTCAGAAGTATCTAGGAGAAAGTGTTCTCTGTAACCGTAAAGACACTGCATGCTACGTGCTATCCCAGGAGCTGCTCCCTCTGCAGGACTTGAAATATGGTACCAAAGGTGTCTGTGTTCTCATCACTGGGTATGCCAGCTTCATTTGCAAGTTCTCCAGTTATAGAATGGTATTTCTTTGGGGCTGCCTTCTAGGTGACAGGGCTTTCATCATCTATTTTTTTCCTATAGAATCTCAAGGTACTCAAAGACATTTACTACAATGAATAGCCGTGACTTGGGGTGCAACAGTGCTACCACCTCTACTCAAACCCTTGTATTTCTTTCTAGGAATTCTCTGGAAATACAATGGCCTGAAAAAAACATGAGTGCAACTACGAGCAACAGGAAAGCTAAATGTCAGGCATAATTACAGGAGTTTGGAAGAAGGCATAGAGGGATAGAACTGTTTTTATTAAAGATCATTGAATCATAGAAGAAAGAATCAATTGAAATCACATGCATAAATGGAAATAAATTTAGTATTTAAATGAGACATATTAAATGCCTAACCAACATTATTTTAAAATGAACAAGAGAGTATTACATATTTAAGAAGTAGAACAGATATTAAGACAAAAATATTATATTTCATTAACTATAAAAGGACAGTGAAGAACAGAAAGATTTGGAGAAAGAGGACAGAATTGGTTTAGGGAAAGTAGGAAAGCACATAAACAGTGATGAGAAGGGATGGGAGTAGAGAGTCACAGAGAAGGAAGGGCAAGGACGGAGGCCTCTAAGTGAACGTTAGCTGAATTTTAAAAAATTTAAGTTGAGCATTATAACCAGTTGTTCACTGGGCTTCGGATTGTTATCACTAATTAACCAAAACTTTTTGCCTTTTGTGAGTTAACGTTGCTTACAGACACGGAGTTGCTCCAAACCTTAAATTTTTAGAATGGGCATTAAAAATTCAAATGTCTTCACAGGTGAGGTAGGAAATGTAAATGAATTAAACTGTCTACATGTAAACTACAAAACAAAACAAACACAAAGACAAAAAAATAAAACAAAATCAACTCAACTGTCAGAATAATAATTATATTTATTTTTACTGAACTATGATTTAAAAACATAAACCCATTCATATATGCACACATCACAAAAAAGAAAAAAATGTATGATGCTTGCTGCTCTTTTGATTAAGAGCTAGAATTCTGACATTTTATTTCTACAGCAAGATCTTAGTGTCAGGTTTGGTATTTTACATTGTGATGTGAATACAGAATTCAGCCTTGACTTTAACTGGGAGGGAGATTTAAATTAATTCAATTTTATGTTGGAAAAGCAGCTGTTCATGGAGGCAGATACTTACATAAATCTTTGTATACTGATTTTTACTATTAGAGTGACTGCTCCTGAGATAGTTGAAAAATTCTGGTATTTCAATGTGACCAAATTTGGATTTTAGTATTCTACTACAGTTTGGCAATTTCCATTTCCACCTTTATATTCACAGTTTAAATGTTACTTGAGAAAGGAAAAATTAACCTATTGGTTCAATAATTCTAGGTCTGACTTGTTAAATTCACAAAATGATATGCATATGTAACAATACATAGTAGCTTTACTTCTTGCTGTTTTATTCTTTCAAGAACTGGTTTTCACTTCTGCCTGATAATAGCTTTTTGGCAAATGGTGTCTCCCTCTAGCGATACAAATCATTATTCTTTTTAAAATGCAGTGAAAGTTGGATCCTCTGGGAAAAAAAAAAAGTTTTTTAATCCAGAAAAAAATGCTTATTATTAAAGAATAAAATGAAAATACCTATATCTGGAGTTTTCTTGACTTGTAGCAAGAGATGTGGAGACTTTTATATTTTATTATGGTTTTGAGGTAGATGCTCAATCTGGATGATTATGGTCACTTTAGAGAAGTTTTATAGAGCCCTGCTGTCTTAATATATGCTATTTTATTAAATAAAAGGACTTAGGCAATTTACATATTAATTGCTCCAATGGAAAGAGGGAAGCCCCTCAGCTGTTGGACTCCAAAGGATGGAAACAAAAACACAATGTACTCGTGGCTCATTATGGTCTGTGATAATTAGCAAGGTAAACCCCTTCCCTCCCTCCCTCGCTCCCTCCTTTCCTCCTTCCCTTCCTCCCTCCAACATCTCCAGAGTATCCACTCACTCACTACAAACTAGGTACTGAAGATAATTTAGATGAATAAGCCATAATTATTGCTCACAATTTATTGTTACACCCAAATTATTGTCTCAAAAACATTTCAAAAAATGTCATATACTATTTCAACATTCAAGTATTTTTGTCAAGAGTGTTTATTTTCAGGATAGGGACATGCTCCTTAGCTCAGGATAGGCAAGCTCAGAAGTAAAGTGACATCTGCTCAGAGGAAAGCTTCCACTGGCTGAAAAGACTTCCCTAAACAAACCAAGAGCAGATGTCCTGGCTCAGGTTGCTTTTAAGTAAAAAAAAAAAAAAAAGAAAAAAAAGAAAAAAGCAGATTAATGGGGCCTGCTGCCTTAAAATTGAAGAAGACAGTTTCTAAAGTAAAAGTATTAATTCCTCAAGTCTGCGACCACTGGCTTTTGGGTCTGGGTTGGGCCTGTGGAGTGGGAGTGATAGTAGGGAGAGGGGAGCTTGAGATCTCAAGATCCAATTTCAGAAACGCCCCTCTACCTGCTGGACTTAACCCACAGTGCCTGGCTCTTTGGATGACACAAAGGATGGTGAAAAGGAAGAGGGTAAGGGAGTCTCTTGGCTGTTGGCTTACTCCCCTCCCCACACACAGCTCAGCTCTTGTCAGCTCCTCCAAGAACCAAGGCACTGCTGTCAGCACCTTCAGCGAGTCCCACATGTAAACAGGTGCAGAGTGCTGAGAAACACGCTGTGCATTCACACTGCGCAGAATTAGAAATTGAGTGGATGTGGGAGTTCATATGGGGGGAGCCCACCACGTGCTCACCAACCCCTGGGCTCTCATCTGCTCCCATCTTCCGTCCTTTAGAAGATTTTCTGGAGTGTAGTGACTCTTGTTGATTGACTGATTGATGGATTGATTGATTGATTTTAAGAAATCGACTCACCGGATTGTGGAGGCTGGAAAGTCCAGAATTTGCTGGGCAGGCTGGCAGGCTAGAGAGCCAGAGAAAAGCTGCTGCTGTAACCAGAGCTCGTACATACTCTGGAGCAGAATTTCCTCTGCATCTGTCTTAAGTTTTCTCTT
>NW_011888826.1:323339-373981 GCF_000151845.1 Pteropus vampyrus | reverse complement strand
CAGCAAGATCTTAGTGTCAGGTTTGGTATTTTACATTGTGATGTGAATACAGAATTCAGCCTTGACTTTAACTGGGAGGGAGATTTAAATTAATTCAATTTTATGTTGGAAAAGCAGCTGTTCATGGAGGCAGATACTTACATAAATCTTTGTATACTGATTTTTACTATTAGAGTGACTGCTCCTGAGATAGTTGAAAAATTCTGGTATTTCAATGTGACCAAATTTGGATTTTAGTATTCTACTACAGTTTGGCAATTTCCATTTCCACCTTTATATTCACAGTTTAAATGTTACTTGAGAAAGGAAAAATTAACCTATTGGTTCAATAATTCTAGGTCTGACTTGTTAAATTCACAAAATGATATGCATATGTAACAATACATAGTAGCTTTACTTCTTGCTGTTTTATTCTTTCAAGAACTGGTTTTCACTTCTGCCTGATAATAGCTTTTTGGCAAATGGTGTCTCCCTCTAGCGATACAAATCATTATTCTTTTTAAAATGCAGTGAAAGTTGGATCCTCTGGGAAAAAAAAAAAGTTTTTTAATCCAGAAAAAAATGCTTATTATTAAAGAATAAAATGAAAATACCTATATCTGGAGTTTTCTTGACTTGTAGCAAGAGATGTGGAGACTTTTATATTTTATTATGGTTTTGAGGTAGATGCTCAATCTGGATGATTATGGTCACTTTAGAGAAGTTTTATAGAGCCCTGCTGTCTTAATATATGCTATTTTATTAAATAAAAGGACTTAGGCAATTTACATATTAATTGCTCCAATGGAAAGAGGGAAGCCCCTCAGCTGTTGGACTCCAAAGGATGGAAACAAAAACACAATGTACTCGTGGCTCATTATGGTCTGTGATAATTAGCAAGGTAAACCCCTTCCCTCCCTCCCTCGCTCCCTCCTTTCCTCCTTCCCTTCCTCCCTCCAACATCTCCAGAGTATCCACTCACTCACTACAAACTAGGTACTGAAGATAATTTAGATGAATAAGCCATAATTATTGCTCACAATTTATTGTTACACCCAAATTATTGTCTCAAAAACATTTCAAAAAATGTCATATACTATTTCAACATTCAAGTATTTTTGTCAAGAGTGTTTATTTTCAGGATAGGGACATGCTCCTTAGCTCAGGATAGGCAAGCTCAGAAGTAAAGTGACATCTGCTCAGAGGAAAGCTTCCACTGGCTGAAAAGACTTCCCTAAACAAACCAAGAGCAGATGTCCTGGCTCAGGTTGCTTTTAAGTAAAAAAAAAAAAAAAAGAAAAAAAAGAAAAAAGCAGATTAATGGGGCCTGCTGCCTTAAAATTGAAGAAGACAGTTTCTAAAGTAAAAGTATTAATTCCTCAAGTCTGCGACCACTGGCTTTTGGGTCTGGGTTGGGCCTGTGGAGTGGGAGTGATAGTAGGGAGAGGGGAGCTTGAGATCTCAAGATCCAATTTCAGAAACGCCCCTCTACCTGCTGGACTTAACCCACAGTGCCTGGCTCTTTGGATGACACAAAGGATGGTGAAAAGGAAGAGGGTAAGGGAGTCTCTTGGCTGTTGGCTTACTCCCCTCCCCACACACAGCTCAGCTCTTGTCAGCTCCTCCAAGAACCAAGGCACTGCTGTCAGCACCTTCAGCGAGTCCCACATGTAAACAGGTGCAGAGTGCTGAGAAACACGCTGTGCATTCACACTGCGCAGAATTAGAAATTGAGTGGATGTGGGAGTTCATATGGGGGGAGCCCACCACGTGCTCACCAACCCCTGGGCTCTCATCTGCTCCCATCTTCCGTCCTTTAGAAGATTTTCTGGAGTGTAGTGACTCTTGTTGATTGACTGATTGATGGATTGATTGATTGATTTTAAGAAATCGACTCACCGGATTGTGGAGGCTGGAAAGTCCAGAATTTGCTGGGCAGGCTGGCAGGCTAGAGAGCCAGAGAAAAGCTGCTGCTGTAACCAGAGCTCGTACATACTCTGGAGCAGAATTTCCTCTGCATCTGTCTTAAGTTTTCTCTTCTTATAAGGACAGCAGTCATATTGGATGAGGGCCCACCCTGATGACCTCATGTTAACTTAATTACCTCTTTAATTACCCTATCTCCAAACACAGTTACATTCTGAGATCAAGGGTTAGGACTTGAACATATGAATTTTAGGGGATAGAATTCAGCTCATAACACAGCCATATGAAATATTTTGCTTAAAAAAATATACATAATCAAACTAAAGTGATTTCTCCACACTGGCTTTAGAACAGCTTAATACCTATGCCTGTACTGTTAAGGACTTTGCAAAAACTAATTTAATAACCTATTATTAATTGGTTACTATTAATATGTCTGGTTTGCAGATATTGACACGAAGGCACACAGAGGTGAAAGGACTTGCTCTGTGGTATTAAGCCAGGAAGCAGCAGTTCTGGGAACTGAGGCCACGCAGGCCAACCCCAGGTGTACATTTTAGCCTCCAGCCCATACCAGGAACTGTCACACACCACCAAAGTGATCTCCTCAACTTACACTCAAAATCCTTTGGTGCCTTCGTTAAAATGCAGCTTCCTGGACTCAGGAGCAGATTTACTGAACCAAATCTACTTGGAATCAGTGAGTGAGGAAGAGTCTGTGTTTTTTAGCAAGAAACCTCTAGGGACTTTAATGTCCACAAAATTTAGGGGATTACCAGAATTATGTTGTAAAATTTATCTAAGGCTGCTTCTGTCAGTTCCTGATTCCAGTATTTAATGGCTTTCACTACCTTCTGGGGCTTTTTTAGGGGGGGAGGGGGTAATTTATTCATTTATTTAACCAATATCCATCAAGGAATATTGCTGGGATTTATGGGTTTACAAAGACAAAACAGACATGAAATTTCTCTTCAAAGACTACAATATTATGTTGATATTATTAGGTTTTAAAAAGTTCTTTCAAATGAGGAATATCTGTACTTTATTCTTGTTTTAAGGGTTCATCCTATTTTCTGTAAATGTGAATGCTTCTCTTATTTTCTATTCAGAAATGCCTTTATAACTCATGTATTTTAATTAACTCTTAATTTTCTGGTTAAAAAGGTAAATAATATACGTTTTTATTTATAAATAATTGAGACTATGTTTCTGAGAGGAGAATAGTAAAAAAAAAAAAATGTGTATGCCACTGTTAATTGCTGCTCTTATTCATGGCTTTGTATTGCTCTTGGGTTTTTATGAATGTATGGAAGTGTGCAGGTGTGTGTGTTTATGACCTAGATCAAAATGTTAAGCCTCTCATTAAAACAGTTTTTTAGGTAACACATCATTTTTTCTTATACGTAAAAATAATTTCACGTATTTCTAATGTCTTTCTTCCAAATATTTGGTGGAAGGGACGTGGTTGCCTTCTGCTCTTTCCCACTGGATTTCTTTCTGTTGAAGGCACTTCTGAGACACAGAGGCACAGCGGCAGGGCTCTAGGTCTACTCCAGGAAGACTTATTCAGACTAGCCATTGATGATACCTTTCCCACGTGTCCCGTGGCTGAGCATCCCTGTGGTTTCAGAGTTTGTTCCAGAACTTAATGGATTCATGAAGACTCCCCTTTCTGTTTCTTTTTTCCCTCATCTTTCCCTGTTCAGTTATGATCAATTAAATACCTGAGTAGATGTCAGCCAAATATCAACTGCCTGTAGCATAAGGGAGCAAAGGTTATGAGGTGATTGCTCTGAATACATAAATTCTTTTTTTCTTCAGAATTTGAAGTGTTGTAGGGAGTAGGGGAGGAAAGGTAGGATATGTGAGTTATCTTTCTTCTTTTCCTAAGATCAGAGACTATAGAGATTTGGAACAAGTCTTGCTCTGATATAGAGGGTGTGGTGTCTGTAAAGAGCGCAGGACAGTACAGTCGTCCCCTTTATTTGCATGGGATTTGTTCCGAGACCCCAGTGGATGCCTGAAACCATAGATAGTACCGAACCCTATATGTACTATGTTTTTTCCTATATCTACAGACCTATTATAAAGTTTAACTGATAAATTAAGTACAATAAGAGGTTAACAACAATAGCTTATAATAAGATAAACCAATTATAATAATATACTGTAATAAAAGTTACGTGAATGGCTTTGGGGCCCTCATTAAGTAAAATGAGGGTTATTTGAATACAAGTGCTATGATACTGTGACAGTTGATCCGATGACTCAGCGGGCTACTAAGGTGACTGAGTGGGTGGGGAGTGTATACGGCGTGGAGACACCAGACAAAGGGAGGATTCAAGTCCTCACAGGACAGAGCAGGACAGCATGAGATTTCATCACACTACTTAGAGAGGTGTACACTTTAAAACTTATGAGTTGTTTATTTCTGGAATTTTTCATTAATAGATTTGGACCACGGTTGACCACATGTGACTGAAACCACAGACAGCAAAACCGTGGGTAAGGGGGGACTATGATGGTGAGCACATAGCATAGAGCTGGTGAAAGCTTTTTGTATTGAACTAAGGCTAATTGTTCAGGCTTACTTGTTTTTGCTTTTGTTTTTGTTTTGTTTTGTTTTTTAGATTTTCTACTTAAATTGAGAGCAAGTCTGTTAAAGTCATGTGTACCACTCAACTCACTCCAGTCACCTACCTAGTCAGTGGCAAAGGTCCCGGGACTCTCTCTTGGAGCTGGTTATGCAATTCTTCCCATTGCATACCAAAACAGGTGCAGGGTTTTCAACTGTCTTCACTGTTAGTTACTTATAAATACAAAGTAAATTATTTAAGCTTACAACAAATAAGTAAAATAAAGGAAAAACAAAAGTATAAAATCTTTTCTATCAGTGCTATTTCATTAGTTCAATGTATCTGTGGATAGGCTATGACTCAAAATATTAAATATTTGCTTTACGTATGCTTGTGATAGTTTCAAGATCTTGAATGAAAATCTTAATTCATAACCCAGGATGACTGAGTTCACCTTTAAAAAAATCTTTGTTAACAAGAGATTTTACAGAAAAAAAAAAACTGAGCAATTTTGGAAAATATTAATGCTTTTTTTCCCTAATGAAAATGCTATAGTAGACTGATTGGGGCCTCTTCCTTGGGAGCAAAATACAGAAATTCACATTTCTAAAAAAGAATGCCATGAAAGAAAAGGCGAGAGCACAGCCCTGGTTGGTTAACGTGCCGGACACAGATTCATTTGTGACCTTATGTTACTTATGAATCACATGTTTTTAATTATCTCTGGAAATATTTCATGAAGCCTATTTTTCTATACTTAAAGAGATATTTACAAGAACATAGAAATAAATGTTGAGATGAGGCAACCCAGATGCAGAGATCAGGAATCTACGAACTGCTGAGTAGCCCAGCTGGAGGCCTCCAGGCTCTGACACTGGGGACTCTGCTCTTCCTCACTGACACCTATGCAGCCATCTCCCCCAACCCTCACCTTTATCTCTTTCCTGAGCTATTTTTCTTGACTGAGCCCTTTTTGCATGCTGTTCCTTGGTCAGGAAAGAATTCTGTTCACTAACTAGTTCTTATTGCGTTTTTTGCCATATTTTTCCAAGGAAGCCTTTTCTAGTTTCACTGGCATGAGGGAGAATCCCCTTGCTATTTGCTCCATAGCACTTTATGCTTCTTTTTTCCCCAAAACTTACCCCAATGTTCTATTTGTTCTATATCTGTCTTGGCCACTAGACTGCAAACTCCACAAGTGGGGGAATTTGTCTTTTTCACCAGTGTGTCGCTAGGATCCTACACATTGCCTGGCTCATAGTATATATTATGTATGTAAATATTGGTTTATTGCTTGATTGACATTGATAGATGTTTCACAAAACCCAACCCCTTGTAGCCAGGCTGCCCCTGACTCAATGATGTTTTTGAGTAGCCCTAGGAGGTCTATTAGTTCAACTTATGCTTGTTTTTAATGCTAAACCCGAAATTGATGTTTGATTCTGGGCTGTTCTAAAGGATCTTGAATAAGCAGAAGTTTGCAAGCTGAGTTCTAGAGCTTAAGGGCTCTTCAGATGTGGTTTAGGGCAACTGCAGGGTGAGGGAGAGCTGCATGTGCTGGGCCTTCTCCATATCCTTTAATCTCAGTGTTAATAATAGACAGCACCTACTGTGTGACAGGCACCATTCTATGCGCTTCGCATAAATCAATTATAATGACGCTAAGTGGAAGGTAGGAATTGAATCACTTCAGGAAACTGAGGCACAAGACAGGCCAGTGCCTTGGTCAAGGTCACAAAGACAGTAAATGTGGAGCCGGTTGGGAGCCAGCAATCAGGCTCCAGAGTCAGGCTCTTAATGACTACGGTCTAATGCCTCTTTCTTATCGTGGAAACTCGGCTTTTATATGTTTCGAGGTCACAGTTCAGCGTTTGAGGAAAGGCTCTGTCACTATAGAAACTTTAAAACTACTGCTGTGGCGCACTTGAACACCCAAGGTCTTCCTAAGCAGCTTGCAATGCAGTGTGTTTTCATTTTAGTGGTCCTGGTACTGAGACATGAGTTTGCCTACAACCCATGTTGGTTTACGCTGATGTATAGAGCAGCACTCGGTTGGAAGTAGGCCCGGCTAATGCAGGAGACCAGGGAACTCCTCCAGGCGCATCTCCATGGGCTGGGTACCAGCTCCGCCTGTAGTTCTGGTAACTCCTCAGTCCTCTCAACATCCTCCTGGTGGCGGTTTGTTCTCCCCACCGACATCAAGGGCTGTGAGCCTGAGTTTGGGAGAACGTCCTAACGACAGTGAAAGTGATGAGGGAGCCTGGGAACAGTTCACAGAGGGTGGATCTGTAGGCAGTTTCCTGACGCTTCCATTTAATTCTCCTCCTCCTCAATGTGTCTCCTAACAAACAGCAAAAACATAGATACCATCAAGGGCCACTGTGAGCAGTTCTCTTTGAGTAGCTAACCTTGGAGAGGACAAGCAAGTCAATACTCGCCCCCCCCACCCCCCAACTCCCTGCCCCGCGCCGTAAGCTTTGAAAACACCCAGCTCTGAGGCCCAGCGAAGCGTTCTTTCACAATGCCTGATGGAATTACTGGTTGAGTCCGCGCGCGCGCGCGCACACACACACACACACACACACACACACACAGCCACTGAACACCTCACTTTTTCAAAGTTCATGGCATTTGCTGGGAAATCTTTAGGAAACAACCGCACATTCATTTTCCGGACGCATGGAGGAGACCCCTTCCCTAAGCAGAGTTCAGTTTTACATGAAGGTGGGAAGTAAGGAGGTTTTTATAAATGGCCTTAAATTGCACGTATTAAACAATGATAATGCAGCAGCTCTTCGCATTACAGAGCAGCTCCAACTCCTTTTTTTGTTTGTTTTTAAACTGGTTGTTCTTTTTAAATGTCTCTTGTGTGCATAGAACACCCTATATATAGGCTACATGTTGAGCGGTGGCCCGTGGGTTTATTGGAAATAGACGGAAGGGGGCAGCTGGGTCTCCGTCCCCATTGCTCCCTGCTGGCAACGGATAGGGGGCGCTGCGGGGGCGGCCGAGACTGCGGTGCCAGGCGGAGACAGCGCAGAGTATGGTGCCATCTGGGTCCACGAGGACGCGCCTGGGAAGGCGCGCAGGCTCTGAGCTCCACTCCAATACCGTCTTCTTCCCTTTTGCAGCTTCCCACTTCCCATCTGTGCCCACCCACTGGTTTCTCAAAGAATAATAAAAATATTTGGCACACGGTTCAAGGAAAAAGACTCAGGAATCTGTGGGTTCCTCTATCCTAGGTTCATACAGTGTTGGAGACACATGGCCACCGTGGCCTCGCTGGCTTCTCGCACCCACTTCCGAAGCTGCGACCCAGCTTGACCAACCCGGGATGTGCATTTTGCTGCACGGTGGATATAGCAGTGCTAGCTGTACTTTACAAGTTGCCAGGAAAACGTTTTATTTTTCCTTTCATCTTTGCCAGTGCTGCCTGCAGGCTCCAAAAGAGGCATCTTCAGAAAGCTGATAATTAAAGCTATGGTATACGGGCAGGAGTAATCATTACCTATTTTGCTTGGGTGCAGTCCTTCAGAGAAAATGATGTCCTTGCCAATAATTATTAGGTATCACATTGTCATATTACTCCTCCAGGAGCCTCAATTTGAGGATAAACGTTAGGCCAAACTTTGCTGTTCAAACCTCTGATTTAAATACATTTATTATTCCAGAAAAAAAATAAATAAACAAACCAAAACTCTAAGCAGCAATTATTTCTGAATAGAATACAACTATGACTGTTTTAAGGATAGTTTAAAAAATTAATATTTAGTAAAATGGCAGTTTTATCCATTAATAAACACTTTGAAGCAGCCAGGAATTCAGATTCTCAAAGCTCATCTTGTGGAATGATGTCTGTACTCTGCCACCTTACTAGAACGCTCCTACATTTTTCATAGTGATAACTTTGTATTGACTGATGAGAGAGTCTTTATTGTCTATAGATGGATTACTGCAAAGTCAACTTCCTCAAAGCATATAGCCCTAAACAATAGGTACCGGCAGACATGATGTTTTGCTGGTGGGCTCTGGAAGGAGAGGGAGGGTTCGTGGACAAGCAACTGGAATTTGCATCTGGACTGACAGGCAAGTCTCTTTATTTTGGCCTTTTTCTCAGGGAGGAGAGAGAGAGAGAAATGCTCAGAACAAGCAAGTTCAACAGGTTATCTTCAGGTAAAAGGTCCCCAAGGGTGTTTTCTCCAAGGGTTGTGTTCCTGGACAGGCCCTAGTGGAAGCAGCTCAGCTTCCTTTTCCTAGTTTGGGGCCTCTGAGATGTTAGCTCCTGTGTGAAAAGACTCTTCATTACAGATCTAAGAAATTACATGGCGAGAAGGTGCTTCCTACGTGAATAGATGAAAAGCTTTTGGTAACAATGCAAATGAATAATTTAATATTTCATTGGCCTCAAAAATGTGTGTTTTAATACCGATATCTTTGACACCCCGCACTCCCTCTCCATACACACCCATTCCCACTTGATGAAGGGACATTTCCTTAGCTCTTCTTGAATTTTCTTAAGCAACAATTATTTGTTCTGGGTCCATATTTTATAAGGTCAGAACCCCATTTTTCCAAAAGCGCCCTCAGATTATTCGTTTGTACTCAGCAAGTGAAAAAATTGTTTAAAATTATATGTAAGAAAATCTTCCCATCTGAAAATTTGAAGCCGTAGAAGTTGGATTTTGCAAGTTTGTTTTGGGTGAGCAGCAAGCATATTTCCCTGGGTTGGTTCAGCAACAACATTTCTGTCCCGTCATCTAGTGAGGGATGAATGGCATATTGTGGTTTCAAAAACGGAGACTACAGATGCTACACCCAAATTTGCTCAGTTTGAGAAGCTCACAAGTAGGCTTGCCTTTGATTTTTTTTCCTTCCCCTGAGTTTCTCTTTTGGCCAAAGAGAAATTGCTTCTGTGCCATTCAAAATACTTGAATTTATCTGCAACCCAGAAGAGAGGAGTAGCTAGTGCAGGCTCTTGTCAGCAATCAACATGTGGGATAAGGTGGGGGTGGAAGGAGCAGGAAGATCACAAAAGGTTCTCTGCTTCCATCTGCCCCCCCAGCCACTGGGGAAAGGAGTTGATGTTGATCCACATTAAGAAGCTCACAGGGAAACTGACAATGGATTTCCGACATGCCTTGAGCTTCTCAGATAATAAGCTTTTCCAGGAGAGGTATTCTTTGATCAGTCTTCTTTTAATGACTAACAATCAAAACTCACATAAAATTCAGCTTGTGCCTTCTGTGTAAGGTATAATGTCATAGATTTATAAGGTTCTCTGAAGGAGATTGGCAGAGAGAGATAGCATTTGGGAAAGTATAGAAAGATAACAAATTAATAGTAAGAATGTCTCTTAGAGGTGATGAAAAAATTTGTGAGGAAATTTATTACTCTAAATTGCTCTAGAAAGACCATGAAAAATAGAAATGGCCTAAAATAAAGCAACCAACCAAGAACAGGTAGGACAAGTAGTTGGCAGTCATGGTCCAGGCACTAAATTAGTTGCTGGGAAAACCTCAAGGAACATAGAATACAGGGTCCTTGTCCTCTGGGAGCTTCTAATCTAGCAGAGGAGCTTAAATAATTGAAATGTAGAGAAAGCATTACTCTGGACAGAACCAAAATACAGCTTAAGTTTTCTCCTATCGTTTTTGTAAAATTTAATCAGTGTGATGAATATCCTTGACTCCTGGAGAAAAACTCTGGCAGTTCCCCTGGCTCTTCTGATCATTCTCAGGTGATACAGAAAGTCCCCTGATCAATTTGAGTAACAGGGCATTCTCATTTCAGCATGTAAAATGTCTGGTTCCCTGCAATAGTCAAAAAGTGACCTTGACTTAGTGACACCGCATTAGGTCTCCTTCTCTGGCCTGACTGCCTACAGCCAGCCTTACAGTCTTTCCACTCTCTCACTTCTGATCCTCTCCCTTTCATTGCCCCCTGCATGTTTGTAGGGTACTGTGTATGTGTTGGGGGAGTACAGGAAAGAGAGGTAACCTGGCCTGCTGACATCTTGTTTTCTGCCCTGACGGAGAGTTGAGCTAACTGTCTTGATGGACTTTCTACAGCGCCGAGTCTCTGAAAGTTCCCAAGGCAAGTCTCCTTCTCCTTATTCTTGGAGTTCATTTGATTCCTAGGTGGATGCATCTTTCTTCCTTTGGGTCTTCCTGACTGCCTTCTCAGTCCTGGCTACCCTTGGGTCTCAATCGGGTCCCTTGCTTCCCAGGCCTCCTCCTCCCCGTAGGAAGCCCTTTGGACAGAATTTCTCCTGCTGTCCCCAGGGACACATATCTGGTCCTGGGACCCCTCATTCATCCCCTCACCCTCATCAAGCAGGTGCAGCTCTTGCTGCCAGAATCGTGCGGCACTATGCTCTAGCTCGACCCCCGAAGCTGTTTGTCAGACTTTCTGCGACAGACCCCGTGCACAGTCAGCTTAGGCCAACCTTCTGGGGCCAGCTCGCATCTCCCAACCACAGGGCTCTTACTCAGAAGCCGCTCTTCCACAGGGCTCTTACTCAGAAGCCGCTCTTCCACCCTGACTCCTGGTTGGGACGTAGCACCCTCCAGCCCCGCAAAAGGCAGTGGGGGCTGCAGTATGTTGTGGAGGAGGTCTCTTTCTGGCCTCCTCTTCATACTCTGTCTAAGCTTTTTCTCTATTCTTAAGGCAGGCCAGGGGGAAGAAGGGGAGGCACCCAGAACCACAGAACAAGTCCCTGGGCGGCCTTCTCCGCACATCAGTGGGCACCGGGGGTGGAGGGTAAGATTCACACTGAGATTGCGTAGTGGAGCCTCAGATGGGCCGAGAGAGTTCTGTGCTAAAATCCCTTATACTTCCATTCAGGGCACTGTAATAACACTCCGCATGAATTATTCCACTTACTCTTCAAACTTAATGAAATAGGTACAACCAAACCAGAAAATGACCAGAAAATAAAAAGAAACTGACCTCCAAGTGGTTTAAATAACTTGCTCAAGGGTAGAACTCAGTAATGAGGTCAGGCCTCAAACCCAGGCCTGCGGATCGGATTGTGTATTTACAACCTAAGGGTTAAGAGGTTTGTTTGTTTGTTTGTTTGTTTTGCCAAGGTATATACACATTTTATTTTAAAAAGTTTACAGTTTTTGTTATACACAACTATTAAGAGGTTATAGTCAGAGGAGGCATTTGTCCTGCCGACAGAAGTGCCCACTAGATCATCACAATGCAAGGAAAAAGGTGGAAGGGAGATAGGGCGAGGAAAAAATAAGTGATAAAAAGCTTAGATTTCAATGAAGGGCTGGGGAAGAGAACAGTATCCTGACAGAAATTTAGGGCAACCAAGCCAAGAAATGGGGTGAGAAAGGAAAAGACCCCTGCCTGCGCCACTTTCTCTTACTCCCACAGTCTGTGCTGCCTGCGCCCACTGCTTACAACGGTCCCTTGTCGGCAGCGGGGGCAGTGCCACTCGGCGCCGGCCCCGCGGCAGCCCTGGGCCACTGGAGATGTGACCGTGGCTCGGGACATGAGCCCGCTTGTTCGCTCACTCTCAGTGAAAAGAGTTTTGAAATGAGTTCTGAATAGACAGCATTTTCTTTGTGCGGTTGGTAAATAACACAGAGCAAAGTTAGCAAGTTGCAGCGCTTCTGCATTCTGATTCTATGGAACCTTTTTGTAGGGAGAAGGGCAGGATGTTTTTAACAGAATGTGACCTCACTGGAATACTAGAGGTAAGGAGAAAACGATTATTGAGATAACTGCATATTTTACATTTGGAAAATATGACTTTTAATAAAACTACATGAAGAGAAAAGATTTCTACATACTACACAAAAACCAATGCCTCATAGAATTTTGAAAGGTGCTTTTCACGTTGGTTTGGTATTTGTTTAGATTTGGTTAAAAATCAATGATTTTCTTATGATAATTTTCATGTGAACAATTTTTTTCCTCCTCTAGAAAGTAATAAAATTTCTGAATGGGGCGGTGTGGAGAAATCCTAAGAGAAATAGCATAAGAACATTTTGGAATATATCCCGGAAAAGATAACTGTCTACACATCTGCAGAGATTCACCAGGTAAAGGTAAGAAAAATATATTGTAAAAAGAAGAATCAAGTTATTTCATTATGTCACACTAGTTTGAACTTTGGGACAAAAGCAGCTACCACTGATGCAGGATGGAGGAGGGGGAGTTAGGAGGGTCCACCTTTTGCCCCTCCCTCTTTCAGGCCTAGGCACGGCATGGTAACCCTGGGTCCCCTGTGACAATTGGTGGTCACCAGGAACTGTTTCTCATGCCAGCTGGAGAGCCGTAGAGAACATGTGCATGTTGTAGAGGGGAACTGACAGATTATGACATTCACGAGGCACTTCTGCTAAAAAGTCAATGTGTTTAATACTGCAAATGTTATGTGTACAGTATGGAATTTCTTTTAGGTTTACATTTGCACTGGGACTGACTCATTTTCTATTTAGAATTCTTAAAAAATCACTTTCACGGTGCTCAGATGAGAAGTACATCTGTTGCTTACATATAATAAGCATCAAACATGAAGACATATTAAATGCTGGAGCCGTTTGTTTGTCGCTATAGGAGACCTGTAACATATGTATGCTGTATGTCTCTTTACTGGAACATGGCATTGAAGAATATAACTTTATGGTTCTTCTCTTGAGCAATAAGATTTTTTTTTTTTAAATCTCCAGCTAATTTAGGTTTCTGAAATGAACATTACTTAGAACTCTCGAATGGGTACTTTGAATAAAGTTCAGAGAGACAAAGATTGCATTAGTCACTATGTGGCGTTTGGGATTCTGAATGAGTTTCTAAGCAAACATAGCTAACATTTTTATTTGTTGGTAGGTTATATACACATGACATAAGCACTATAACAAGATCATCTTTCCAGCAGGCATGGAAATCAAGATGTTGGTTCCCAGGACTGTGTCAGTTTTGTGTCTCATGATTGTGGGTGAAATAAAGCAATAATATCCAACTCTAGTAGAAGTTGTGTGAGAGCAGAAGCAGGCTTTCCGATGGGGAAGAGCTTCTGATTTTCAAACAATTGGTGGGATACATTTGTTGCATATAACTTAGAGCTTTGATCTTTCTATTTGAGATGCATTATTGTCAAATTAACTTAAATGGTCCCTTTAGATCACCTTAGATTGAGTAATGCAAAAAAAGTGATTCTCCTACAAGCCATGTTCACCCAGTTGACATAAAAATTATGACCTTCCTAATAAAATCATCCTAGATTAAATAAATTAAAAATTATATATTGCTTTCCTTATGGACTTTAAAACCAATCTTTTAAGATAACATAGTGTCTTTATTTTGTGGTAGTTTATTATTCACTGGTAAAAGCTATTATCTACAATATAAAATAAAAATAATAAATCCAATGATTCTGAACTTTAAAAAAAAGTTTTACTTTATTTTTTTAAGCATTTAAATTAAAATATAGCTGTGTAGATCATCCCATAAGAAACAGAGCCCCTTGAGCAACATTATTTATGATGGTAGCAATATGGGCGAGTGGAAGCCACCGCAATACAGGATTGTTTCCTGAAATCATTTACAAGAGATCACCAGCAGAGGGCAGCGCAGAGCAGTGAACGCGGGAATTTCCAATAGACGTCTACAAAATTAAGTGAAAACATCTGCATGAATGTAGTACTTTTTGGACAGCATCCTCCATTGATAACATAGATCTTTAAAATACTTTTCAAAGAGTCCACACACGTTAATCTCTAAATAGGCCTCTTACCACAAAAGTGTTGAGGTGTGAGGACAAAACTTGATTTCCTTGTGGTCATCATAGGTGTTTGCACTTTCATTTCCTTTTTGATTTATTTTATTCCAAAAGATTATGTGAAGATAAGTACCAGTGATGTGCACTAATTTTCATTATAAAGTTTTTCAGGGTGATTTTTCTTTTGAAAAATATTGAAGAAATCGTAAACTCAGATTCATAGAATAAACCCTTACCAAACTCAGCATTTGAAACAAAATAGAGCTTAGAAAATTTCTGTTAAATACACATTTCTTGATACAAAAAAAAAAAATAAAATATTGTCCTACTTTTTTTTTTTCTTAGAATTACTAAAGAGAACATTTTGTGTTCTATAAAAAACACATGTAATACTCAATATATGACATACACTTTACACTGGAAATCTGGGGGGAAAAAGACATACTAGATAGAACAGAATCTCAAAGAACTAAGAGAAACAATTTTCTGAAAACGTTATATTTTGTTTCAGGGTTATTATAAAAACTCTAGTTTAATGATCTATGTGTAAATGTTTGGAGAATCTAAATGTCTTTAATCTGAATATTCTCCTGTAATCTGAAAGTTAACATTTAAGATTATTATTTTTATAGGCTAATTAGGATTATAAAACACTTTTCTCTTTTCAAAAGTTCATGAGCACGTAACAAATTGAAACTGCTTTTACAAGCCAAGTGTCCCTCTTGTGCCATTAGCTTTCTTGGATTTACCTTCTAAATGACTTTGGCTCATATTGACTTGAGATATTTGACATATAAAGTATTGTTGTCTTCAAAGGTTTCCCAGGCAACTGCAATGATTCATCTGGTGCCAGTCAAAAGTGCCCTTGAACTCTCAGCTCACTTCACTTCCCAGTATGAGTAATGTGTTTAGCAAAAAGAAAAACACCAAAGACTTCATGTAATAGGCTAATGCAAATGGGTTGGTGAAGAGGTAGATGTATTTCACAAAAGTATTTACTTGGATGTTAGAACTTCACCTGGCTGCCTGCAGGTTTGCTTTGTCAAGCTCTCATTTTCATCTGCAGGCAGGGACACAATCTATACCCTGTGTTCTAGGTACTGTTTCATTCTTCAGAGTTCCCAGGCAGCTTCCTAAGAGCAGTGCCCTAAACTCTTACCCTAAGTGACTGCAAGAACTCCTTAAAGTATAGATTGCTGGCACACCAGGGAGTGACCACCTCTGAATCCTTGACTGGTGCCTCGGGATTCCGGATGACTCACACACTGACCATTGAGAGTCATTGTCTTAGACTTAATTCTTTGTTAACCTATCATAGAGAATTTTGTTTCACTATGCTTATTTCCACACCCAAATAGTTCCTGAAGAGCAGAGAAGGGAGAAATTGAAATCACTGATCTTGTAATCTGTAAAAGGTCCCTCTGTTTAACATAGATTGCATTCTGTGTTTTGTTTAAAATAAGCAGACAGTGCAGTTAGAATGTCTCCCCCGCCCACCACCTTTCACCTTGGCTTTTGTTCTTACAACTGACTGAATAGTGACTGGATTGATTGACAAATAAGGCAATATAATATAGAGTCTGCAAATCCCACTAGTGGAATTCTTTAAATGGGAGCAGATTGCTCTCTAAGTGTGGGGCTTCTGCAGAAGTTTCCCTATCATCTCCACACTGAAATCAAAGTCTAGAGAGCTTCAATAATTAATCATCTGCCATTTACATCCAGCCATAAAATCAGAGTTTATCACCCCTCCCCCAACACTTAACCATTCTCCTTGTATTTGTTATATTTTGTTCTGTTTGATATACTCACGGGGACATGAATATCCCATCAAAGTGTGTCTAAGTAAGCAGATTTTTAAAAATCTATTTTTATGGGTCTATAAGAAATTTTAGTAAGGATATACATATAACTATGAAAGCATATATATATATGAAACATCTATCTGTCTATTATCTATCTATCTATCATCTATCTATATTTATCTATCATCTATCATCTCTAGTTGCTTTAGCTACCAGCCCTTCTAGCTACAATAACCATTGTGATTATCACATTTTATAATCCTTGGCTTGTTAAAATTAATGTAGATAAATGTAATTTTATAGTAAGAAATGTAGTTTTCAGAGTGTGAAATAATAGTAATCAATTTGAATAAATATTTACTATTTGTTTTCATAAAAGTTTAAATCCTCAAAAAAGAACTCTGACCAAAATAGGAATATAGCAGGATCAATGAAACAGGTGGCATGAGTCATATCACTGGTTTTTAATTAAAAAGGCTGCTGTGGATGTTGGCGTGGACTGGGCTGCACACAGGCACTTTTAGAATTTCTTCAGCTGAAATCCAGCTGGAGAGTTCTTCATCTCGTTTTGCTGATTTATAATCGATCTGTGCATTGACGATATATTTTGATATCTAAATCACAGTTTAAAGAATTCAAAGAGGTATATGAATCCTCAGACAGGGACAGTTATTCCTGAGCCAAAGGATTTTTGTGCAAAGCTAATATGTATAATAGAGAATCAGTCTTTCACTGTACAGCTTTGTTATCATATTTCAATAACTGAATGAATATTCTGAATTAATAAGCATAACGTTTGTATAAGCTAAAGACTAGTCTAAGCTCTGCATTCATTGATGGGAACCTTAAGTAAATGTTTCTTTTCATCAGCTTGCTCAAAAGGCATAAACATAATTATGATTCTGAGACAATAACATATCAACTGGTTAAAGAGTAACTGGGTCTGGAAAATGTAACTAAAAGTTAGGGGTTGCATGTTATTTTGAGTACTTGGAAGATCCTGAAGAAACTTCTTTAAAAAAAAAAAAAATATATATATATATATATATATATATATATTTTAGAGAAAAGAGTCTAAGTATTAAAACATATCAGTAGGATTTTTGACTTTTGTTTTTAACCAATGCTTTGGTTAAACAAAACATAAGTTGATATTCATAACTTGATAGAAAATGTAGGAAAGTGGTAGAAATATTAAAGGATTAGTTTTAAAGTTCTTAAAATGCTAAGAGAGACAGTAAGGGAGAAAATGAGCTTTGCTTGCCATTTTCCCCCACAACTCTGTTTGGTATCTTCTGCTACGTTTAGTTCGCAAAAACATGATGAATTTTGTGGATCACGACTTGTTTCATCTTCCCTTTCTCCCTCCTTCTGCATCCCTCACATTACCTGCTCTTTATCTCTTAAATGTTAGGATGTTATAAAACCAGAGAAAGAATGCTAGGCAAATTTGCACTTCTGATCATTCTTTCAAAAAATATCGGAACACTTTTATGTGTCGGGCATTGGTTTCAACTGAATGCGTTATTTCATTTAATTCTCTCAAGAGCCCTTAGAGGTTGTTGTCACTGTCTCCATTGTACAGGTGATGAAACTGAGACTTTCAGACAAGTAAGGAAAAAATTTAAAAATCATAAAATTAGTAAGTGCTAGAGTAGAGATTTAAACCCCAAACCATTGCTTTCTCACTACTGCTACAGAAACAGATCTGTTTCTAAGGCGGTTATGCTTTAGTACTGACGTTTCAAACTCTTTGCTGTGAAATAATTTTAGACTCAGAAAAAATTGTAAGTACAAAAGTTGTAAGTATAAAGAATTCCTGAATACCCATCACCAAGATTTCCAATTAGCATTTTACCAAGTTTGCTTTCTCTCTCTGTTTCCGGATTTATGTTTACAAACATATGAGTGCACACATATATATATTACATATTATTTTTCATGAAACATTTATAATAAAATGTTTTGATAAGATCTTTTCCACTAAATGCTAGAGTGTATATTCCTAAAAACATGCAGATTATCTTACTTTTCCACAATGTAAGATCAAAATCATGAAATTAACAGTGATACGATCTACATAGACTTTTTTCAAATTTTGCCAGTTATCCCAATAATGTCCATTACAGAAAAAAATAATTGTTCAGGATCCAATCCAGGATTATGTATTGTATTTAATTGTCATGTGTCTTTAGTCTCCTTTAATCAGGAACATTTTCTGAGTCTTTATCTCTCCTAACACTGACATGTTTAAAGAATAAAGGCCAGTTATTTTGTAAAATGCACCTCAGTCTGGGTTTGTCTGATGTTTCCTCATTATTTGATTCACATTATTTATTTTTGGCAAGAATACTGCAGAAGTGATATTGTGTTCTCAGTGTGCGATATCAGGCATGGATATTGATTTGCTTTATTACTGGTTTGTTCACTTGGGTAAGGTAGTATCTGTCAAAGTTCTTCATAGCAAAGTTACTATTTTTTCATTTTTAAGTGTTAATACCTCATAAGAAGATATTTGGAGGCTATAAATGTTTCGTGTTTTTTTAATCTGATTTCTCACTAGTTTTAACAGTATTGATTTTTGCCTATATCCATTATTATTATGATGATTGCCAAATGATAGCATTTATCTTTTTTTGAGCTCCTTTATTGAGTGGTTTACTATTAATCTAGAGAGACACAGCAACTCTAGTATTTAGTCTCTAGTTAAGTATGTAGTTCTACTATTAGCCTAGGACCACAAACAATGCCTTACAATATTTATCTCATTAGACCTTTATCACATCTCCATTAGGTAGATACTATTGTGTTCACATTTTATAGACAAGGAAACTGAATAGCAAAAAAACAGTTGGTATTTTCAGGAAGAAAATACTAAAAATTAATCTTCAATATCATTGAAGATGTTCACAGTAAGATAATGGAATGAAATATAAAACATACAAAAAATAAGTTTAAAAGAAAACAGAAGACTCATACACAGCATTGTGGTATAATTTTTAAACTTTGAAAGTAGAAACCAGGGAAAGAGACGGGACTCCACCTCACGGTAATTTTGAGCAAGGTAAAGTAGTGAATTAAAACTTGAACTCTCATTATCATTGCCCAGCTTGGGGAGATGACTTGACGGCTATATAAATGCCGAAGGAAAGGTATGAATGACACCTGAGAATGGAACTTCAGTGCTTTTTCTAGTCTGTAAAGAGAAAAGGAGAACAAAAAGATTAAAATCAACCAAACCTTATCTTTATCTTAGCAAATAATAGCGATTCAGTAGAATGGAAGACAAAAGTGAAAAGAAGACACAATTATTTAGGTAGCAGGGGGCTCAAGGGATGAAAGACAGGAAGACTCAGGTGAAGGTCTTTTCCTTTGCCGCAGACTGAAAACTAGCACCTCAACCGAAGCATTTTCCTGTCTTACTTTTCCACCAGTGAAAAAGGTACTGGAGAGGAAGCCTGAAGTGGGGTATGCAAATGCCTAGAGTGGACTGTGTGTCTTGTGGCTCCACTGGGCTAGGGGAACCATGCAATATGCCTCTCAGTGTGCAGACCGAACACTGATCCAGAATTTTTCAATTCACGGTCTTTGATAATTTTGAAGGTAGAGAGAGAAGGAGAGCCGCTAATATGAGGGGGCCTGATTGCAAGTCTTTATAAATGGAGTTGATCTGCAGTATTCATTCCCTCCTTCCCTCTGTACAAATTGGAATCTAACCTCTCACTGGGACAGAGGACACGTGTTCATTTTTTGAAGTTGGTAATACAAGAGCATCTCTCTATCAAAGGGCCAAAGTCACAGTTTATACCCATTGAATTCAAGTGAATCAAGTGAATATTTGCATTCTGGAGGCTGAGCCTCCCATCCCCACTGTCTTCTCTCACTAAGCTCCTACAAAACTAATAGCCAGGCCTTTACTGTCTAGAAAAATATTAGAGACATTTTCCCTGGGATTTGGACCAGCCAGAGAAGAAAGATCCTGAGATACTGATGATGAAGGACCAGCTGCCTGTGCAGCTCACAGTTAACAAGCCCCACTCTTAGGCTCTGGGCCAAGTCAACCCTGTAATCCCTCACTCTTAAACATCCACAGCTAACCAGAGAGAGGAGGAACATCTCTGAGCAAAACTGGCAAATGGAGCAAGGAACTTGGAGAAAATGATAATAATAAAGAGGAAGAAAACTTTAAAAAATAGACTAATGTTAATATTTCCAAAGAGGTACAGTCATGAAACAAGATATTTGGAGAACAAAAGGGTCTTGGAAATAAAAAAACATGATAGCAAAATAAAAACTCTCATAAGAGGGGAAATGAGACAAGGGGAAGCTGAAGTGAAATATTATGATCTTAATCAATTATGGTTAAACTGTCTCTTTTTTTTCATATTACAAAAACATTTAACCCTCACAACTCTACGTGGTATCTACTGTTGTTGACCAAATTTTACACCAAATTTGTATGTAATTGGTGGGAAAATTATGGTAAAATGATCTTAGAGAACGGGAGTGGGATCTTACGTGTGCTGCGTGTGAGAGGAGAAAAGAGAGCTAAATTCTTAAACCCGAAGTGAAATTTCCTAAAATCAACTCAAACATATTATGTGAATATATTAGGATAAAAAAGACAAAATTGTTAACTAGAAGGAAAAGTGGTAGCATCTGAGGAGGGAAGAGGCTGGATACAACCACTTTAAAAAACTGAAACTGTTTCTGATTTTCCAGACTAAGTATATATGTAATTTTGATATAAATAAAGATAATTTAAAATTTTTGAATAAAATAAAAAAAACTTAAATGGGCCATTATTCAATCAAACAAGATATTAATCAAATTGATTAACAAATACACATAATTAATTTAATGAAAACCGAGTGTGGTGTTAAGAAAACATATCAAAGACCTAAAAATACCACTAAAGAACTGGTAAATCATTAGACTAATCAGGAAGCAGAATGGCAATTTATTTGAAAACCAAATCAGTGATAGAGGAAGTATTTGAAACAATTCCTTTGAATGCAAAGGAAAGAAGGGAGATGGAAGCAATTAGCCAAATAAAATAAAAATGGAGAGTAGACAATGCTGATGCAAAATAGGAATAATGCTATCCAAAAAATAAATAGAAGAAAAAATCTCTACAACAAAGAGAGGACTAATATAAGTGTAAAATAAAATTATTCTGGCATCAGACTTTACTGCATGACTTAAGGAAAAGCAAATGAAGAAAGTTTTAAGGGAAAATAGAACTCAGGAATTTAAATACCTAGCCAAGTTGTTGTTCACATAATACATATGACAAATAAACATTTTTAAAGTTTCACGAAATAGGAAAATTAGTTCCTTTGAGCTGTTCATGAAGAAACCATTTGATGATAAAGGTCAGCAAGTGAAGGGACTTGAGGTAAGCTTTTCATTCCTTTATAGACAGAACAAAAATAAACCTGTTGTGATGACTGTGTTTACAGAATGAAATAGAGATATTTTAAACTTGGATCAACATAATACTATTAGTAAAAAATGGAGAGTTTAGAGGAGAGAACATGAGAGGAAAGACAAGGGAGAGATTCCTTCATTGTTCATGACAAGGTGATAAAAGATCCTGTTCAAGATGGCGTGCCCAAATCAGATATTTTGGTTAGAGAGCACTTCCAGTTTTGTATAGAATACTGACACTCCAGGCACACTCACACCCAAGGATAGTTTTCACTAATAGCCAGGCAGTGTCTGATATACCAATGCACTTAACACGGTCTCCTGATATTGAATCTCGATCAACACACTGGTCTTTTCCCTCCCTTAGGATGGGTTCTTCTCATGGACCACACAGTCGGTCTCTCTAATTGTATTCCACCCTGTCTCTACTGTGGAATCTTCACATTCATTAAATACGGTCCTAGTATGCCTGAGCCATACTCCAGTTCTCCTCGTGAGGTTCCAGACCTTCCCTAGATGCTGCTGTGGCTCCGTTGCCTCTCCCTTGCTGACCGAAATGTTCCCTTGGCCACCCTGTGAGGCTGAAAAGCTCAGTCTCTGCTCCCATCAGCTCTCCCCACTCAGTACTGTCTTCTTTCCTTGCTCTCCAAAGCACTTACAATGCTTTGATGTAATGTCTATGTTTTGCTCATCCTCTTTGTTTATTTGCTCAATAAGTTTGTATCTTCTCTGTTCACTGCTCTAGCCCAGCCCTTGGAACATACTTGGCACACGCCAAGGCTCAGCGAATCACTGTTGACTAAACATACAGAGAGATGGTGGTTCTCATATGTCGGAAGAATGTGTTGACTTAACTCTGGCTCCGCTCGGATGCTCAGTGACATCCATGGTTAGAAACTTGCTCTGAGAGAATTTTCAAATGAAAGGCTTTTCCAGGAACTCGCTTTACAGAGTTTCTGGCCCCCTTGCCATGCGTTTCAGGAAGCGTTCTCCTCTCCATGCTCATCTACTCTTGCATCAAGAATCGTTGCCTTTGCTGTATTTTCTGCAGTTTGTCTTCCCTTCAATTGATTAGCATGTTAATTTTCAAAAGCTGACTGTTTATATACTAAGCACCTTGTACTGGTTTTGAGAAAGGTAAAATATTCATTCATTTAACAAGTGTGCAAGTGTTCTCTAGGCTCTTAGCTTAAGGAGTTTCTTTTTTTTCCCCTCCTGGTTGGAGGGGGATAAAAACTAGTGGGTGAGCCATCCGGTGAAGAGTCCAGACATTGCAGCAAGCACTGGGTTGCCCTCAATGTTCCTTTTGTGACAGGAATACAGTTATTGAACACGAAATTAGTTTTCTGACTTCCCTTCCCCCACCATTTGAAAAAGGTGGGCCTTAGAAAAACTTCCTTTTGTCTGGGAGAGCTCGATGAGCGTAGGAATTCAATTTTTAAAAATCTGAGAAATGAAGAAGTAAAAGGAAAGTAAAAGCCGAAGAAGGCTCTAGGATTCTGAATAAAGGCTGCTCAGCTGGGATGTGAAAAGAATGGGTGAGGAGGTTGAAGTTCTCATGAGATGTGAGATCTGGGGAGAGATATGACTAAAGAAGATTTTGAAGACATTTTTCTTTACCTTTTAAGGCTTACTTCCAATTTACATTGTGAACTTTTTCAGAGTTTTGTTTTGATTTATTTTTTAATTTTAAGAAAACTGGAATAGGGAAAGCCGATTTATGGCAAGATCCCAAACTTAAATACCCACAAAGGAACAACTCGATAGGTAAAACTGACAGAGATTACTGAGGGAATGGCTGCAGGGGTAAGAGAGGATGACATAAGACGACACCTCTGTTTCTAGCAAGACTGTAATGCCCTCTGCTGAGGCCGAGGAAGGAAAGCGATGGCTTTGAGACATTACGGTAAAGAACACACCAGGTGTTAATGAAAGCTGCGAAGATTCTGAGCAAAAGATAATATGATGATGATTCCATTTAAATTATTTTGGCAGTAGCCTATAACCTCTGTTTTGGGTGAAGAGAGACAGAGTTGCACATGTATGTGTGTTAGACAAGAAGTATTAATGGTTTTATGAATTTTTTCAATTCCCTTAATATGTAAAATTAGTAACCTCTTGAGCATAATTTTGTTTTGTTTTGGAGTATTAGCTTTTTCTAGAGGAAGACATCTGCACTTTCACATGTTAACTCAATAGAAAATAGGATTTACAAATTGAAATGCATTTTGAGGTAACTCGTTCAGGACTATGATAGTGCCCTACACGACTTGCGTCCTGTCTACATGTTCCTTTCCTGTCACAGGCTCTGAAAGGTCTCTGTCACAGCTCTCGGCAGCACTAGCCATGTTTTCCAAAAACAGAAAAGGGTACATTATTCTTAATATCTGCCTCTCCTCAGTAGATTAAATCAATTTTAATAGATGTCTGAGTTGTACAGAGAGCTGACCTTGGGAGTGGACAGAAAGTGACGTTTCAGGGCCCTGGGGAAAGCCTGTTGCCTACTCAGAACTTTGCCCATTCAAAGTCGATTCCACGTTAGAATTGTATCTGTCATATTAAGGCCATTAATTCTGCATTAAAATTATTTCCTCTGTATTAAGGCAATAACCCATCTATTCTTAAACTCTGAGAAGTCATCTCTCTTGCTAACCTCCTGCTGCATGCTCTACTTTCCCTGTAGAGTGAATTCCTCATCTCCACAAGCACCGTTCCCTCACCCTCACTCCCATCACCATCCGCACCACCACAACCACCCACTTCACCACCTCCATCACCACCGCCACCATCCACTTCACTATGTCTATCACCACCACCGCCACTACAACCCCACAGGCATCAGCAGCTATTCGTTAAAACTGCTCCTTGCTAGATACTGCACTAAGTTCTTCACATATGTGTTCTTAGATCCTACTATAAATCTTCTGAGGTAGATATGCTTAATTCAGTGGTACTCTCAATACCAAGCACAGAGCTTGGCCCTTATAAGATCCTCAGTAAATACGTATTGGGTGCATTTTAATCTTGCAGATGAAGAATCAAGGCTGGGGAGAGGCTAATTAATTTTTGAGCTCCAACAGCTAGTCTTTGGTGGATCCAGAATGCAAAATGACACGTGATCTCCTTCTTTTCTACCATTACCTAAACTCTCCGAATTCCTTACATTTGCTTCTACCTTTCCTTTATTGGAGTGTTCTTCCTCCTCTTCTCTGCCAATCAAAATTCTTCCCAGTCCCTTCCACCCTTCAGGCTATAGTTCACATTCTATTCTCTAGGGTTTTTCAAATTTCACTGTTTGGAGCTAATTCTTCCTCCATGGTTTCATGGCCATTTTACTGCACTTTCGTTAGATTGCTGAAGTGTCTGTGCTTTGCTTACCAGTGTCTGTGTTCGTATCCCACACTAGCATGTCAGCAATACAGACAATGGCTGTTTTACAGCTCTTTCAACCTCTCACCACTTGTTTAACATAGTGATTTGCTAAACATAGAGATTAGGTGTTAAATAAAGAAATATTTGTGAAATCAGAAGAGTGAAAGAAGGCTCAGAGAGAGGGTTTTGGCCACAAGAAGGGGGCCCTGACACCTGCTGGGAGGGAAAGGAAGCAGCATGGGCCAGCTGGCCAGGGAGGGCACCGAAGACAAACTTTGCGTAGTTCACAATAGGCAAAAGGCTGGTCCTGGTACACGCAGCATCTTTTATAAATAAAACTGTTTTATTCACGGTGAACCAGAGAGAGGAAGAAACAACAGGTGCTGAAGATGAATAGACTGTTGTTATCCCACTTATTGATTGGAAACCAATCCTAGATTTTGCTTCTTCCTGTTCTATCAAGTGGCCTCTGCTCGAGTGTAATTTTTACTTTTTAGTACCGCCTGCACCTGTGGCCTTTGGACCTAATGTTTATGACAGATGGGCCAGGCTGTACTTGCACCATTTAGTGGTAGCTTTCCTTCTGTAGCACTCCATGCCACTGTCGGCTGTGGCTTGGGCCCAGTGGGCATGTGTGTTGGGAAAGGCCCATGTCTGCATCCATTGTTCAGCTGCTGTCCTCAGAGTCTAGCGCTCCCAAGTTGGTTCCACTTATTGACACCACTTCTCTTTCTTGCCAGGTCATTGTCTTTCAAAATATAGTGCTTAATGGCAAATAAATCAATGGGGATGGGGACATTTACCTCCAATGTCAGAATCAGACATGTTTCTATGACTTTTTCAATCTCCCTCTTTATAGCTTTTAGTTTAAGAGATTTCCTGATTATATTTTGTTTTTACCTTTAACAAAGGTCTAAATGCACCTGGTACACTGACATGTGGTCGAAGACCTTCTTTTTTGTCTTGAAAGAGAGAGCGTTGTGCATGTAAATAGTACACTTTGGACTTTCTTAGGGAGAGTCACCTGCTGACTTCTTCCTTTTCCTTTTAACAGATTGCTAAGTCAGATTTCAGACCAGAACAAAGTAAATGTTTGCCTCATGGACAAAGAACAATGAAGGAAGGTGTCACAAGTTGAAGCTATGTCAGCCTGGAGAAGTAGATTGGATGTCTGAGTCTAAACAACATCCACAGTTTTTATCCTGTCTTCTCTGCAAAGCATCACGCTTGCAGGAGGAAATGGGCCCATTTTTTTTATAACCCCCAATTGTTTTTTCCTAGAACAGTACAGTTGCCATTCAGTACCTATATCTAGCCAACCAGAAGAGAACATTTTATTTGGACAAGATAGGAAAGTGGTACAACATATTTATTTATCACCTATATAAATCTCTCTTTATATTACCCATATGCTTATAGGTAATTAGATATCGATATCACCTATATAGATGTCTATTTATATATTACCACCATAGGAGGGCAGAGCCAGCTTTGACAGGTTTTCTGAGTGGCCTCCTCACACTGTGTGTACACATGTACTTGAGGGGCAGAAGGTCCGGTGTTCTGGGACCAATGGGTTTCGTTCTCATGCTTTCACTTTCTAGATGCAGGACTCAAAGCAACTTTCCCTCTCTATGCCTAGCATGGAAGGAGTTACAGTGCATAAAGCACATAGCAAGTGTCCAAAGCCTTTGGGGAGGACCCTGAAGGAGACTTTTTTTGCAAGTATACATGTTTATGCCGTCTAAGGTGATAGGCTAGCTCATCCCTGCACCCTTGATTTCTCCTTTCCTAGCATCGTACTGCTGCTGAATTCAAGGGGTTTGCCATTTTGGGGTGCTCTATTCAGAACTAGACGTAGTTGTCATTATACCTAAGTTTTGTTTACTTCAGTAAGCAAAGAGATGAGGGATTCACCTCCAAAGCTCTGTCTCCCCAAAGGGAGGCTTCACCATAGCTTATGTACACTATTTGATTAATTACATGTTGGTTTCTTCTTTGCAGTTGGCTAGGCTTATTCTGGTTGGGTTCCCATCAAGCTCTTCTCGTTTATAGCTGTGCCTGCAAAATACTGTGCTATGTCTTAACATCCAGCAAGAATAGCATTTAGTAAGAACTTCCTACACACCTTGAGACCTTTGTCCTATCTAACAATAATATCCCTTTGTTCAGAAGATTTTATCTAGTCTATTTCTAGAATATATCTATCCAAGAAAAAAAAATCAACTTTCCTGTAAATGCGCCATGAAAGATTACTCACTGGTTTCCCTAATTCATTCTCTTTTCCTTTCCCTGCATTCTCCATGCATCCTTGGAGTGCTCCCAGCAGGAGAGCATTTTCTCACTGCTCTTTTGTTGGGAGCTCTGGGTGCTTCTCGTTCCTCCTCAGTCTGTGCAGGTGCATGTTGCTGAGGCCCCAGGAGCCTGCGCCACTGGGCCAAGGCCCCTATCTCAATCTCGATTGCCGCCTCCTGGCTTCCTCCGGATTGCCTAGCCCTTAGGTCTTCATCCAGGTCATCCAGCCTCACGCTTTGGTGGGGCCTCGGTTTCCACCCTTCTCTCTGTCTTCTCACAGACATCCAGCACCCAGCACTGATGACTCTTTCATATCCTTTAGTTTTTTTGTTCAGGGTCACTTTTTGAGAAAGGCCTTCCTTCGCCTGCCTACCTAAGTAGATCTCCTCATTCTTTTCTCTCTTACCCCCTAACATCTTTCCCTCCCAAACACTACTTACTATAGTTATGCCATAGTGCACTATGCAAAACCACCCCAAAAAAACCACTGCAGGGCTTATAGGAGAAGGAGGTCAGGGCGCAATACTCAGAAGTTTTTCAGTGATGCAGTAAACAAAACCAGAAACTGCATAAAAATGCTAACACACTTATACACGTGTTAAATGGTTAAGTTACATAAATAAATGCTACCACAATAGTGGTACTTTATCAAACAAAGGCCTGATGTTCTCTTGAGGAAGTAGAGTTGGAGGTCTTGTGTGTGATTGTCAAGTGGTGGAAAGAGGTTGTTGACATGGAAGGAACGTTGTAATGTTAGATGTGGGTGGGTAGCTCATCACACAGGCAGGCAGCTGAGGGAGATGATAGAAATCAAGGTGTGTGAGTCTTTGTGTTTTCCTAGTTGGCCGGGCTCTGCTGTGTGCAGTTTTTCTGTGTTCACCTGGTGTTTCTCACAGATAATATCGCACATAAGCAAAACAAAATTTGCGTTATGCTCCTTATGCTCAAATTGCTCCCTAATATTTCAGTCATGTTGGAACAAACTCACATTGTCAAAACAAGTGTTGTAGCAAAACAGACTGTACCTATAATAATTTTATTTATTTGAATTATTTCATGTTTCTTTCCCACAAGAATATTCTCTCCTTGAAGGCAGACTCCGTGCTAGCTTTGTCACTGTTACATATTCTAGAATAGTGCCTGTCATAGGGGAGATTGCAATGACTGTATGTCAGGCAAATATGTAAATGAATGCTCTGTCAGTGTTGATTAAGCTAATTAAAAGCAGTAAGTTATTTTTAATCACTGATAATGCCATCATTACTTAAAACTTTAGAGGACAACTGTGTTCAGAAACCTGTGTTTTCTATTCATTTTTTAAGATTATTGAAAGTATCTTACGTTGTCAGAGTATATACCTAAACATCTCTGGCCCACAAGTTAGTGTAATTATTTTCCTGCTTATATCATGGTAACTTTTTGGAACAAACACTTTTTATTCCTGTTGCAACACTGGCCCTGAGAAAAATCAGCATTTTGTATATCTTTAAAGAGTGGTAGAACCATGAAGGTAATGGAATGAAATTTTCATTTTGTGGAGAAGCTATCTCGTCCACAAAATAGACATGAGCTATAAAAACAGCACAGTCTTTTAGAGAAAGGAATTCAAAATAAAGAGAAAAACAACTTAAGAGAAGTTTGGCATCACATTGCCCAAGGCATTAAAGATA
The DNA here is from genome assembly GCF_000151845.1 of Pteropus vampyrus. NCBI lineage: Eukaryota > Metazoa > Chordata > Mammalia > Chiroptera > Pteropodidae > Pteropus > Pteropus vampyrus. The sequence continues at coordinate 345,192 of NW_011888826.1, read as the reverse complement.
ATGGTTTCACATTTACAATTTAGTTTAACCCCAAACCTAGAGGATGCTCTAGTAGAATGAAATGAGGGTACAATTGATAGGCTAGTTTAAAGATTTTTTTACACAAATATTCTAGCAAAATTGTCACTTGAACTTTCAGAGACACAGAAAAAGATACTGAAGATAATGTGGCTGAGAAATCTAGAAGATTATAGGTTTTCATTTGATCTTCCATCAGTTGAATTTTCAAAATTTCTCTACTGTCTCAATTTACAGATAGAAAACAAAAAAGCGGGGGAAGGAGAGAAGGGAAGAATGGAAAGACGAAAGAAAGAAAGAAAGAAAAAAAGAAAGAGAGAGAGAGAGAGAGAGAGAGAGAGAGAGAGAGAGAGAGAGAGAGAGAGAGAGAGAGGAGAGAGAAATGAATTATCTGTAAACCTAATATAACTTCTCATGAAATGATGGTGACAGATTTTCATTGAATCTTTTTTTTTTAATTGGATGTATTTTCCAAAGTGCTTCCATTTAAGAAAAGTTTGTTTTTTTAAAAAAAATTATACTAGTTGGATGACTAAAACATTTATCTTTTATAGCTTTTTGTGGATTTGAGGAACAGAAAAGATATAGGATGGTAAGAGTATATATTGTCATCTAAAAAACTATAATTGTCTTCCGGCCTTTAAATTGGCCAATATAGTTAGGCAGTTGAACACACATTAACATAACTGTGTTTCTTGCTTTTTCATTTTTTAAAACAATGTATAATAAATTTTATAAAAAAACATTCTACCATGGCATTGAGCATGCTTCATAAAAATTGTTTTCAATGACTTATGATATTTGTTTTATTCTATTTAACCACTTCCTTATTGTTGGGTGGACATTTGCATTACCTATAGTTTTTCTGTGATAAAGAAGGCTATCAGTGTCTATGCATCTTCATTTCCATTTTGGATTCTTTCTCCATGATCAACTCCCAGGTATGGTGTTACTGGGCCAGTGGATGTGATGAATGAGGAGGTTTGTGAGCCACAGAAGAGGTGCTGACATTTGTGTGGGCCCTTTCTAGGACAAGGCTGAGAGAGTGACAGATTTTCCTTATTTAAGTGTGAAAATCGTCACTGCAGCACCCTGGACAGGGGGCCTTCAACCTCCCCTGGAATACCTTCAGCTTCTGGGATGGTTATTTTCTTCACTGAAATAAATGCGAATAGTGATCACATGTTTGTTTCATTGCATTAGCTTCGGGAAGGTGTATTTTTAACACACAAAGTGTGTTTTTTCCACTTGTTTACTGTCAAGTTAGGTGAGAGGGATGGCAGAGCAGGATGGGGTGAATGGGAGGCCCAAGATTCAATCCTAGGTCTCTTAGTCATACTTTGCAGTACAGCTTACTGTCCCTTCTTAGGTAGCTGTGTCAGATAGCACAGAGAGCAGTAGCTGTTAGCTATGCATTTCTCAGCCATGATGTGATTTTATGAGGGAACCATTTCATCCTTGCTAGCTTCTATATACATTTATATTCTGTCTTTCTAGTTTAATCTGACCAATCAAAAACCTAATTGTAAATTATTCTACAGTTAAATTCTCTGAGTCTCACTTTTCTATCATTCAATGGCTAAAGGGTTATTGGAGAGATTAAATAAAATTAGTACTAGTCAATATAAGATATTAGTACTAGTAACCTGACATTTCTCTTCAAAAAAACTAACTGTAAATGCAATTTCTTTTATATTCTCTAACAAATTTTCTAACAATCTCAAGTGTCTTTACTAATATTCTGCTATACTCACAGCACTGCAGATTTCCAAAGTGGCTGGTGACATGATTTCCATTTTTAAAGGATCTAGACACACACACACTAACACACATGAATATGTGTGATTGTGAGTGTGTTTGTATGAGTATGTGAGAAAGTGTGTGCTTGTGTTTTTGTGAATGTGTGTGAGTGAGAGAGAGAGAGAGAGAGAGAGAGAGTGTGTGTGTGTGTGTGTGTGTGTGTGTGTGTGTGTGTGTGTTGGGAGGATGAGCGAAGTGGGAAAGAAGTAAGGGAAATGGGTTGGAGATTAAGTCAGGAAGGGAGTTCAGAGCCACGACATGGAGTTCCGTGACTGCCTTGTTCCTGAGAATTATCTATAAATTGTCTGTTAAAATAGTAGAAATAATAGTCGTAACATTCAGGAGGCATTTAGAGATCCAACCCTGACTGATAGACTTGACGTGCCCTAAGGATGGGATGCATTAGCATACTCTGAGTAACGTGTACAGGCACATTTCTGTTGTATATAGTGTTTAAAAGTTAAACATAATCACAGTGAGGACCACCATCTATCCCATTTTAGATCTTTTTATTTGTTGATTACATATTGAGCAGAAAACAGGGATTAACTTTTAAAATATTTTCTTCTGTGTATTCTTCCTGGAGAAAGAGCAAGGGAAACAGTTGAAGATAATAGAATGTGTTCTTTCTTCTCTGAATGACTAACAGGAGGGCACATTTAGAATTGCACCTGCCTGTTATCTTTCTAATATAGTAAAGTTAATTTGAAGGCTGAACCTGAAATGGAAGTCTCCCTCTGAGCTTACTCTTCCTTTTGAGTTTCAAAATATAAAAGGTTAAGTGCCTGCTTCTGGTTCAGTGGTAGAGAAAGAGCATTCAGGCTTTCCAGTGGAAGTGTTTACTGGAAAGTGTGTACCTAGCGCTACCAGACAGGCACGATGACAAATTTGCTCTGTGCCTTTTCCTCAGAAGCTGGCCACTCAGTCACAGGATGTCCATTTCCCCAGGGTATGTGTCCCCTGAGAACCACCTCTCCCGATGGCTCGGTACTTGTGTCTCAGGGTCTGAGAATTTGTAAGTTTTTTTGCATGTGACACATGCCTGCTCTGTATCTGTATCAAAAACAGAAAGTGAAGAAATTTCCTTGGAAAAGGTTCTCTTCCTTCTCATTCTCCTCGCTATTGAGCATCGGATTGCTTTTGCTTTGCGTGAAAATCTCCCCTTCTGCTTTTCTTTTCTTTCATCTTTGTTCTTTCTATTCTTAGTGTCTTTCGGACAAGATGTTTTGCATCTCCATGATTCCAACCAAACAAGCTGTTTGCCATACAAAAAATAAAAATAAAAAAATGCCTTGAAACAATACAAAGTAAATCACTTGCCTTCAAGATTAAGCTAAAATGTTTCCTTGAGCATCATGCTTCATGTCTGAACATCCCTCCACTTAACTAGATGATAACAATGTTTTTATTTTATTTTTGCTGTTTGTTTGTTTGTGTTTTTTTTTTTGCCAGTAAACCATATCTGTACTAAACCAGGGCCACCTTTTAGTAATAATGGAGCAGGAAGCTGCCCTCTGCCATCCAAACATGCCTCTAGCCCTATTTATTTATGAGAAGCTTTGCACTGGATACAAACTGCTGTAACTGTTATCCAGCTTTGAGGACGACATCACACGGTCCTGGTAATCTGATAGAAGGCTTTAAATGGATGGGCGGCTCTGCCAGTTTTAGGTGCCAGAAGGTTTGGGCTTTGAAAGAAACAGACAAATCCCAACTTGGAATCTCTTAACTACTATTTAATCACAATGGCCTAGGAAATATCTGAAGTTTTACCAGAGATGCCTGTTGCAAATCCATAACTTTTATTTTTTGCACTTTTTAAAAATGCAACATATACCTCTCAAAGCTTACGTAGTATATTCATATTATTGTATTATTTTAAATTTATATTCATGAATTAATGAGCTCTTTTGGACACAACCAATTTGCATTGTTTGTAATGTACTTGGAATATAGTATTTTCAGTTTGGAAGGCAGTTAGGGAAAGATTTGGAAAAAAATGCTCACAGGTTGGCCTCAGATGGGAGGATGCTAGTCCTGATTTGCAAGAACACATACTAATAACACTCAGTGCTCAATATTAGTTGATTACATTCCAGGATCTGGTACAATCTGCCCAACAGAGTATGATAATTATTAACGGAATGAGTTATTATAATGTAGTTATGAGATGAATCCCATGGCATAAGACATTATGGCCAATTTAAAATATGTATAGTATGTACTAAAATAGGTTGCATGAGAGGCTGTTTTTATATAATCAATTTATAAATATTTCTTTACTAGTTGTAAAGTATTTGATAACTCCTGGGAGATAGCTGGTAAAAATTAAAACCCCTCCCATCAGGAGTTTCTGACTAGTTCAGGAGGCAAAGCTGTCCAGAACAAAATAGTGAGAAGAGGCTACTCAGATAGGCTATACGTTTTTCAGTGCTAACTGTCTACGTTGTGGGGGAAGCAGTCTAGAGTTATCTGATAAGAGCTTGTGGCAGAGTTGGGACGGTTTCCATTGTTGTGTAGGAGCTATGTATAGGGCTCCAAAATTATGTGATGTGTATTAATTCCTAATTCATGGGTAAACATGGAAGCATCTCTCTTTTTCTACTCTGCGAACACCCCTAAGTTGCTACATGAAGACAATCGGACTTCAGATAGCAGGAAAATTTGGGAGCAGTGGGTTCCATGTGACTTCATTAAGCCACCTCCTTTACAGCAGATCCTCAAATGTCATTTTGTTCAATATCATTTTTTTTTTATAATCACCCTAGGGGTGATGCCCCATGGGACTCAGCCACTCCTGGAATGGCAAGTGGATTGTGGGCCCAAGGTAGCACCCTCCAGGCCAGATCCTGTGCTGTGACCCTATAGGGGTGGAGTGTGGGTCCCAGGCCTGGCTGGTTCCAGGTCTGGCTGTGATCCAGGCTCACAGCTAGGAATAGGACCCCAGACTTAGAATGTTACATTAACGTAGTAGGGCGCCTGCACCTAAAATATGTAAACATAATTCAGCTTATTGTATTATGCCTGTATGACTGAATGCCACTATTGTACTCTGATATTTGTGGAGCCATGTGGTCCCCTGGGGAGCAGAAGGAGAGCACAAGAAAGGGGAGCAGAAGAAGTACGCACATATCGTCCTTCCCCCAATAGAACTGCACTCCCCACAATAAAGTTAGTGACTGCTGTTTCATTCTCATGTCAGCCTCTTGGACATTCTTCCAACTGGGCGTCTCTAAAATCTTCCAACTAGATGTCACCAAAATCTTCTCTTCTTGATCAGCTCAGTGCTGACATGTGCTGTAAGAACTTAACTCTTGTTTATGTCAATTAGTCTATGATAAAATTGGTTTTGTTATATGTTGTTTTGTTTAAAGTAGCAGAACATATCGGCCACATTTAAGTGAGGATTTACTGTACTGAACACACAACTCTCTTAGCACTTGATCTAGATGCAATTGGGAGAAAATACCAGAGGAGTGATGGGGCGTTAAGAGCAGCCCTACAGTGAGTGTTCACAGAACCCTGCTTCTTTAGACACTATCACAGTCTGCACCTTTTCTTCATAATACTCATTGAACACTTAAATTGTATCAATTCCTTCAGTCAGTCAATAGATACTGATTAAATGTTTATTCCCTACTGAATTGTAAATGCTGAGAACCACATTTATCTTCCTTTCTGCTTTATGCCTAGTTCCTAACATATTGCCCAGCCTGTTGCCAAAGATCAATACATATTTTTTGTTGTCGTTGTTTTGTTTTTTGTTGTTTTTTGTTTTGTTTTGTTTTGTTTTTAGTGGATGAATTGAGGCATTGGCATATCCAGTTCTGTCAGATTCTTCTGACTGATTTTGGATGCTATACCACATAGGAAGATATTTCTAATTCTGATATTGGGATCACCTCTAATGTTTTTCCCAAACATAGGACGAAGAATATATAGGGAGAATTAGAGAGGGGAAGCAGATGCATTCTGTTTCCATGGATCAATGAAACATCCAACTTCAGTGCTGCATAAGGTATAAGCTCATTATCTATTTTAGTCTTCAAAGTAGATTTTACTTTTTTTAAAGGACAATGGATGTATAGCATTATTTGGTGTGGAAACATTTGATCTGAAGCTTCTAATGAGATACAATATATGGAATATAAGAATTGTAACAATCAAAAGCATGATGAAAAACACACAAAATTTTTGCTTGCAGCAATTCATAATTATTCCATTGCACTTATTTTTATAACATAGACTCGTTTGCTTGTCATTACAATGTTTGATACTATCACTAAGAAAGTGAAGTAGAATGTCTCTGCATTTAATATTTGAGTGACATTGTCTCACTAAAAAAATTATTGAGAGAATATCATTTTAATTTTCAAGTACTCATTCTACATCATAGTCTAAAAGTGTTCAGATTAAGTAATTACCCAGATAAGTTTTGGTACAAAAGGAGGTTAACCCTCCACAATGTTTGAAACACATATTCAATGGCATATATATATATATATATATATATATATATATATATATATACACACACACACATATATATATATACATACATATATACATAGATATATATGTGTGTGTGTGTGTGTATATATAATATCATATATATTATATCATATATATTATATGGTATATATTATATATTATGGTGTATAATATATACCATATTGTAAAGCCTCCTAGGAAAAAAATATATACTATATATATTTTTAAAGGCCTCTTAGAAGTGTTTCACAGATCCTTTAATGGGAAGTACACTTTGAGTAGTGAGGTCTTCAAATTGACCATTGTCCTTATTAGTTAAAATAACAAAGCTCAGTTCCTCTCAGTATACTTATTATTATATTCCAGCTATTCAAAAATAACTTGAAATAGATTTAAATTTAATACATACCTCAAGACCTGCTTCTCTTTTTTACATGAATGTCTGTTTTTCTGGCTAAACCAGGAAATGACTGGACATTTTGTGAAATTAAAGAAATGTTGTTTTCAACACACTGCATGGTGCTTTGGAGTTTAGCATAGACATTCTTTGTAGGATCTGAAGCCCATTGTAGAAATAAGTAGTTTATTACTTTTTCTAAGGCCGAATTTCTCTAATGAGTCACAAAATGAAATTTTGTCCCTTCACTATTTTTCTAGATTTTCTTCCCCATCATTTGGCCTATTTCAACCATAGGACAACAACTAATTAAATATCTTGACATATCAATCACCACATGTATTTGAGTCATGAGGTTGTGTTTCAATAAATGATTATAAGTAGAGGCACAAACACCAGAAAAGAACATTGATCAAAACTAGGTGTCCTGTGGGTTCTTTATTGATTCTGTTGTGAGTGGCTATGGCCAGCATTTAGTTTAGGTAACTAACGTTTTTCTAAGATAAAATATTTTAACCATGTTGTATGCTGCAATGCTTTGTGAACTTCATCACCTATTTTTTCTGTGTATTAATAGAGATTCAAAATGTACTTTTGACCATGATGATGATGCTCTCTTTGTTCATCTTGAAGAGTAAGTGCAATCCTTATTAGACAAATTTACTGTCATAAGAGGCTATCAGTGTTATCCCCAGATGGACTATTAGTTAAGATATGTGATTCCACATTTAATTGGCAACAGAGTTTAGCTGCATTTCAAGTACTTAATAAAGAATAAAAATCCTAAACCCATCAAAGCTCAAATTGCCTGAGATCATATTTATGGAGATATTATGGAACGATAGGCAATCCATCCTTTACTTTAGAATTATATCATGCAAACTTAGCTTCAGCCAGATCAGTGATGCAGCTGCCACCTAATTCCTCACACTGACCTTCCTAGAGAACAAGTGTTGCTTGAATGCTCACTGTGAACCGGAGTCCGTTCTAGGTACCTGGGATGCATGATGAGCAAAGCGGACAAAGATTCTCCCCTTAAGGATCTTGACACCTAATGCAGGGAGACAGACCATAATTAGTAAAAATAGTGAATAACTAAATCACACCATATTTGAGAAGATGATAACTGTGGATAAAAAGAAAGAGTAGAGTAGGTAAGGGAAGCCAAGAGCCTTGGGAGTGAGTGAAAAACAGTTTGAATAATTATGTAAGTCAGAGTAGGTTTGGTAGGAAAGGTGAGATTTGAACAAAGACTTGAAGGAAGTGAGAAAATTAGCCAAGTGACTCTCTTGGAGAAGGGTGTCTTAGTTAAAGAAAAGAGCAACAGCCTGTGAGCCCAGTGTGCTAAAGAAAGGAGTCCATTGTGTTGAACTGTGTAATAGGGGTGGAGTGGTAAGTAGCAGGGAAGGCCAGAAAGATCACCAGTGAGAGAACATGGCATCTTAAAGATCATCATCAGAACATTGGCTTATGCTCTGAGTGAAATGGGGAATCACTGAATTGTTGAGACCATTGCATTGTTGGTCATAGGTGGCAGGACAAAGGCAGATTAAAGACCTGTAAAGGCTGTTGCCTCTCCAAGGGAGAGATGGTGGTGTAGAAAAACCTGGGTGGTAATGATAGAGGTAATATAGGCAGCCAGAATCTGGATATACCTTTTTCTGAAGGTAGAACCAGTAGAATTTCTTGAAGTATTAAAGGCAGCATGTGAAACAATAGATGCAAAGCTCACTTCTGACTTTTGACCTGATCAACTAGAAAGGGGGGAATTATTATCCCTTAATATGGGAAAATCTGTGAGTAGGCTGGTTTGGAGAAAATCTGCAGGTCAGTTTGGACATGTTGGTTTAACATGTTTTAACATCCTAGTGGAGATATTAAATGGGCAGTTGCTACGAGTCTGGAGTGCAGGGAAAGGTCTAGTCTGGAGAGGTACGTTTAGAAGTTATCGATATAGAAGTTTTTGGAAATCTGTGCCATCACTATTGGATTGAGGATAGAGAGGAAAGAGGACGAGGAGGCATTCTTATGGGGCATTCAAAGTTAAGGATTAGGGAGCAGGAGGAACCAGTAAAGGTAAGTGAGAAGAAATCACTGGTAACAAAGAAGGAAAACAAGAAACTGTGCTGTCCTAAGTGAAGAGAGTAATAGTTGTGTCAGATGCTGTTTATTGGTCCAATAAGATAAGGACTGACAACTGAAGTCATTGGTGGCCTTGGCAAGAGCAGTTTCATGAGCAGCAAGAGCCTGATGTGAGTAAATGTGAGAGAGAATGGGAGGGAAGGAGGTTAAACAGCAGAGCGTAGAAGGCAGTTTGGAGTTTTGCTGCAAAGAGATGCAAATAAAAGTGATGGGGGCTTGCGGAGAAAGTGGGTCAAGTGGAGATTTTGTTTTGTTTTATTCTTTTGGTTTTAAGATAAGAGAAATAAGAGCATGTTTCTGTGCCATTGGGAATAATCCGAAAGAAATTAAATATAAATGATGGTAGGGAGAGAGATATAAGTTATGGTCCTGAGTAAGTGAGAGAATCAAGTTGACAAGAAGAATTATTGGTTTTAACTAAGAGTCTGAAGAGTTTATTTGTGCTAACAAGTGGGAAAGGAAGCTTTGTAGAGAAAGATTTAACTGGGGTGTTTTTGTCAAACAAGTATAATGAAATGAGAAAAAGGCAAGAGAATTGGGGCATATCTAAGAAATATATTAAAATAACTGACCCTGGAATGTAATTAGAAAGAGAAGAATGAAGACATCAAGGTCATGAAAGATAGTGAAAGAAGCAAGACTTCCTAGGGGCATAGGATAGTGGATAGGGTGGGAGTATTGGAGGTGATAGCAAGTAGTACTCAGAGAGCATTATTCACAAAATTGGCTTATGGGAAGTCTGCTGGCTTGGACTCAGGGAGGGAGCAATTGGGGTAAGGTGAATAACACAATCATTAGAGAAGAGGACTTGAGAAACAGAGAGACTGGGAGTGGGAAGCATCATTTACATATGTGTTAGTTAAAGTTACCAAAAATTAAGACAGGGTGGTGATGGTCAAAGTGACAGTGAACCAAGAGCTAAAATCTTCTGGAAATGAAGGAAAATGATTTAGAGTTAATAGATAAAAGTGAGATTAAAGATAGTGTGTGATAAATTTGATAGCATGAGATTGAAAAATGTGGGCTTTAGGGAGGTGGGAGAGCTCATGATCTAAAAATGGCAACAAAAAAAAAAAAAGGGAGAGCAAGGAGGCTGAGTCAGTTGTAATTTTTTTTTCCCCTATTTCTCACATAAACTCTTATATGGCTTTCTATTAGAGAAAAGAGGCAAAAATGGAACAATTCTGGTTGCAAGTGGATAAAGAACCAAGAACTCTATCCTCCTTCTTCTAGCTTCCATCCTTGAGGTGCCTCTGCAGAGCCCATGACCTCAAAAATAAGGCACTCTACTGAATGGAGTTTGGAATCAGCTCTGCAAACTTTCATGGTGTTCATTTTTATTCTTTTAATATTTTATTTTGAAAAAAATTAGTATGTACTATATGATAAATACTGATGTCCTCATCAACCAACTTCATAATCATAAACATTTTGCCACATTTATTTCATATGTTGCCTCTTTTTGGCTTAGTGCTGGAGAATTTTAAAGCATATTATGTCATTTTACTCAATATACTTCAATATGCATCTTTAAAAAAGGATAATTACAGTGCCGTTATCACACCTAAAATCAACAGTGATCCTTTGACGGTATCTACTGTCTTGGTGTCTTTTAAATCATACCCAATGTGCATGATTTGACACAGCTTTGCGAGCATCCTTGTCATACATAGAAGCCTGTATGGTGTCAGTAAATATTTAGTGATAACTTGATAATAACCAAATGAATTGGTTTGCATAAACTAATATTTTTACCTGACATTTATTGACCAATGCTAAGAGCCATTTTCAGACTTTTTGTAAAGATTACCTTTAAATTCTCTCAGTAACACTGTTGGGTAGATGTTATTATCATCTTCATTTTATCCAAGAAGCTAAGAATTCAGAGCCACAGAGTTCATAGGAGAGTTGGGAGGCAGTGGAGCACAGCTGTGAGAAGCATGGCTCCTAATACTAAGCTGCACAGGTTCAAGTTCTGTCTGAACAATGAGATTACGATAGAATTTACCACATAAGATTATTTTGAAAATTCAGTGTGTGTGTGTGTGTGTGTGTGTGTGTGTGTGTGACGTAAGTATTGGCTCTTTTTGAATTAGCATTGTTGTATTAGAATTTTAATCCAATTCTGTCTGACTCCAAAGCCAAAGTATGACCCTCATGTGAAAATATATTTTGTAAATTAAAAAAATAGAAATATATTTCTCCTTTTAGGTGTGATTGGAACAATTTGCTTAGTTTGTTATAAGGAAAAAATAGTGGGTGATCTATGTAGGTAGGAAACTAGGGTGTGTTGTCACCAACAACCTCTTGGTCCCCCAAAGGGAAAGGGCATGTGTTAGGGAGTAAGAGCCCCTAAGGGCTGCTGATGAAGAGACCATCACTTCTGTGGACTCAGCCACCTGGAGGTCAGAGAGTAGAAATGAGTCCATCAGTTCCACATGTGAACTATCACGTAGAGACCTGCTTGCTGCTAGGAAATGATTATTTCACTACTATTGAACTTTAACTTCATAATCTATAAACCTCTGGTAATGTTTTTCTGGGAAAGCTCCGAAAAAGGTTAAACATTCATGGATTTGTGGCTCTTTTAAGACCATGAGAGGCCTGATCACAGGGTCAGTCATGGGCCTGTAACAGTGATTGTATTGTAGTTTCTTCTTTAAGCAGTTCCAGCTCTTTGGTGTACATACATGCACACACATGCATGTACGTGTGCGCGCACAGGGGTACCTGATTAATATCCTTACCAAAGGTAGAGGAAATTTTCTGGTTAGGCCTTTGCTTCTCACTCTTCTTGTCCCCTATCTCTGAGCTCAGTTAACTTTGGTCTTTCATTTTATACTCTCCTGGCTGTCACTGGAAATCCCTTTATCTATTGCTAGTGCCCCACACGTGACCCTGAATAACAATGGTGCTCATCATCTCTTACAACAATCCAAAATTCAGAATTCGAAGATGTGCTCCTATCTTGATTGAAAGTTTTGCTTTTGATGTTGTTCACACTGAGCATTAGGTTTAATTAGATAACCTAGATTGTGTATGCACATGTGTGTCTATCTGTGAAGAGTGGATAATTACACATGGTAACGGTGTCTAAAGACTGAGTTGGTCTGATGCGGTAAATATTCTTCTCTTGGCAAATACTGCCACATTATATTCTAGAGGAATACAGAGAAACCCTTCGGAACACTTTCAGGCAATTGTCTAAATAACCTGAGGAACATTTTTCATTAACATGATAAGGATGAATTTAGTCCTTGTGCAGGGACAGTGATTATTTTTTATTATGATTTCACCTTAAATAGCCACACATTTAATGAAAAAGATCATTAATATCTAGTTCAATTCATGTTGTATAGTTGGAATCAATACATTTATATTTTGTATTTTTGGCTGAGTTCCTTGTTTCATTCCTTTTTATGACATTTTAAATGTTGAACTGGAGAATGAACAGAATTCCATATTGTTTGCCATATGTATTAGTTATAGATTTGGCATCTATAATAGAAATTTATATATAAAAAAAGAGTAGCTTAAACAAGATATAAGCATATTTCTCTCTCATTTAACTGTCTGGGTATAAGTAGGCTGATATATCATCAAAATCCAGGCTCCTTGAATCTTTTGCTGTGTGATACTAAGGGTTTTACTCCCATCAATTTAGTCTCAGATGGCTTACCAGGTCATTTGGCTTATCACATTCCAGTTAGGGGAAGGGAAAAAAATGTGAAAGAGAAAGTATCCCTCTTACCTTTAAGGGCATGACTCAGAAATAGTACACTCTACTTCCATGCTCCTCCCTTTGGCCAGAACTTAGTGACAGGATCACAACTAAGTATAAGGGAGGCTAGAAAATGGATCTCTAATGTGGGTGACCATGTACTTGGTTAAAATTGTAGAAATATAACTCCTCTCATTGAGATCTGATGTCTTTGACTATCTTTGGCAGAGATGGCTTTTGGTCACTAGAATCTGTTTCCCCTTTCTTGGTAAACAGTGGTTGCTGGAATGTGATCGTCCAGCAAAGGACTGCATTTATCAGCCATTTTTGCCACTGGGTATGGTCAGGTGACTATTTCTCAATAGTAGAATGAGATATGAGAAGTATGTCTTGCCCCGGCTAAGTCTGCAGAAGTGGGTGTGAGAACTCCAGGCTCTTTTTCTCATTTGATCTTCTGAATGCAGACATGAGGCTCCTGGCTCTTAGGGATGGTGGTTGGGGGCACAATATGTAAGAAGCCTAGATTTTTGAATCACCATGTAGTAGTGAGCTGCCCATTGACCAAGAACTCTTCCTTGGATTGTTACATGAATAAAAAAGCTAAATGTCCATTATGTTTTAACATATATTTTGGAGTCTTTTAGTTAATATCAGTTTAGCCTACCCTGACTAATACACTAACTCTTTTTATACTCCCATTTGCTATTGATTCTTGTAATCATTGTGCTGTAGAACTAAATGATCCACAAGAAACACTAAGATTTCGATTTCTAAGCAGCTGGTGAACATTTTTGGGTTGTAACATTTCTCCAAATTTTGTTGTTATTCACAAATTCTCCATTTGTTTGTGAATTTTGTTCTCTGTCAAAACATTTAAGACTATTTTCCATCTTTTAGAAATTAAACAGCAGTTTTTCTGACACTGGTTTTTCTGATGATAAATAGTTTTTTTTTTTCTTTTCTATTTTTACAAGTTGAGATGCTTAATGAAAAAAATCAAAGTGTGCACTGACAGGCAGGAATTCCATATAACACTTGCTACAATATTTCCCACAAGAGATTGGCATTTGAACTTATTCTTAGAGAACAAACATCATGCATCTAGGAGACCACATTTAAATTCAGGGTGGAATATATGATCTGAGGCCTTAAAAGTAAAAACAAAACAAAACAAAACAAAAAAACCCCTACCAAGACCGTATTTTAATATTAAACTCTCAAGTGAAAATGATACCATAATTCTACAAAAACAGTAGCTCAGATATCTTGTTAATAAGCTTTACTTGGCTACTTTATATAAAGTCAATCAAAAGATTTCTGAAGTGAAAGAGACATTGCAGTCATTTGTTTCTCTCCTCCAGATCTGAGTTTTGAGTTGAGTTAGGATCATAGACCAGGAAAATCAATGGCTAATGGCTCAAGCACCATATTTAATTGTCATTCATTCCCCTACTCCAAAGGCTACCAGTGTAGTGAGATTTTTAAACTTGCTAGCTAATTTAAATCATTAGTCACATTGAAAAAAAGTCCCAAGGAGGTGGCCCGACACTAATGGGCCTATGGATTGTACACCTTAAGCCATTATCCCTCATTTGGGATATTCTCCTTTGTCAGATTCTTTTGTTTTTTTTACATTCTAATGAGATATAATGTTCATCACACAAATATCCTGGAAATAAAATTGCAATATATATCGATGACCTTATTTGTTAGATGCTTTGATCTGGTAGTGATTATAATTTCTAAATATCTATCTTAAGAACTCTTTAATTAATTAAGTTCTTTAATTAAGCAGTTCATTCAATCTACACTTATTAAGGTTCAGTATTTTCCAGACACTTTTCTAGGTCTTGGGAATATAGTGATAAATGATACAAAGTCTCTGCCCTTGTGTGATTTACTTTTTAATGGTAAAATGATAAACAAATCAATGACTAAATGCAAACGATAAAGTAATATCAGGTAATATTAAATTCAATAATGAAAAGAAGAGCAGGGTAAGGAAATGGCTGGTGATGGAGCAGGGCGAGGGTACACTTTACACAGTTTACTGAGGGGCGGCAAAGGCCTCTTTGAGAAGGTGACATGAGCAGTGACCCAAATGAAGTGTGGGGATAGTCCTATTGAATATCATTGGACAAATATTTCAGGCAGGGGGACTAGTAAGCACAAAGGCTCTAACAGAAAATGAACAAGACTCATATAAGGAGTAGCAGAAGTCCAGCATGATTGGAGCCGGAAATGAGGTTGCAAAGAGGGACAGGAGCCAGATCTTGTTGGATCTTCTTGGCCAAGGAGAGGATTGTAGGTATTCTGAGTGTGATGAGAAGTCACTGAAGAATTCTGAGGAGATGGGAAAAACATGATAGGATTTATGTTTTAAAAAGATTTGCTCTGCTTGCTGTAGAGAGGAGTGTTTGTGTATAAGGCAACATTGAAACAGGGAGCCAATGAGGAGTCTGAGTCATTCAAGATGGAGAGGGAGGTGGCTTGGACAGGTGCGAGCAGTGGAGGTGGCAAGGAATCTATAGGGCTTATGGGCACAGGTAGGCTATGGACTAGCATCCTGAGTGCAGAACCCCATTATGATTGAGATCCTGGAAACAGAGCTCCTGGGTTCAAGTCCCACCTTGACCTCCTAATAACAATGCTGTAGTTCCTATGGGTAGGGGAGGACATCAATTCTTCACACCACTTTCTGATGATCACCTTCACTGCCACAGTCTTGTGCAAGGAAAGACCATAAACTCACTTGACAGCCATAATATGTCTTGTGATACTTCTCAACTTAGAAAAATACATGTTGGTGTCAGTAGATTTGGTCATAATGCTAACAGAACATTTGAAATGTCTTCATTTCCTTTGCATAAATCAATCTGTCATTTCTTTCAAATAGTGTCTGATATCCTTATGCACAAAATTAGCATTTCCAGGTTTTCATTCTGTTATTGATTGTGCATACCCATTTGAATGCAAGCAGTCCTAAGGAAGAGAGATTTCAAAGGTCATTAAATGCAGCAAGAAAGACACGTTCACCCTCAGACTTGGCTCCACCTACCTCACTGAGGAACCAGTGTCCTTTTCCTTCCAGAGCTGGTCATGTTAAATTTCTTTGATTTCCTCATTTCAGTGTCTTTTTTCGATATGGGCCAATCTGTTAGAGGATCATAAGAAGGTTAATAATTAAATAAGAGATGAATGTTTGAAGAGACTCATGCAATAAGGGGTCATAATCTCATTATAATGAGACTTTGCTACAACTTTTGTTTTATAAACTTAGTGATGAGTGTAAATTCTACGAAGCAACAGCTCAAAGACAGCATCATGTTTCTGTAATGCCAGGATAGTGTCCACAGGGCTGTAAGAGCGTGTTGAGAAATGAGGGCTTTACAAACAGAATGTGCTCTTCGATATCATCATCCTTTTAGGTAGTGAGAATCTTGAAGAAAAATTTCAGGCTTTTATGTGTTTTGACTGAGCCACATAACTTTTGCCAGTAATTTCTATACTACCTTTCTTCATAGAGCAATCTTCTGGAGATATGCTTAAAGTACCTAGCCCTGTTTTTATAAAACTAGATTATGTTTGTCATAAAAGTTCTGGAATTATAAAAAAACTATACAAACAAATAATATTCACCATGATAATATTCAGAATTAATAATGATATAATCCTAGAAAAATAATACTTGAATTCTTCTGCATGACTGGGTTAAAACTGACCTGAGAGCCAGGAGTGTTTCTTACCTAGCTGAGGCTTAGCACATGGAATGTACTTAATAAATGTTGAATGCATGAATGAAAAGTTACTACTAGTTGAAATGTTATGTTGATTCTGATAAAATTACCATAAAACACAATACTTTGCTAATTTAACCATCCAGAAATATAATAGCATGAAGCCTCTATGGCATATGTAATTTAAACAGAGCCCATGATAGTAATGATTCTTATATAATTGTTTTGCTATTAATAAATGGGCTGAGCGTGAGACAGAGATATAAAAGACTAAAAGGAAACAGCTTGGAAGATATC
Organism: Pteropus vampyrus; assembly: GCF_000151845.1. Lineage (NCBI taxonomy): Eukaryota > Metazoa > Chordata > Mammalia > Chiroptera > Pteropodidae > Pteropus > Pteropus vampyrus. The sequence continues at coordinate 328,589 of NW_011888826.1, read as the reverse complement.
TCTAAATAATTTAAAGATTGGCTAATTCACCAGAAAGATGTAAAAATGCTGAAAATTATAAAATAGCCTCAGGATATATGAAGCAAAAGATGCTAGAATGTAAAGGTGAAATAGACAATTCTATAGTCATTGCAGGAGATTAAATACATCTCTCTGGTAACTGTTAGAGTTTGTGCTTTAGGGATGGTTTCAGAAGAGAAGGATGACTGATGCTGAGGTAGAGGATGTAGGTCTTGGGTACCAAAGACATCAAGCATAAGAATGAGTCTGCAAGACAGTCCATATAGTGCTGGCTCAGTGTGCTGGAAGGAACAGCGTGTGAAATCTACCAAATACTTTAAGCTTTGAATAACTAAAAATTGAAGAGCTATGCATCAAGGGTTGTTTGGGTTCGCAGAAAGCATGAGGAAGATCACTGAAAATTTTTATTTACAGAATTCCATGGGGAAGATCTGTTACATAATAATATCTAACAATAACTGAACTCTTACTATGTGTGCCAGGCATTGTTCTAAGTATTAACTCATTTAATTCTCACAATGGTCATGTTTGTAGGTTGAGATTTCACTATGATTGTCTAATTTTATAGAGGAGGAAACCTAGGCAAACAGAAGAATATTTGCCTAATGTCACTAATTGATGGAAACAGCATTTGAACTATGGCAGCCTGAAAGCAGTGGCTACTCAGCTGGGTATGCTGCCTAGGACTGGTAGGTGTCGACTAGGATTTCTTAGTTTGACTTGACTTCTGGAAAACTTGCTCAGTGACTCTGATTTTATCTACTTTAAAAAATATGGTAGCTTACATTAAATAATATTTATGCAGTACACTTTTCATACGAATATAGGGATATAATTCTTAAATGTCTGAGAAATGATATCAAATTATTTGAAAAAGTGACCATCAGTGCAACTGTTGGCTGACTTGAATTGACTGGGAAAATATTTCAAGTTCATACTTACAACTCAATCAAATAGGACAAATTAAAAGTTGATTTTATAACCTTCCTCTTTTGATGAATTAAGAGCTAGGTAATGATTTCAAAATTCTGAACCAGAATATTGATTCTAAATCCTAAGAATATCGATATATCAATAATTAGCCTAAGACTGAAGCCAAACTTATAGAAAAATCTTTTTCAGACATATTGGGTTTCATCCTGAAAGGAAAAAAAAATTGAAGTGTGAAAGCAACAAATGCTTGGAATTGCAGAGATGAAATAGAGAACTGATCCTTAATCAGTTAAAATGATCACTAATAAATGAAATCTAGAAATAAAATCCCACCTCTCAGCATGATCCTAAATGCTAGCTTTTTTCATAATTAAGGAATTTATTTGTGAAGATATTAACTCTTTCCTTCTCTTTGAGCCTCCTTAATATTTCTTAGCAGAGTTTAGCTGCAATGCAAAAAATAAATATTTGAAGTTAAGTGAAAAAAGTTTTTAAAAGGAATAGAAATATGCAAAAGAATTCATACTGCTTTATGGATTATAGAGAAGTCTGAAAAACATGAACAAAGGGAATTATTTAAATGTCATCCCATTTAAATGGTAAATTCTCCATGACATGTTTTTCAGTTTATTGGCAGTGAGTGAACTGATCGACATGGCACCTTGTTTTGCATGTCCTTTCTCTCCCTTCTCCCACTCTCAGTCGCCTTCCATGCCTTCCATATGTCTGGATCAATCTGTTGATTTCGCTAATTCTTTCCCATCCCCTTTCGAGACTCTAGCGAATCATCTTAAACTCTTTGGTATGATCAAAAAATAGGAATCATATTGATTATATATTATCTTTCGATATAAATATTTACCTGATCCACTTCTTGTTTCTTTGCATATTTAAGGTAGATTAATTTCAAGAGCAAATGGCTAGGAATAATCAATTCTATATCTAAATAAAGGAAACTGCATAGGCTTAGAAATGTTGCAAGATAGAATTTTGGAGAAAATATACTAAAGTGAAATATACTGAGACCAGGACTTGATAAAATACATCACAATCTTATATTTAATATGTGGTTTTCAATTCAGGTAGTATTCAATGGTAAGAAAAAACTCACAATGGAAGGTTTTACAATTTTTCCTTTGAAATCCTCATGCACTTTAAGAAGATTGGAGAAAACACATTTTAGCAGGTTTGGCAGTCACTCAAATTTGTGTGCTCTAAGTTTAGAACCAAACTCAATCTGCCCTCTGTTCAAGTTCTGTTCCGTGCTGGCAAAACACCACTTGCTTGTTCAGAGAGAGAAGGAAGGGTTTGTAAAACTCGAAAAACATACTGGACATTAAATAACTCTTCAACAAGTATATTATTCTCAGGTTAAGTAAAATTGAATTAAACACATATGAGTGACATTTTCCTTATAATATGTGGGTATAAAATAAAGAAAAATATAAAATATAGAAAATTATTTAGCGCCTCTTATTTAGAGTTTAGCAAAATTCAATAATGCCTAAAAATTACCTAAGTTCATTTGATTTTTCCAAGATGCTATAGGATTTCCTAGTTATGTCTATTTTCCCATCACCATTTTCTATTTTGAAGAGATGTTTGTTTAGGTATGATTTTTTTTACAGCATTTGAAATCCAAATATTGCAATATTATGTTAAGATGCAAAAGCTGAAATGTGAAAAGATGTACCATAATCTATATATATCTAATTATGTAGACAGAATTAACCATACATATAAATATTTTAAAATACATATACACACATATATATGTTTATAAAAAGTTCAACATAAGTATTCATGTAAATTTTTATTTTAAATTGTTTTGCATAACAATTCTCTGAAATCTTATAAGTAGATCTATGTAACTATGGGTAAAATATACTGAAAAGACTGATAGTTTAAAATTTAGGGGATTGAGGTAAAAGATCTGGCACATATTTGCAAGTTATTTAGTGTCTCTGAAATCTTTTCTTAATGTGAGTCAGTGAATACAACGAGAAGTTTGAAAATTATTTGATTTTGTAGTTAATAATGTTAATTTTAACTAAGTTTGGTTCTCTATTTGTTGCTATATCTATTCTTATCTCAAGTGAATGCAAGCCAAGCTTAACATTCTATGTTCTCTTAAAACTTTTCTAAGTATTTACTGTGTATTTTTATCAATCTTAATGTGTATCTACTGTGTATTTTTATCAATCTTAATGTGTATCTACTGTGTATTTTTATCAATCTTAATGTGTATCAGCCAAATTTAATTATAGCAATCAAAATATATGTTAGTAGTATACTTAGAAATCAGAAGTGTCATCTCCTTACTTTGCTTTATTTCCACCCCTCACCCCCCACAAACTATGGCATTATATAGTATAATAGTTATGAACATCATCTCTGAAGTCAAACTTTTGACTTAAAACCCTGGGTCTGCCATTTTATAAGTACTTGACTTTGGGCAAGTAGTCTTTATCTCTTGATGCCTAAATTTCTTCATCTGTTAAAAGAAGATAACTTATTTCATTGGATACTTCTTAGGAGTTTGTGACTTTGCACCCAAAGTGCTGGTACATAACACATTTTCAACATGCTTCTTATGTGTCTTCTTCATTATAATTGAAGCCTTATAAGAGCAGTAGACTCATTAGTTTTGTTCATCATGATCATGGTTGCTTTACTTTCTCTTCTTCCTTTTTTAAATTGAAGTAAAATGTACATAACATGTAATTAACCATTTGAAAGTGAACAATTCAGTGACATTTAGTACATTTGCAATGTTGTGCAACCATCATTTCTATCTAGTTGCTTAAATGTTTTTTATCATGTGGAGGAAGTTATCTTCCAGTCCTAGTTTGTTGACTACTTTTGTCATGAAAGAATTGAGTTTTTTCAAATGCTTTTTCTGTGTCAATTGCGATGATCACGTTTTTCTTCATTCTATTAATGTGGCATACTACACTGATAGGTTTCTATTTGTTAACTCCTGCATTCCACTTGGTCATGGAGTATAATCCTCTTAATATGCTACTATATTTGGTTTGCTAGCATTTTGTTGAGGAATTTGGAATATATATTCATAAAATATATTAATTTAGAGTTTTCTTTTGTTGTGATATCTTCTTCTGGCTTTGTATGAAGGTAATTCTGGCCTCAAAGAATAAGTTAGAAAATGTTCCCTCCTCTTGTATTTTTTTATTCTGAAGAATTTTAGAAGGATTAGTATTAATTATTCTTCTGTAAATGTTTAGTGGAATTTTGCCAGTGAAATCTTTTCCTCTTAGTTTTTTCTTTGTTGGGCGATTAGTGAGTTTTGTTTTTCTTTTTTTACCTATTAATTCCATCTCTGCTTATTTAAGGTCTACTCAGATTTTCTATTTATTGTATTTTCTATTTGGTAGTTTGTGTATGTTTCTGGGAATTTGTCCATTTCACTTAGGTTATCTAATTTGTTAGTATACAATTATTTAAAGCATTCTATTATAATTCTTTTTATTTCTATAAAGTCAGTGGCAATGTCTCTACTGTTATTTGTGATTTTAGTATTTGAGTCTTCTCTATTTTTTTGTCAGTCTAGCTAAAAATTTACTAATTTTGTTGATCTTTTTAAAGAAATCATTTTTGGTTTTGTTGATTCTCTCTACTGTTCTTCTGTTCTTTATTTCATTTATTTCACTCTAATTTTTATTATTTCTTTCCTTCATCCAGCTTGCTTTTATTTTGCTCTTGTTGTACTAGTCCCTTAAGGCTTATTATTAGATGATTTTAAGATCTTTTTTCTTTTTAATGTAAGCACTTAAAGCTTTAAATTTTCCTCGAAGTGCTTTCACTGAAACGCACAGGTTTTGATATATTATGTTTTCATTTACATTAATCTCAAAGTATTTTCTAAGTTTACTTGTAGTTTCTTCTTTTACTATTGATTATTTAAGAGTGTGCTGTTTAGTTTCCACATATTTGTGAACTTTCTAATTTTCCTCCTGTTATTAACATCAGCTCTCATTCCAATGTAGTTTGAGAAGATATTTTGTATGACTTCAGTCATTAAAATTTAATTGAGACTTGTTCTGTGCTCCAATATATGGCCTATACTGGAAAATGTTACATATGCACTTGAGAGAAATATATATTCTGCTCTTGTGTGATGGAGTGCTGTCTTTGCATATGTCTATTAAGTCTTGTGTTGTGCAAGTCCTCTATTTCCTTATTGATTTCTGTCTAGTTCTATTCATTATTCAAATGGGATATTGAAGTTTCCAGCTATTATTATAAAACTGTCTATTCTTTTCAGTCTGTCACTTT
>NW_011888826.1:281298-321999 GCF_000151845.1 Pteropus vampyrus | reverse complement strand
ATATGTCAACTATAATTTTAAAATAAATTAAAAAAATAAAATATACTAATAAAATTTTTAAAAGTACACGTCATTGATGAAATAAATGAAAGAAGATGTGAATCAGTAGAGACATCCTATGTCTATAGGTTGGAAAACTTAACATTGTTAACATGTCCATACTAATCAAAACAATCTACAGATTCATGTAATTCCTATCAAAATTCCAAAGTCATTTTTTTCAGAAATAGAAAAAACAATACTAATATTCACATGGTACCAGAAAAGACCTTGAAATGTCAAAGCAATCCAGAGAAAGAACAAAAATGCTGAAAGCATCATACTTCTTTATATCAAACCATAACAAAGCTATAGTAATTAAAACAGTATGGTACTGGTTTGAAACAGACATATAGACCAATGGAACAGAATAGCCCAGCAATAAACCCATGCACATATGGTCAACTGATCTCTGACAAGGATGCCAAGACTATGCAGTGGGGAAAGAACAGTCTTTTCAACAAATGGTGCTGGGAAAACTAGAAATCTACAAAAGCTTGGATAATTGCCCCATACTTGGCAATTTAATTTTTGCACAAAAAATCTAAAATAGATGAAATATTTAAATATAAGACCTGGTACTATAAAACTAGTAAAAGAAAACAGAGGAAAATCTTCACAACATTGGGATCAACAATGATATCTTGGAAATTTTACCCAAAACACAAGCAACAAAAGCAAAATTAGACAAGTGAGACTTTATCAAACTAAAAGAGTTTCTGCATAAAAAAAAAAAAAAAAAAAAAAAAAAAAAAGGAGTCACAAAATGAAAAAATAAAAGGAAACTTCTGGAATGGGAGAAAATATTTGCAAACAATATAGCTGATAAGTGATTAATATCTAAAATATACAAGGAACTCCAGCAACTAAATAGCAAAAATAAAAATAACCTTTTAAAAATGGTCAAAAGACCTGAATAGACATTTCTCAAAAGAAGTTATACAAATGGACAACAGATATATGAAAATGTACTTCATATCACTAATCATCAGGGAAATGCACATCAAAACCACAATGAGATATCACCTCACATGTGTTAGCTTTTATAAACAAACAAACAAAAAGCAAAAAAAAAAAACAAAGATAACAAGTGTTGGTTAGGATATGGAGAAATAGAAAATATGTACTCTGTTGGTGGCAATGTTAAATGGTGCATCTACTATGGCAAACAATATGGTGGTTCCTCAAAATATCAAAATAGAACTACCATATGTCCAGCAATCCTATTTATGAAAAGACTTGAAATCAGTATCCCAAAGATATCTTCACTCCTCTGTTTATTGCAGCATTATTCACAATAACTAAGATATGAAAACAACCTAAATGTTCAATGACAGATGAATGAATATGTGGTATATTTACACCATGGAATATGATTCAGCACTAACAAAAAGGAAATTCTGCTACATGAGACAACATAGATGAACCTGAAAGATAACATGCCAGACACAGAAGGACAAATGCTGCTTGCTTGCACTTCCATGAGGTATCTAAGACAGTCAAACTCATAGAAACAGGGAGTAAAATGCAAGTTTCCAGGAGCTAGAGTGAGCAAGAAACAGGAAGCTGCATTAATCAAGTAGAATAAATTCTAGAGATCTACCATACAACATTGTGCTTATAGTTAATAACAGTGCATTGTGCACTTAAAAAATTGTTAAGAGTGAGTGTAGAGCTCATGTTAAGTGTTCTCTATCTAGCACATGTGTCTTCACTGTTTGTATTCCTATAAAGAGCTACTTTTTGGCTATCCTGGGAAGAAGGCTCTCACAGGCCCTGGAAGCAGGTTAAGGGCCATTAGGTAGGAAATTCCATTGACCCAATTCAGAGCATGGTCCAGAGAAGAGGGTACTAGCTTCAGGATGGAATATCATTTTGGCCCTGTGGACTTCTTGATTATGAGGACACAGGTGCAGAAGGACATAGGTCTTTTCTAAATCTAAGGGTAAGCTGGGGTGTCCACTCTTGTGCATGCAAGACACTTCGCAGTGTGGGAAAGAGCCATGGTGAGCGGAGAAGGTGGTGAGCCCACTAGTCTTGTATTGTTGAGTTCCCTGTAGAGCCCTGGAGAAAGAAATTCATAATTTGAACATGACCTTCTAGGCTCTTATGAGGGTATTGTTCCTAATTCAGGAGAATGGAACATGTTTTAACTAACAGTCTTTGAACATAGTTTATAACGTTCAAATATTTAGACACATAAGGAGCCTGTGTTTATGCTTTTGCTCCTATGCCAGCGTTAGAGGTGGGCTGTGTAGGGATGTCTGTCTTAGCCCCTCTAAAGTTTGATGCTGTTGATCACTCTTCTTCTTTATTATCCTTCATGGGGCATCAGGTGTACCACACTCCTGAGTTTCTTCCTACCTCACTGGTAACTTTTCTCACTTTCCTTTGTTTATTCTTCCCCTTCCTCCTTCTCACCAAGTAACATTGAAGAGCTCTAGGGTGCTATCCTTGGTCTTTGTCTCTTTTCTATTTACATTTATATTGTTAGATCCCCAACTCAGACTTCTCTTATGAATTCAAACACAGTATATCTATCTACTGTCTACTCAAGATTTTCACTTGGGTTTCTGATACCTCGACTTTAATAAACAAGACACCTGCTCCATCTCAGTTAAGGACAACCTACCTTTTCAGTTATTCTGGCTTAAAATATTGTCCTTGACTCTTCTCCTTCTCTCTTACACCACCTCCAGTCATTTGGGAAATTATCTTGGCCTTGTACTCAAAATATTGTATCCTGAATCGGACCACTTCTCACAACCCTGCTGCCATTCCCCTTGTTCAGGTTATCATTACAGCTGAAGTTGCTGCAAGAACCTTCCTACTGACCTTTCAGGTCCCACCCCCCAGACACTACAGGTAGAGTGATTCTTATAAAACTAAGATAGATCATGCCACTCCTCTCAAGAGCTTCTAATGGCTCCCCATTTCATTTAGAGTAAAAGCTAAGGCCTTTTCAGTGGTTAGTGGTTGACCATATAACCCAATTCTGGTTAGTGAGAGCCAAGTATTGGGCAATTATTCAAACTTTCAAAAGATGAGTTTTTTCTTTGGTGCTGAACTTGAGAATGGGAGAGTAAAAGCCTGGATTTGGAAGGAGGCATTTAGCAGGTGGAGTGGGACTTCCTTAGAGGGAATCCCAGAGGAAAAGTGTTGAGAAATGGAGAGATGTCTTCTGGACTCTGTAGATACATCACAGGCCAACAAAAACCCTTTTTGACTTAAAACAGATGGAGTTGTATTTATTTCCTGTGACTAAGTCTTCATGTGGCAAACTATGCCAAAGTATAGGGGTAAAGGAAGAAGCAGAAATTGACATTCACTGAGCATTCCCTTTTGGTCCGGCATTATGCTAGGTGAGTTACAATAATTATCTTATTATATTCAATCCTCTTTCTCTTATTTGTTTACAGTTTTAGTCCATTTCTCTTACCTATAATTATCTTTCCATTCTTCTCTGGGAAATGCTTTAAAACACCTGGTCAAAACTCTTATTTCCATCAAAATACATTCAATTTACCTCCTATTAATATTTATGTAAATAGTTTCTCCCTGTTAATTTCTAGCTGTTCATACTTTTTTGTGTGTATTTGTGAGAGTATGTTTCTATTTAGAAACTTTCTAGCAGCAAAGACAATGTTTTCTATTTCTTTTTTTATTTCCTCTCAGCATCTAGTACCATTATTTATTTTTCCCAATGGACTTTTAGTGGTTTAAAAACATTATTTGCAACAGGGCACTGCATTATTTATGGTGACTTTGAAATAATTTATTTGCCATAAGGCATCTAAGGATGCCTATTTTATACCTTTATAGATTTAGACAAAAACATGTAAAGTGTTCACACAGTGATAGATATATTATTAAATGCTCAATAAATGCTATAATTATTATTAGCTAAGACCTCTCCTATATTAACACATTCTACTTGTCTTTTATCACACAATTTTATGACATGGTCCTTTATGTGTACATCTGACTCCTTTAATAGATAAAAACTCTGTGAGGCCAGATCACTTGTCCTGCATGTGTTTGTGGGAGCATAGTGTAGAACAGTGGAAAAAAAAACATTAGTTTAGAATCAGATGGGACTGGATGACTCTTGAATCCACCATAATGGTTGTGAGGTCATAGCTTGGTTATTTCATTCCACCCTGAGCTTCAGTTTGCCATATATAAAATGGTATAAATTTGTCTAACTCTCAGAATATTTGTGAGAGGAAGCGAGATATTTTAAATTAGCACATAGCTGGATACTCAGCTATTAGTACTTCTTCTCCCACTGTTCTCAATGATGTCTTCCCCCATCTAGTGCCTTTACCTTATTAGGTTCCCACTAAATGCAGACTGAAACAACAGGTTCCCACTAAATGCAGACTGAACAACAGGTTTACTTGTTGTTCATCCCATAATGCATGGGCATTATGTCCTATTCAGCATATTTTACTCACAATGCATAGCAAACAGTAGATGCTTCCTGAATTCTTGTTGATTCAAACCTCTTACTCCTCTACATATATCTTCAACTGGAAAATGGTTCCAGACTTGCCTGAAAGGTTCCTTCAGCTGTCATTATTACTTTTGTTTAAAACAAAGTCATAAATATGTAGAAAGGGGATGCACACATAGATTCTGGGGTGAATGAGTATTGTGGATCTTTAAAACCTTGAACACTCTCTGGGTTGTATGGCCATGTTTATGTTTGTTTAATAAAAAAATTATACTTTATACCCACTTGAAGATGTTGATTTGTCTTTGTGCTCACTCTGTTGCTGGGGTATTGAAGAAATCTTACATCACGCCATGTGTGAGTAAATCTAATGCCTGGAGGAAACAGAGTCTCATGGCCTTGCCCGAGCCAAGAGCAGTCCAAGTTGACTTTGTTTCCATTGTCTCTTCATCACATCTCTCTCCTCAAGAGTCACTCTTAGCAGACGTGGCAAGCTATGCCAAAGTATATGGATGTACAAAGATGTGGGGGCAGGTGCTCTGTTTGGCATCTGAACCTGCCAGATCAACTATGCTTTGCTTTTCTGGCTCTTTCATCCATCCAATTTCCAACTCTAGTTGCTCTATCAGTTTGGGTTTTTATTGAAGCCACAGGTAGACTGTTTTTCTGAATTTCCATTGCAGCCACTTGCATACAAATTTTGGATCCCTATAAAATTGATTCCAGTGTTTAATATTTAGTTAGACCAGTGATTGAATTACTCTTCTCAGATTCTGTGAGTGTATAACATGAAAATTATTTATTTTTTCATAGAACCTTTAGATCCTAGAATTCTAATTGATTATTTTTTGTTTCAAACCACCCCAAAAGCCAGCTCATTTTTCCTTGAAATAAATCTAACCTAGATCAATGAAGTTCTAATTTTAAGATAAAAGAAGTCAGCCCAAAATATTTACTCACTCTATTGCTTGGGTATTGATACACAAATAATATCACAAATGTTTGAAGAGCACATTTGAATTTTTTAAAGACTTTTTCTGTCTCCCACTTGAGGTGGTATAAATAGCATTAGCTCCACTTGGCTGGACATTTCAAGCATGTGTTTGCTTCTGGAATTACAAAGAAGCTATATAAAAAGTATGTCAAAAGTATCAATTAGAAAAGATGTCCTTATGTTATGAGGGTCTTAGCATATCTCAATCTCAGTGATTTAATAAGTATTTATTGTGTTCCAATAGGGTGCAATTAGTCCTTTGTCTTCTAGGAATTAGTTAATAATGATGTAGGAGTGAGGAGTAAGTGGCGTATAGGAAAAATTATTAACAGATCTGAAAGGCAAGTAGACATACTCTAGAGATTCAGCAGAGATAGCACTCTTAATTGATTGTGAAAGGCCTCCTGGAGGAAACATCACTTGCAATGAGAATTTATTGTTCTCTCATCTCATCAGGTATTGACATCCTCGAGACTGATACTGAGTTATTCTGAAATTATTTATTTTGTGCCAAATTAGACTTATACCAAATAATATTTCAGAAAATGAATGTATTTTGATATTTGTTTACTTAAAAAACATTTATTGAGCACCTACTATGAAATACAAAGACAAACATATTTCTCATTATTAAGACACTAACATTTTGGGTGGCAGAACTCAAAAAGAAAATAAATAAGAAAATATCAGGTCATGATGGTAAGTGTTATTTTGAAAATTAAATAGAGGGATTTCTGGAAAGGCCCTGTATCATTGCCTCCTTCCCTTACCACTCTGGGGTAGGGTTGGTTGTAGTTTATCTCAAAAGTTTGCAACGAATTTTCAAGACTTAGAAAATGACTATATTAGGTCTGTTATTGTCATGTTTTTCAAATGAAGGATGATTATACTTTGTTTCACATTAAAATAGTGATAGTAACAGGTGTCCTCTGGTGTTTCCATTATGTCCAATTCTATAGCTGTGTGGGTCTTCATGCTCTAAATCTGACCCTGAATATTTATGCCCATGATATTGCCACACTAGTTTGCCTTAAGGTCAGACACATCACAGAAGTTCATTTCCCCAAGTTCTTAGAAAACACTCTTTGGTGCAGTGATCTGCTATGTTCCTTTGTATCTAAGGTGCTATAATGAATGGGATGTTAAATAAGGACTTCTAATAGAATAAATTATTTTTGTAAGTTTACTAATTCATTAAATTAAAACTTCAATGGATATTTTAAAGTACAGACTTCTGGTTTTCTTTCTTCAGAGAATTATATGGATATTGTTCCTTCATACTGCTTCTCCACATTACTTCACCCTGCCCCCAACCCTGCCCACTCTGCTTCTTCCTTAGACTTCAGGTTAGGTACTGGGGTTGGGAGGCTTTGCAGGAGACTGGGCAGTGAGAAGGACATGAAGTGGCACTTGACTCCTGATTGCCTGTGGGAAGAGTTGTGAGTTTTGAGCTGTCATGGGGAGAAGTGTGCCTCTCTCAAAAGCTACAACTTCTATCAGGTGCTTCCTCAGATAGTTACCCTTTTCCCCTATTCCTTTTGTGCTCTGACTTATTCATTTCCTATTGATGAATGATGATGAGGAGTGCCCTGCTCACACCTTTGCAGTTTCTTATTTAACACTCCTCAAATTACCAGTTTGAGTGTGCCATCTGTTTTCCACCAGGGCTTTGACTGATATGCAGAAAAACTAGGTTACTGAGTTGAACTAGAAAAGAAATCAGAAATTTATTTTACTTTGATGTCTACGGTTCAATTTCTACTTATTATTCTTTCTTCATATTTGTTCCAGAAAAGAGTTTAATGACAATTTCCTTTCAATTAACAAAGTATTATCTTACAAGACAAAGTTATGACTAATTTTTAGACACCTTGTTGGAATGGGCTCAAACTCAATGAAACAGCTTTAAGTAAGTTACATTTTAAAAAATCAGAGTAATCTATGTGCATTTTTTATTGGTTAGCAATAGATTTAGTGGGGAGAAATGAAAACCTAAAATAGCAGTGATAAATCAAGATAGAAATGTATTTCTCACTCACATAAAACTTAGAATACTGATAGTCCAGGACAAATATGGTAGTTTTACGCTCCCTCAGGGACACAAACTCTCTACTGTATCTCCAGCCAGTAGGAAGGATAAGAAGAAGAAGAAGGTAGCACCATGATGCAAGTCAGCTGTTTTTAACAATGCTGACCAGAAGTTGCCCATGACACTTCTGCTATAGTGTCATCCGAATGTGAAGTTTCCTCATCTTAGTTGCAAATGAGGCTAAGAAATATAATCTTTATTTGGAGCATTCAAATAAAGAATGCTCTTTACCCAGCTCTTACCATAGAAATGGTTAGTGAATTATTTCTATAAAGGACCAGATAGAAATATTTTGTTTTGTGGACCACATATGTATCTGTTTATCCCCAACCTCTTTTCTTTTCTTCCCCTTTCCTCCAATCTGCCCTTCTCCTTCTCCTTTCTTTTCTTCCAGCTCTTTAAAAATATAAAACCAATCTTAGCTCATGGGCTACTGCAAACTGGCTTCAGTCTTCATTTGGCTCATGGACTCCAGTTTGCCAACCTCTGCTATAGTCGAAGGGGAGACTGGGGAATAACTAGCAATCTCTGCATTTGTGGGCTTTTAGTCAGGTTGGCTCACTGCTGTAACAGATGGCTCCAAAATTTTGTTGATTTAATACAGTCACAGTTTATTTCTCGGTCACATCACAGTCCAGTGTGGACTGGTGGAGAACGTGTGTGTGGAGGGACTTCTCTGTATTGACATTAAGGATTCCGGCTCTTTCCATCCACAGCTCCTTCCTCCTCTGGGTTGTGGGCATCCTCTTCATTTAGCTGGCACAAGGGGAAAGAGACAGAGGGGAGAGAAGGCACACCTATTCTTAACTACTGACACACATTATATTTCATTGGCAAGAACTGTTTCATGCAACCCTTCTCCTGGCTCTATATGTAAAGAGCTTGGATTCCAGACCCATCTCAGAAAAAAGCTAGGTTAGTTGCCCTGGTAGAAGAGCAAACACTATTATCAACACACAAATAGTGGGGAAGAGTTACTAATAATGAAAAGCAATCATCTCTGAATCCACTCTTGCCTACTTTCTCAGCAGTAACTAAATATTTTTTTCTTTACATGACCACTTTCATAATTTTAGATAATATGATTGACCTCAGACACATTACTTAATGATTTTGCTCCTTAGTTTCCTCATCTGTAAAATTAGGGATGTATTACTCTCATTTATATATGTCTATATTTTAAAATGCAAATCAATTATATAAAGAACTTAGGTTAGTGCCTGACACACTGACAGCATGCAGTGTGTGCTATTTTAAGAAGGGAGTCTATGTAGCAAGTAAGTGCACAGCCTCTGAAGCCAGACTAAGTGGATTTGAATCCAGGCTCCTCCCTTTCTCCAGATAGTTTTTTCTGGGCAGGTTCTTTAACATCTTTGTGTTGACTTCTTCATTTTTCTTTTACAATTGTTGAGGGAATTAAATGCATAAATACATAAAAGTGCTTAGAACAGTGCCTGGATTATAACAAGTAGTCATTAAGAGTTGGCTATTAGTACAGCCCTGTATATTTTTATTAAATTAATTTTAGAAATCATTTATTGACTTCTCAACAAGACAAGAAACAATCATCTTTATTTTATCCCTCTTTTATCCCCTCTTTTTATCACAATGCTTGATATATGAATATCTGTAGTTCTGTTGTTTATCTTTGACATTTCAAATAATGCATTTGTGTTGCTCTTTCTGTTCCATCACCTTTTGCCATTTTCTATCGACTCCCTACTTTATGAGTATATGCACCTCTATTTTTCTCTTTTCGGTGACCCACTTCCCATTAGTTTATACTTCTAGAATGGTCGAGGTTGTACACATTTGCCTGCCATCCTACAATCGGCAAGTCTTTCTTGCTTCATTGATAGACTGACTATAAAAGGTGAAAAGTAATAACTACAATTTATGTCATTATAACCTTACAAATAATGTTTTATTTTAGACTAAGAGGCATTCTGCAAGGACTGCATATCTACTTTTACATGCCCAATGCCCTGATTCCTGGATCACTGTAAGATTGTTTCCTGCATCAAGGTCAAATAAACTCTCTTTTCTTATATACCCCCTTTTATTTTTCTTAAAATGAAACTATAGTTTAATTTGCTTTTTACTTGGACCAGAGCTTTTTGGCTTTTCCAGAATTTCTGTTTGCCTTTTCTCCACTCAAGTCATTCCACTTATTTTATTTACTCCCCTTTCTCTCCCAGAGAGTACTCTTTCTCCCACTACTTTTTACTAAAATAACAGCATTCATTCTATTTAGTCATTCTTCATCTCGTCCACCTTGAATTATTACCTATTTGAAAATATCTATATATTGCTGTCATTCTTGAATAAAGTTTTATCAGAGCTAAAGTTCTAGGTTAAAAATTATTTTTTCTCAAAGCTTTTAAAGTATTATTCTGTTAACTTCTAGCAACAGTGTAGCTAATGAGAAGTTGGACTCAGTTGTGTTTATCATTCCTTTACAGTGATTTTATTATTTTTTCCTACTGGAGCTCTTGGTGTTCTGAAATTTGATGTTAATGAGTCTGGATCTCAACATTTTTCAGTTATTGAGCAGGCCACTTTGGGCCTTTGTGGTGTGGAAATTCAACTCCCCTGTCACTGTGTGAAATTCTTTTCTGTTATTTCTTCCCTTCCACTTTCTTTGCTTGTTTTTCTAGGACGCTTTTTAGGTCAATATTGGATCTGTTGGACTAGCTTTATTTTTTTATATTCTTGGCCTTTCTGTCTTTTTCTTTTGCATAATAGAAAATTTTCTTTTTTTGACTTTGTCTTTTAGACTTCCTCTTCTAATTTTTACTTTGGAAATTCCACATTATTTTTGAATACTTTTCTCTTTCTTATTTAAAAAATTTACATATGATCTTTTTTTCTGTTGTATGGAGGTAAAATGTCACTTAATATCTTTTATTATGTAGAGTATTCACTTTTTAATTAATTTTTTTTTTTTTTACCTCTGAGGTTTGTTTTTTTGTTATTTTGGTTTGTTTGTTTGTTTGTTTTGGTTTATTTAATTAAGCTCTCTTTTTCATGAAGATTATTTTTCTCATTTACGTAATGATTCGTTTATATTTTACTGGATAGAAAGTAATACTTTTCTTACCTACTATATATTTTGGATTTTTAGAAATTTCTATCTCTCCTTTAAGTAGAAATTCTGACTGGAGATTCTTAGAGTAGGGAAAGGAAAGGCTTCATCACTAGGGACCTTTGCTTTTCAGTGAGTAAATAAGTGGTCGAGTCGAGGATCCTACCATACGCCAGAATAAGGTGGGCTTTTTTCTGGAGGTAGAAATACATACATTAGCCTCTTTGGACCTTCCACCACTTTATTCAAATTCCTTAGAAAAGAGCTGTTATGCTTCTGGCTCGAGTAGAAATTTCAGTGCTTGTACTCTGTGGGCACAGTTGGAGGAGTTGGATTGATGATGGGGGCAGCTGGTGTAGCTGGCCTCTATTAAGCATCTCTTTTCAGCCTCATATCTTACTCCTGCTTACATCATACCTTTCACTCTAAGTCTGTCTGGGGCTGTCAGAGAGACTAGCCTACATCTCTTCAGTAGCCTTCTCCATGTGTGCCATGTGTCAATCCCCCCCCACTCCTACTTTTCATTTTCTATAAATGTGTTGAAATCATCACTCATTGACAAACCTCTCTCCAATTATCTTTGCTGTTTAGGGTCATTTCTTTTTATCAGTTTTAACTTTTGTTTCAGTGGGGTATCAGAAAAGATAAGAGGCAAACCTGGCTGAATGATTTGTCATCTAGAGCCAAAAGTCTAAGTTATCTTTTTAATTGAAAAGCAAGTGCTATTTCTCTAGTTTTTTGTTTGTTTGAGAATTAAAGATGGTTACAATTATATATACTGAGGCACAATAGCGTATTAGCTAAGTACATAAACTTTAGAGTCAGAGCAACTTAAATTCTGTAACTATAGCATTTTAGCATTTCAAGCTTCACGTTTGTAAATGATAATAATAATAATAATAACAGTAGTAACAAACACATACATACTTTAGAATCAAATGACAATAAATATAAAGTGCTAAACATGGTTCTTGGCACATGGAAAATCTTTCATAAATATTAGCTTTATTATTTGTTAAATTATTTTTACTTTTGAAATTAAATATATACATTAAGTAAACATTAATACTTTCAAGTGATGTTCTGATATGTCATTGATTAAAATTCTCTTTCATTAAAAATGGCAGTTATTATATGGGGTTTTAATAATATTTAATATATTTCATCAGAGATCTAAGACAGTCTCTAAGGGTCCTGTTTAAAATTAAATTATTTTAATGATTTTTCTACATCTTAGAAAAACTTACGAGTCTCATACTTCATTACACAAACTCTGTGTTAGCCTTGGGGAAAAAATAAGTTTTCTTTTACGATATCTGGTTCTTTATTAATTAGCTCAACTGTTTAGAATGCTTTGAGGCAATTAAAATTGTACATAAAAGAAATCTTCATAACTTTTTGATAATAACAAAAGTTCTGACTAAATTTAAATTGATTTTGCACCTTAGTATTAATAGCTGTACTGCTATTATATGGCTATTAATTATGATACAGCTATTAAAATTACAGGTATTGTAATAAGTGAGGGAATTATTTTACTGGTTAAACATTACATTATCATCTGTGTAAAATGGTAAATTTTTTGCTCCTTGAAAATATTAACATATCCATACTATGTGTTTATGTTAGTCAAGAAGAGAATACTTTCTCAATTGACTGTATTTCCTTTAATATAGCAGGAAATACTAATACTTTGAGTGAAAAATAATTAACTACTTAAAATACACTTAAAACTATTTTATGGATGTGGAGACAGGATTTTAAAAGAAATGTTTTGCAAATCTGTAATTAAATGAGTCTATTTCATTATTCCACTTAACTTCTTAGCTTGTGGAGCAGTATCCATCTATCAGAAATTGTTGATTCACGGCCATAATTTTAATCCTTTTATTATTATACTTTTAATTCACTTACAAATGTCTTTCTGTGTGAAAGGTCATAGCTGCTCTGTCCTTTATGGTCAACGATGGTTCCACTGTGTGTGAGGGATTTGGATTTTGGCCATGGAGACTTTGCTCCTAGGACTAATGGAACTTCCATAAAGCTAGAACAGTCCCTACCATTTGTTCTTTGGGGAGATTTTATAATCAAGCTTTAATGATAGAAATGTCTATGGTTGATACATTCAAGGACATCTTTCCCAGCTCTGTGAGTAAAAGATATGATCACCTCATATAAAGTAGGAAGGGGAGATGAGAAGCATGAACCTGAACTGTGCATCTGGGAGCAGTTCAAGGCATGGTGCTTTGTAAAACATGGTAGTAAAACCTGACTCTTCTGAAGCTTTATTGTCTGGCGGGTTGGTAATGGCCCATTTATTTGTGCACGCAGGGCATTCACTTTCACTCTATACCCCTACTTCTGCCCTGGCTAAAGAGCTTTCCTTCACTGAAAATTAACTTTAAATCCTACCACCCTTTATCTATGATAGGTATGTTTCTGTATCCTGCTGATAAATAGAGCAGCACCTGCTTGCTTAGTCAGTGTTAAGAGTTTCAATGTTGTTGACATTTTGAGTCATTCTATTTGATAAATATAGGTAAGATATTTCCAGATTGCTACCTCATCCATATGTCTTCTCTCTAAATAACAATGAAAATTTACCTTGTCCTTTAATTTTACCAGTTTTTTTTTTATGATACTTGCAAAGGTCAGCATCAGAGAATATTATTACCTTGTGTTATATAGTTGTACAGGTTGACAGAGAAAAATATCATCTCAACAATTTTATAAAATGTTCTCAAGAGAACAGTAGTGCAGTGAAGTAGATAAAATAGTCCATGAGTCCTGAGTTCTAGCTCTTTACCATTCAAAGTGTGGTCCCTGGAACAACAGCTTTGACATCTTCTCAGAGCCTATTAAAAATGCAGGGTACCTCAGAATCTGTCTCGTGGCAAAGGCCCAGGAGGTTTGTGTGTTCTCTAAAGTTGTTTTAGCTGACCGACTCATGGAAGGTGGTTCTGGAAAGGTCACTTCCCATGAGAGGTTTTACAACCTAATATAATAAAGCTCATGTTCTCATCCTCATAGTGGTCTGGAACATTGTAAACACTCCACAAATGTTTGTTGAACGAATAAAAGAAAGGACTAAGTTGCTTTTAACAACAGCTGTTGGTCCCCCTAGACTGTTTGTACTCTTTCAGGTGTGAAAGTTTTATGAAATCTCATACAAGATTCTAGATTCTCTTTTCCTCTTTCTTTCTTTCTCTCTCTCTTTTGGCTTCATTTTTTTCTGGAGTCTTTTCATGAATACCATTTTTTTCTTGTTCATATTTTCAAGGTGATACTCTTTGGAAAGCTGTTTATTTAAATAAAATAAAAATAGATATTGTTTTGCAGCCCATTTTGCAGTCCTCTACCTGGTCCCAGGTAGTAGCTGCCCCCAGTTCAGCAGTATAGTTCTGGATCTGAGCTGGGGCAAAGCGGGGCAACCAAGAGTCCTGGGACTTATGTATGAAGCAATGGGTGGGAGGAGCTGGCAGAATCTCATTACTCCATCAGAGTGAATCTCAGGGACCATGTACCAAGTCTATTCTTATTGATAGCAAAATTCTAACCACAGACTTTTTGGGAATAACCAAGAAAATCTGAACAAATGTCTGAATATTACAAAAATGTTAAGATTGATTCTGTAAAATAATAGAAGATTGTATGGGTCTAGACTGCATTTTGTTCTTGGAATTTACCTTAGATAAGAAACACACATTTTCTTTGTTGTTAAGAATTCTGAAGAATAATAGAACCATAAAACAAGAATCCTAGATTCTTGTCTGGAATCTGCCAGTACACAGGCACTGGCACTTTTAACAAGTGGTGTCATTATTCTCCAGGGCCCCTAGAGAAGTCACTTTAGGGAAGATTATAAATTACAAATTTGCAGATTGCCCCTTTTATGAAACATAATTCAGAGTTAAGATGTCTATATTTTTGCAATCCTTAATGCAACCAGTAGTTTGACTGTGTTAATTTAATAGCTAATATTATGTCATTCGATTCATAATGAAAGGACAAACTCTCAGTACCAATTAAGATGTCAATTCAGATATTATTACTTCTTACAAATTGGTTAGTAATGATGTGTCAGATGCTGTATTATTTTTCTATTATTGGACTCAGTAGCTTAAAACAACACAAATTTATTTCTTACAGTTCAGAAGTCTTACACAGGTCCCACCAGGCTAAAATCTAGGCGTTGGCAAGGCTATGCTTCTTTCTGTAGGCTCTGGAAGATTCTGTTTCCTTGCCTTTTCAGCCTCTAGAGGCTGCCCAAATTTTTTGGCGCATAGCCCCTTTATTCACCTTCAAAGCCAGCAAGGGTAAATAGAATCTTTTTACATCACATCACTTTGACCCCCTCCTGTGGCCCCTTATTCTACTTTTAGGGGATGTTTGTGATTACATTGGTCCCTATCAGATAATCCAGAGTAATCTCCTCATCTCAAGGTCAGTTGATGAGCAACCTTAATTCCATCTGTAACTTAGTTCTCCTTTACCATGTTCCCAGGTTCCAGGTGTTAGGATGTGGGTATCTTCAGGAAACCATTATTCTGATCACTTAGCAAATTTTTAGGTAGTTTTAGGTAATTTACTGTCTCATAAAAAGTTGAACTTTATCATTTGCATTCTTTTCAACTCATAGTCAACTGTTTCATATTGATGATTTGTCAGATGAAAGGGCTTTGTCTCATCTCTTTCTGTGTGTTTGATTTTGGGGTCTCCAAAGTAAAACACACACACACACACACACACACACACACACACACACACACTACTTTTGGGAAATGGATAGCAATTAGTTTTGTATAAAGTCTAATATGTCCATGCAAACTACACATTTGCTATATGTGCTGTAGGGTGAAGTTAGGTAGGGGAGGAGGGGCAGAGAAAGTAGACTTTCAGTTTATTCAGCATGATTTAGGACAATGGCCAGTCTGAAGTACTTATACTTTTATACTTTGGGTCACAGGACTCCTGAGAATCTTACATTTCTAGTTGTGCCTATTTTAAATTCAGGAAATAATATTAAAATGCTTTGTCTTTAAGTTTGTTCATGAAGTGTTTTAGAACTTTCTCTCTCTAATTGTTTTCAAGAAGAGACTTCACTCTAGGACACTTCACTCTTTTTCTTTGCTCACTTCCCTGTTCAGAAGAGTTCAGTGACAATAAGGGAGACATGTTTTAAGTTGTACTTTGGAATGAAGTGGAGAGCAAGCAGCATTCTTCTTCCTGGTGTAGAGAGCACCAGAGTGTGTCTTAAGAAAAGTGGGCAACAATTTGCAGAAATTGAGTGGGTAGAAAGAAGACAGATGACAAAGGGAAGAAGGACTAAGTGCTAGGGCAGAGGGTGTTATTTGAGAGTCAACTTGAACAATTCATTTTCTTCTGTTCATACGTAGAAATGAAATTCTGTCCAGGAGATCTCAAAGTCATAGATGTGTGATGAAAAAGGTGCAGTAGATTTTCTGGAACATAAAGATGTGACTCTTGTCCACTCTGTTAATGTGCCATAGAGCTGCACCTCATCTCTGCCCCCAGTGGGTGAGGACTAGGTAAAAGTGGGGATTTCTCTACTTATTCACATGCATTAGAAACAAGGCCAGGCTTCAGAGCACCTCAAAAGTGCACCAATGAAGTGTGCCAGGATTTGAAGAATTGTCATGCTAGTATTGACGATGAACACTCTATGTTTTAGCTTTATGGAGTATTCGAAAGAATTTTGATGCTGGGAAAATGTTCTAACTCCTTCTTAGAGTTGGTGGCCAGACTCTAGCTGCATAAGCACATTCTAGCTGTGTGCCAAAAGATGAAATCATTTTTAAATTTGGTTTTAGAGTTTCACAGCAAATTTGCAATATTAATTGTCTTTGCTTTGACTGAGTAGCCATAAAAGAAATAAGACTTCAAATCTAAGGAGCCCTCCAATCTTATGTATAAAACAACCTCATTTCATGCAATTCAACATTTTACAGCAAAATTAATACAGGGTTAAAGGCAAAGCAATGTAACTTACAGAAAACAGCAGTGGTAAAATATTATTTGGCAAATTATTTAAAATGTTTCTAATGCCAATATCAAAGGGTGAGAAAACTTAATAGGCGTGGGAAGAGAAGAGCAATTAAAGGTGTCAAAAGATCCACAAAAATGAGTAACATCCAAGGAACTAAAATAGAACTAGAAAAGAGATGGTTGAAGAAGGGAAAGATGACAACTCCGAACAGTAACCTCCATGTGGCCATGAGTGAGTGGCCCTGGGCTGGCCTGGAGCCAAGAAAAGGGGGGAATGACAGTGATGGAGGAATCAGCTGAGTTTCCCTTAGGCCTCAGACCATGGACCCTCAGCCCAGTGCCCTCCACTGCACTGTGCTCCAGATAAGACACCTAAGGAGGAAGAGCCAATAGATAAATTTGCGAAATTGGGAGTTCCTTAATGAAATTCAAAACTGTATGGAGAGGCAGGATTCTAAAATAGCCCCAAGGTCTATGTTTTCTGCTAGTCACGCTCTGCATAATCCCTGGGACTGTGACAGAGGAAGGAGTTTACTCCCGTGGTCATGTTTTGTTATGTAGCACAGCGAACTCTAAGAAGGGAGTTGATCCTCAGTGGGCCTGACCTGATCCCATGATCCCTTAAATCTGCGTGGAGAGATCAGAGAAAAAGGAAGTTGAAGATTGGAAGCAAGAGAGAGATCCCCTGCAAAGAAGATTTTACATTGTTGTGTTTAGGATGGAGGGAGCCACATGGTAAGGACTGAAAATGGCCTCTAGCTGCTGAAAGAGTCCCCAGCTGACAGCCAGCAAGAGAATGGAGACCTCTGGCTTGCAGCCACAAGAACTGAATCCTGCCACAATCGATGCAACTGGAAGAGGTCCCCAGATGCTAGATATGTTCAGATCCTTTCAATTCCTTGATTTCAGTCTTGTGAGACCCTGAGTGGAAAACCCAAGTAACTCTGTGCATGAACTTTTGACCTAAAGAATTGTGAATTAATAAACATGCATTGTTTTAAGCTGCTAAGTTTATAGTAATTTGTTATGCTGCTACAGAAAATGAATACACTCATTCTCTAAGCTAATTTTATAAAGAAATGTTTCATTGATGGAATTCCTAAAACTCCTTTCCTGTGTGAGTTATTGTGCTATGACTAATTCATAAAATGTTTTAAATACAAATTATATATTTTAATTGTGCATTACGAATCACCAGAAAACATGCCATTAAAAAAGAAAATTTCTTGAAATTGAAGTAGCCATATCCATACATTTTTTAAAAGTTTACTTTGAGAATGACATTTTCTTTTGGAAGATGCTGTCAAATTCATCCTGACATTCTGCAACTAAAGATATAGTCACCATATATGAAGGATATGGAGTACAGTTGTATGTCAATTTGACCTAAAACTGGGGCAACAGAAGGAAAACTCGCTAGGCTGTACTAGCTACACTTAATCACATGGATATTATTCAAAGACCACTACAGGGTGAATCAGAGTTTTGCCTATCTATTGTACCTGAGGCTGAGGTACCCTGTGATGCAGGTTAGTGAGTGTTTCACTGTAAATAGAGAAGCTTTGGCATCTCTATGAAATGCCCACTCCATCAGCAATAAAGCTGATGGCTTACCCTGAATAAATAAGTTCCAAGAGAGCATATGATATGGCTTTCGGGGTTTCACCCGGGACCCCTCATACTGCTCATTGGAGGTTTCACTGTACATGTGTGGCACAGACTCAGTAACTCTCTAGTAAATGGAACTATATGGATAAATAGCTCTACTGGGTCTTTCGAGTAAATAGTGGAATTGTTTTTTTTCTAAAACCATGTTCAAAGCAGATTTGGCTCATTTCTCCTTTTCACTCTTCCAGGGTAGAAAGACAGAAAGAGTACTTGCAGTTTCCACTAGTAGACAGGCATAATGATAATCAAAGAACATGAAACTGAAGCCAAAGCCTTTGCCAGACTAAAGGAAACAAATTGCTCCGAAAAATCATCCCAGACTTACTGGCTGTTGCAGTGGCAGCTCTTGTTATTGTATTTCTCAGTCCCATCTTTCTGTTTTTCTTATGGCAAATGTCACATTGTTGACTTTCCATCATGTAATGTCAAAAAGAATGATCATTAAGCAACCTTTTGAAAAACAAACATCTTTACTTGGTTTTGAAAGATTTGGAATAAAGGACTTTCTAAAAATGATTTCCCCTATTTCAACAGAGTGAGCATGTAAAAGTATATGTTATTCTGAAGGCACTGGTTGACTTGTTATAAACTGGTTGCATTGCCTTTGCGTCAAAATCATACAAAATAAAGGTGTTTTAAAAGCAAGAAAAATATTTTATGCATGGTTGAGGATTGTGACAGAGACTATATAAGGGGCATAGCAGACATCACTGTGCCACTCAGGTCTCAGAACCCCACCCCAATACATCATCCTCGAATATCAGAAAACAATCCAGTACTTATGCATTTTTTTTAATGAGAAATTTACATGTATCATTGACAAGCAGGAAACAAGACTTCAGTAGATCTGTTCACTCCCTCTATCCCGCCCCACCCCATCACACCCTAGGGATAGAGAAAACATATCCGAGGCCACTTAATGCTCCTGTCTTGTCATTGCTCTTATCCAGCTCATTATGCTCATCTTACCTTTCTTCCTGACTATGAAAGGCAGAAAATTCAGACCTTCACTCCTAAGATGGCTCTGTGAATTTTGTTGATTTTTTTTTAGCCTAAATAATTCAAAAAGCAAGGTTAATATTGATGAAGAATTTTATTTACTGAATTTTTTTTTATTAGTCACACTTGAGATAAGAATTAACTAGATGAAGAGGGCACAAAAGAGTATTATTTGGGAAGGATAGACAGTAGGGGCTGGAGGGAAAGGAAACACAGTGGGAAATGAGGCAGAATTGACCATAGCGGCCAAACAAGCATGACCCGGTAGGCCACTTCAGGATTGTTGTTTTTATTTGAACAACAATGAGAGGCCCCTGAAGGATTTAAGTTAGGTAATATTCTTTTGGACTCAGGAGATGATAGAAACAGAGACATGGCAAGGTTGTAGTTCTATTTAGGAATTCATATCAACAAGATTGATGACAGATTGACTAAGGCAATTAATAGGAAAAGAGATGTCACAGAAGAATCCTATGTTTTGGGATGGTTATGTGATTCTCTGGGACCTTGACCCTTGGAAAATAACTTAAATAAACGTTTTTTGTTGTTCTATTTTGGATAGAGGGCTTGCATTCCATTTTGGATGTAGTAAATTTAGGGTTCATTTTAGACAACCAAGTGATGTCCAGGAGGCATCAGATAGTTGATGTCTGTATCATCTAGTGGGAAAAGAAAAGAAAAGAAACAGAAAAGAAAAGAAGAGAAGAGAAGAGAAGAGAAGAGAAGAGAAGAGAAGAGAAGAGAAGAGAAGAGAAGAGAAGGAAAGAAAAGAAGCCAGACTTTAAAAATAAAATTCTATAGCATTAAGGCAAAAATAAATCAGAAATTTGAGATCTCTTAGTTCTCAAGATATTCTTTCCAAATATTGTAATTTTGTTCTTTATTCAACAAATTGTGGTAACATTTTAATTTCTATGACCTATGAGAGAAAAATACTGATGATGATAGAGGATGGGTGGAGCTAGTTCAGAAATAGTTCTGTGGGTTAGGATGTCGAAATGGGAGGTTCGGTAGATGATGGGTTCCTTCTGACTTATCAGAAATTGCTGAGGAAATGGATAATGTGGAACAGGTGAGCTGGTTTGATCCAAATCTTGGAATTGTAACAAACAACAGAGGGAAAATATAGAGCAAGAGGTAGCTTTGGGAAAACATTGTTTTCACAGCTCCCTTTGGAAAAGTCCCGTGGTCCCTCATAGCCCTCTATGCTTGAGAATATATTTTAATATATTCTTAAAATGAGGAAAGATGATTTCCTAGAAGAATGTCCTGCAGACTAGAGGAAAAGAACCAAATTCAAATTAAGTATTTGTCTATATATCTTTGTCTAAATTTTAATTCTCTGGTAGTATAATCATATGATTCAAATTTCTGTAATGGAGGTTGATCTTTCTATGAACTTTCTAAAAAGTGATTTATACATTCGGATGCTTTTCTCTTGTCAAAATGTACTTTTAAAAACTTATAAATAAGGTTAAATAATATTTTTTTCTTTACTTTTTAAAATTATATCAATTGAGACAAAGGAAAATTAGAAAATAGAGTTTGTCAAATATGCTATTTTTAGTGGAAATTTATTTATCTATGTATTTATTAAATCAGAGAATGAAGGAAACAGTTAAAGATAAGCTAAATAATGTTAATTAAGATGTAGAAGAAGTGTTCACTTTATTTCAGCTAAACTAGGTATTCTGTGACATCAAATGTCCTTCAGAGAATATAAAATAAAATTTTAATGATAAAATAGGCATCTATGTTCAGGGCCAACTAAGTACATTTTTATTGCCCTGCAGGAGAAAGCAAATGGCCTCTCTGATATTATCTGACAGTTGCTGTGTAGCTGACAAGGGTTTCTCCTGGAATGGGGTGACCCACTCTCCAAAAACAACTCCCTTTCTCAGACTTGGAGGCCCTTGACTTTCTCTGAGGCCTTGGAGAAATTTGTCTATTTGCTCTGATAAACAATTATAACAGATGCAATTATAAATAATCAGTAAATCTAGAAGTAAGATATTCCGTTTGGTGTGGCCAAGTTTCAGTAGCAAGAGAATTATACCTTCTTAGGATTGAAGGATTTACTTTCGGGCACAATAGTTTTTAGTTAAAGTGAGCACAGTTTTAAAGTTTGTAGAAATGTAAAGAAAGAACTAAAAGAGTGTGTTCATGTTCTTTTTTCTCCTCTCCTAGAGTTGTCTTCAGCTTTCCTCTTTTTCCGCCCCCAATTTTTTTTCTCTGACTTTACTTTGGCATTATCTTTTTCTGTTATTTGCTCTTTTCAAGAGTACTGTTGTGCTTGGCATTCTTTTCTTTCAAATAATCTTCTGTGTCCTTTCAGCTGAAACTACAACCTGTTCATTCAACTCACTGGCTTCCTAGGTAAGAAATGCATCTGACTAATTGGCTAAATATAGGCGCCCCCACTGAGCTGGTAGCATTCTTTAAAGGATTCTCAGTGGTGTTCTCTCAGCCACTTATCTTTTTTTCTATTTAACCATTTTATTCTCTTTTCCCTTATTAGTTACACAAGACAATATAGAAAACTTTCCCTTGAGAAACATTTAGGATACCTTAGTTGGAAGAATTTCCTCTTTAATATTTCAAATACATATCACATTTTACAGAGCATCTTTCGCTCAGTGCTTTCTTTGGCCTGCAGATGGAAATTAGTTCAATGGACGAGAATTTAGGCTCTAGAGTCTAATTCCTGCCTCTGTAGTTCACATGCACTATGTTTCTGGGTAAAACAAAATGGAGATAATAATAAGGTCCTCTAGGATTGTTGAATGATTAGCACATCAGCAGGGTCTTGAATTTTGGTTAAAAAAATAAGCTCATTGGGTGCCTCTTGGTGAAATGGAAGTATTATTTTTACCATGCCGTGTAGTCATAATAAGAATGAGGGAGCTGTGGGTTCAAGTGAATATGCTTTTGTTATAAGAAAATTCTCTTCACTTAAATTGAATATAGAAAGGAACAGTGAACAGAGTTTAGGGATTTCAAGATGTTTCTTAGAGAAAATTCTGTTATCAGTTCTTAGAAATGAAAAAAAAGAAAAACATATGTCAAGACAGTATAAGTTTGGACCATGCTCAAAGTTAAGTCAAGTAATCAATTAAATATTTTTGCCCTATGAGAAATTTTTTTCTAAAATATTAAATCTGTTTTGATTACTATTTATATTGCTTAGCACAATATTTAACATATAACATGTAATGATGAGTAACTGTGCTTTATAATGGAAAATAACTCATTTTGTTTTATTTGTCATATGTATTTGTTACACATTTGTTACACACACACACACACACACACACACACACACCCCTATACTTTTTAACATAGAATTATTTATCAAAAATGTTTTTTGGTGGTTTTAGAATGTAAGAGGAGGAACCCTTCCTCCCCGTGCCCTCCCCGCCCCACCAAAAAAATATTTAGCGTGCTAGATGCTTACAAACGTTTGACTATGGCAACTGTAATAGGTAATTCAAACAACTATATTAAACCAACTACTTACCTACTACATAAAAAAAAAAGTTATGTTTCTTGATGGCTTTGAACTATAAGACACACACTTGTCTCCCAAGAAGGACCTGTTAAACATTTTGGTCATAATTGTCAGTAAATACAACAATATGTTATCATTCATTAATTCACTCACTAAATGTACTATGTAGCTATGACTTTTCAGTTGTTTTGCTAAGTTTTTTGTATGTAGACAAATGTCCTGCCTAAAACTGTCAGACTTATGCTTTTTCCCTCTTTGTTTCTCATTGCAGAGAGAGGTTGGATGTGTCAATATTTGGTTACTTGTGTATATTTACGTGTGTGCGTGTATATGTATAGTTGTGCACAATGGTGAGGAAATGACCTCTTAATAAATCGATGTTGTATTCACATGGGCCTTAAAGTGACTTAGGAGATTTATGTGTGTGTATTATATAACATAAATATTATACATAAATATAAATAAACCTATAAATATATTATTTAAATACATATACATTTATATGTTAATATAAATATATATATTTATTTTTATATATTTCAGAGCTTCAAGTAGATGAGGGTTGAAATGATGTACAGTGTGCTGGTATAAATTTGTCTCCTCCAGCCAAGGTTTTGGGCTCCTCAGATGGCTTGGCAAACAAGAGGTTAATGGATGAGGAGGAGCAGACAAATAAATAAAGTCAGTTAATTGCAGGAAGCAGTTGCACAGCAACTGCAGCCAGGGAAACAGTTCTCAAGTAGCAGCCAATAAAATAGGGGGATAAGTTAACCAGGAAGTGCTTGCTTCCTCCCTGCAAGTCCCCAGCTCTTGTTCTTTCTGCTCTATCCCTGTCAGTCTTTCTGTAGGTCTCTCTCTTTCTCTCTGTCTCTGTGACTCTTGTCTTTCTCTCTCTGCTCTAGGTCATTTTCTCTTGGTGTCTGCCTCTTTGCTTTTTTTCTCTACCTGCATACTAAGACATAACACACAGTGGTTTGTAAAAGCAGATGAGGAACCCTTCAATTCTATCTTCTTCAGTTCTTTACCCATGCCTTGACTCAGTGTACATTCAAGGTAAAGTTGGGCTGCACACTTCTCTACCCAAACATTACCTGTCAGGTGAGCACAGGGCCCACCCTGAATGGGATATTATGATCCATGGAAGCTATATTGTATCAACACAAACACCAACACAGCTATCAAGGTACTTGATTTGTGACAGAGAATAATATAGATGCCATATATTTTACTAGAAAGTGATTGGGCCCACCATTTATTTTTCCTTTATTCCATATAATGAATTCTATATTAGCTACTCTTTGAAAAAAGACATTTGATATCGGAGTTCTGATTAGGATTTCAGTTTTTATAGAAGAGGTATGTTGGCCTACAGCCTATAAGACTATTATTATTATTATTATTATTATTATTGTTATTGTCTCTCAAAGCTCAGACTGGCAAGGGATTTCCCAATATTAATTAATTAACTCCAGGCTCTTTTGGCAAAGTGCCTTGAAAGGGATGGTATGTCCTGAGTGACCCTCATGTGTGCTTTATGCCAGTGATCATTAAACTCTCAAAATTGTCTCACCTTGTTTCTTAGGACATTAAATGAAGATAACAAGAATAATAAACTCGCATATTAACATAAAGGCAATATTAATCTACTAGACACATAAAGAAAATGATGTAAAATTCCTTCTTGGATCCTAGGGCAAATGCATATTTTAAGATCATTTTTAATGTTTGCCATCCATGATTCAATAAGAGTCCTGAGATGAGCAGAGCTCTATTATACTCAATCATTTACAAAACATGTAAACACATAAGACAAAGGGCCTTTGTAGCAGTCTGTTACACTTCATAGCACTATACAAACATTCACTAGTGAAACAACCCACTATTAACCAGGAAAGCAGGCTGTTCATCCTTTTAAATGGAGAAGCAGAGGTAGTGATATTTTTCAACCTCTGTAAGCCTCTAGAAAAGCATTAATTGAAATAGGGTTTGGATTCAACCCTTGTTTTCCTTAGAGTTCAGGATTTCACAAAGAACATTCCTAGAGAAGACCCTCTCCTATCATGAAAGCATATATTTAGATATGCTAAAGGCTGTGTGAAGTCTCCATGAGGCCTACACCCACAGGGAGTAAGAACTCTATTAACACCTTTAACTCTGAAAGCTCAGTCATTTCTTACCATTCCCAATGAACACACAAACACACAGAAATACACACACAGAACAAGACACACATACACACAGGAACACAAACACACACAAACATAAACACATGGTGTCCCTCTAAAAACAATCTCTTATGTTTTTAGTCATTTAAAAATACTGTGTGAAGGAAGAAAGCTAAAATAATATCAAAGAAAAAAATGAACTGAAATAAATGAATAACTAGGGCGCAAAAGGCTCTGTTAAAAAAGCAATGAAATGTGAGAAGGGAAAGTTTTTTTATGAAAGAGTCACATTACCAAGTTTCAGTGTGAATGACTGGAGTGGTTGGGGAAAAGCCAAAACCACCTGAAAAATATGACACATCCTTCACCCAGCAGACTGAAACTTCTGTTTATCAGCAGTCGGTCTGTCACACTTACATCCAAACTCAGTCCACTTGCTGGAAAATGCTGATTTTTTTTTTTTTTTTGTAAAACTGAAATATAAGTTATTTCTCAAAGGCTTACATCTTTTTTGTTAATTGATTTTGTTAATTGGTGTCATTCTTAGGGATATATGAAGTCACGTGCACCCAGGATAATGTACACAGGAGCCTGGAGGGCTAAGTGCTAGTGAGTGTGTGCTGTAAGGAACTACTTAACCAGAACTGGGTGACAAAGAGAGCTTGTGTTGTAATTTACAAATCTGTAGGGGTTTTGTAAATTCCAGAGGGATGAAAATCCTGTGCTAAATTGTGGGTGTGAGCCATAGTACGTTTATTCCTCAATAGCAATCAATAAATCTCAGTTATTATTATTATTGTCAATGTTATAAAGGGAGTGGGAAGTTATCTCTGGGACCAATCCTATATTGAGTACCTACTCTGTTTAAGAGTCATAATCTGATGATAAGGATGCTTTGTCCTATCAATGCCATTTTACATATAACAGTTTATGTAGTTTGGCCAAGATCACCCTATTAGTAAGTTGTCATTCATTCCTATTACTCTACATTGCTCAGTATTGAATAGCTTAGAAGATAGGAACATTATTGAGAATTAACTAGTGCGGGGTTGAATGTCTGTGCTTTCAGTGCGTGATTCCAATTTAATCCTAAACCAAGAGTAGGATGAATACTCAGAGATAGTTATCCTTTCTGGGGCTATTTCCTCACTTTACTAAGGCTATAAGATGCACATTAGCTTTGTTTTCTTGAGCTAAGATTATTCTCACTTTCCAGATGGGATATAGGTACACATATTCATTTCAGTTATAAAGCCAATCACAAAAACAAAATCTTTGAACATGAATTAATGATCATAGCCGAATCTCCTATTGACTATTCCTACAGAGGTATTTCAGAGACCTGAATCACAGCTAAAATGGAGTGCCTTTGTGTGTGCTCAGTAAGAGGGAGGTATTGCATTGAAGCAAGTATTGGCTCAACTTCATAATGAGAAACCTGGATACTGATGGGGCTTAGCTTTGATTGGATTCTGGAACTTATTGCACTCAGCTGGGTGTAGTCCAGCAACTGGGTGGCACTGGCAGAGGGAGGCCTGCTTCTGCAACAATTACTGGTCAATTGCAAGTGATTATAATGGCACCGTGTCTAAAACAATATGGAGAAAAATGCTGCCTGAAAAACATGAAACCATGGTGCTCTACAATGGAATGAGCAAGTTGCTGAGCGCATCAGAGTAAAAAGAGATTTTGGAAATTTGAGTTGCTATCTAGACCACAGGAAGATGGCACTTAAAAAAAATCTCCGTGGTATATTTTCTTCTTATGCAGGTGAAACAAGGCCCAGTGGGTTCTACACACACTGTCTCTCTTGTTTAGTGGAGACAGCTGGACAGAATTCAAGAAAGAGCAAGGCTGACCAGTCTTGCCCTATGAATCAATCCAAGAAATAGGAGGCACTGACAGAAAGTACCTTACACTGAAGTTGACCTCCACCCAAGTGAGACATTCCATTTGTATGGAAGATTGCAGAGTCCCAGAAATGACCTCATTAGGAAAACATTCTTGTTACTCTTTTGAGTAAAGCTGAGTAGACTTAACCAGTAGATAGCTTTTCTGACATTTGCAGATATTACTATTGTAGGATTACTATGCCTTTATGCCCTTTATTGCATGTGAGACTAATATAGCTGCAGGAGGTTGCAATCAACTGTGGACTAAGCAACTATAACACCAAGCCCAAATGGAGACTGTAGTGTTTCTTCCCCAGCAGCATCCCTTGGTGAGATGTGCAGTTCCCTTAAACATTGCCTCTCTGGCGTCCCCAGCAGCACTACTTGGACTTGGCCTGGGTCGGTGGACTCTTCATGGGCTGTTGATTGACTGCTACCAGCCCCTGTGATGGTTTTCTCACTCCTGTGAGAAATTGTGACATATTCATTCTTGGCAGTCACCATCTCAGGCGTTAAATCACTTTTCTCAAATTTCCCGAGGTCTGACACATATAATGGGCTTGGTAGGGGATTTGCAGTAATTCTTTTTCAGTATTTATGAAATTGTGCAGTTCCCTATGGCTTCTGGGCCTTTGAGCTGCCTTTCATATATCCCTCCTATAAATTTTCCATGATTATCACTTCCCAGCTTGAAAAGATACATCTTTAGGCATTGTTATTGGGACAAAGGAGGCACCATTGACTTTGCTTTCTGTTACTAAATTTATAAAATGTCTATAGCCTCACCTGGCTAAATATATACTTAGTTAATTTTAATACAGAATGAGTTTTATGACTATGTATCTTTCATTATTGCAAATGTGAATCTTGTGGTTCTATTCAGTCATACAAACCTTCATACACGAAACCAAAGGTCACACCATTGAGTGTTTTCTACATGATGGCACTTAGAGTTGCCAGAGAAGTCTTGCTTTTAGCATTCTGTACTTATGTCTGTAGTAGATTCTTTCATTTTCAGTTCTTGTAAACTCCCTCTGTCCTCTCTCCTATTGCTATACAGTGAATCTAGTATTTTACCACTGTCAAAATGGTTAAGATCAAGACTTGCCAATCAAATTTCAGCCTTGTTTTTGGAATTTATACTTCACTGATAGAAACATAAAGAGTTGGAAATATATGTCATATTTTGAGAGGTATAGAGTTTCTGAAATTTTGTCTGTGCTGTATTTTTATACATATGACTCCAGGTAACTAAGGATGAGAGTCTAAAGTCAGGTTAGAATTCGACCTAAGGTTTTATAGCTTTCTCACAAGCAGTTTAGTGACATTATAATGATATATTGAAAAGAAACATTTGAGAAAAATGTAAGGTTTGTTGGAACTTCCAACAAACAAGTATTATATGGCCAGCTGCCAGTTGTGCATTATCAGTTTATTTGCGAAGTTGAGTATCCTTTTTCTTTGGGGACCCTGGTCATTCCTAAATGAGGATGGATAAGATTGAAAAAGAGAATAGTATTGCGGAATCCTGTCTGGAAAGAGTCTTAGCAAAGACTCCTAACTAATTATATCTGGAAATAAGGAAATTAGAGAAGCATAGAACTTTTTTTTTTTTTGAATTTTAAGATAAAGATTCTGAAGACTAGAAAAGTCATTCTTTTGTATCAAAAAACACAAGGATGTTATTTTCTGTCCTCTTTTTACTGTTTCCCTTTTGAAAATTATGTATTGATGTTAATTTATTAGTGTGATATATTAATAATTATAATAATACACAGACACCTTGTTCTAATTCAACATTCAGGATACATGGCTATAGTATTTATAGGGACTATATCATTCGTATATATAGAAATTAACCACTCTTAGATGAGATCCAATGCAAACATGTTAATTTCTGTCCTTTTTTAAGCAGTACGGGATCAGGCACTTATAGATGATTTAGTTGGGAATGCTGAAATAATTCTCTTTCAAATGATCTCAGGACTTTCCTATTTCTATCAGTGGAGCTATTATTTTCTCATTTACTTAGAGTTGGAACTACAAATTAGTCATCGTTACAATGATTTCTTTTTACTGTTCTTCATCATGTATATTTTTTTCTTTCTCTCTACATAATTTTTACCCCTACCTTAGACCTCTGCTATTTTTGGTCATCTCCTACTTATTTCTCTCCCTCTCTCACTGTTACTTTGCCTCACAATTTGTTCTGAACATTGCAGGCTGATTAATTTTCAAAAAGTAACATTTGATCATGCACTACACCCTTTAAAACTCCTATTGGTTCTTTGTTGCTTAAAAATTACATCCTTTGTCCTTAGACTGGCATTTAAAACTTAAAGAATAATACACTCATCTTAATTTTCCAAATGTATTTTTTTGCTTTCACAAAAAAGGTAAAGATCAATCTTTTGAATTAAGTCCAGTTTTGTCACATCAGTTTTATTACTTAGAACAAGCTACATCATTTCTACAGTTAGTACCATAAAAAAAGGTAATATAGATTGTTCTAAGTAATAAAGCTGATATATGACAAAATTTGACTTAAAACCCTGATCAAATAGAGCACCTGTGGTTAAAGTAAGGGTGAGAGTCAAGACCTCTAGCTTCTTGTCCTCTCCTGACTTCATATGAATATTTTAAAAAATTCATTATTCTAGACACATTGCTTTGGTGTCTAGAACCGAGTTCCTTCCCTCTCATCCATGGATTTACTGCATCACTGTCATTTTGTAGAATGTGATTCTTGGCCAGGAGTTCCTTCAAGAGGTTGTCTCTCAGAAAAACTATACAAATATCACTGTTTCAGACCTTGATGCAATGCCCAGTGAATAATCAGTGCTTGAAAAACAGCTTTTGATTGAATGATCGACTAACGATAACTATTGATTCCTTTGATGGTAACAGATAATGCAAGATTTTCAAAATATTAAATAACCCACCAAATCATTGGCTATAGTTGCCAATATTGTTGTAAAGTAATTCTTGAGTATGGGTATTATCTTTGTCTGAGGATATGACTTAGCTATGCTTATTTTAACAAAAATAAATTAGATTACAAAGGTAATGCTGTATTCCTTGGATATTAAAACAATTAGTGCTTTATTTGATTACTCTACTGGAAAGAAATAATTTCAGGTGAAAGAGTAAGACAGTTTTGTAATCACACTGAACTCTGTCTCCAAATAAGCATAACGATTAATCCTTATAAAGGAGATACTGTGTTGGATATTTTATGAGAAAAAAAAGTGTCAAGAAATAACACCATTTTGTTACCTTTATGTAAATTTGTTCTTTATTGTATGGTTGAAGTAGTTATTTGATTAGAGTTACTTTTATGTAAAGAAAATTGATCAGATATCAGTAACATATTTTTTATAATGTTATTTTTTTGTTATATATACAATAAATGAGAGCCAGTAAGAATAAGTTTATTTGTTGCACATTGCTTAAATTCAATATGGAAAAAATAAAGTAAATAAAAAGAGGAGAGGAATTATTGGAAGAGAATTTGAATATCTTACAGGACAGCTGGGCCACACGAAGGATAAAGATCTTAGGAAAAACTGGAGAAAGCAACTCACTCATGTGTCACCACTTTCTATTCCTCCTTCCACTCCTGTACTGGAATCTTTTTCAAAAAAATTCGGAGAAGAATTCTAATTGTCCAACTTCGTTAGTTGCCCACTTCTGATCACGTAAACTATGCCAAGAAAGTAGCATCACATTGCACAAAATGGTTGCACCTACAGTAACCGTGTGGGTGGGAGGGGAAAGCAGGATGCTAGAAACAAAGGCAATGTGTCTAGTTTAATAACTTTTAAAAATATAGCTTTAATTTAATTACTTAGGAGTTGATAGAGAAGTTCTGTTTAGTGGGTAAAGACATAGAAACAAAGAACCTCTTTGTTCTGTTTAATGATAATTCAAATGATATCATTTGATGCATTGTAAGTGTTATGACATCATTATGAGGACTCACTTTTACTGCATAAATCTCTGCAAGGGATTTTTAAAAATATTTAAAACGTATTACATTTTATTGACTCGTTGTTTAAAACTTTGTTATTTTTCTGCTATTGTATCTCACAGGAATTGTGAAACTCATGAGTAACATAGTTGGTGACTTGCAGTGACATCACTCTGTGATTCTAGAAACAAACCAAAGTAAGTCACTGCTTACCAGATGACAATGAGACTGTTCTTTTACATCTGTCTGCAGCAAACTCTCACAACAAACAGCCTAAATCAGCACTAAATCAGCCTAAATCAGCACAACAAACACAATTTAAAAAACTGTGTCAATTGTCCAGATTATTATTTAAATAGTGATAGATTTTATAGATCTTTTAAACTTTTTTCTAGTTTTCATTATCAAAGTAGTTCATATTGACAGAAAAATGCAGCTAAAACTAGAACTCAAATTTAATAATTAAAACATTGATATTTTCCCCACTTTCTTTAGATCTTTGTTTCCTTAAGAAATTAAATGGTCATACACAGTCCAGCCTCCTCTGGGCTGCTGCCCGACCCCAGCCCCTTGTCTCCCTCCCATAGGTGTGCCACTTTCCTGTCCAGATTTTTATATTTTCCTCACACGTGTATATAGACATAAACAATATATGGCACTGTTTTTATGTAACTTTGGAAATTTGTGTCATTAGCATACTAAAGAAATCCTTCCGGAACTTGAAATGTTTTTCACTTCTTATTATGTTTACTAAATTTAAACATGTTGAGACAATGTGACGGGGTGAGTTAGCCAATTATTTTTCATAGTATGTTCCTATTGATGAGCACTTATTTATTAACATTAATACAAACAATACAACACGTGAATCCTTATAGATATCTTCTTGTGTACAGTCTAAAATTTTTCTAGGCTATATCTCCAGCTACTGAACTGATGGATTATCTAGGTAGTATTTCTTTAACTTCCCCAGATGTTACCAAATTGTTTTCAAACTTGTAGCAATTGACAGTAGTGTCTTAGCATCTTCGTTCTGTATCCTCACCAGTATTTGGTATTATGGTACTTTTTAATGTTTGCCAATCTGATAGCCTCTAGTGGTGATTTCACTTAGCACCTTCCTGATTCTTAGTGAAATAGAGCATCTTATTTTTCAAGTATTTGGCTATCTTCTTGAATGATTGACTGTTTGTGTTCTTGAATTACCCTTTTCAAAACAGGGTATATTGTATGTGTGTTTATTAATTTGTAGGAGTTCTCTGACAAAGAAGTCTTTGTAATTTGTGTTTTGCATATATCATCTCCCAGCAAACAACTTAAGTTTTTATTTTTAAATTAAATTTTATTTATATGTATTCAAAAATTCAAGAGCACAAAGTCTCCTATACAGTCTCCTTCCAATCCTTGTCCAGCAGCCTTGAGGCCCACTATAGGATCACTTTCTTGAATGTCCTCCCTAACATACTCTTTGCATACATATAAACATACATATACAAATGTATATATTTTTTAAAATGCAAATTATGGCAAACCATATAAACTGTTCTATACTTTCTATTTGTACTTAATGTATCTCAAAGCAAAATATTTAGAGTATTATGTGATGTTTTAAAATTTGGCCTCCAAATTTTATGACATTATTATCACTGAGAGATAGGGGTTCTATGTTCCCTCCCCTTGAATTTGGGAGAGCTTGTGATTGCTTCGTCTAATCAGATATGGCTGAAGTGATGCAATGTGACTTTCTTTTTGCATGTGTGATTTTTTTTTTTTATTAGTTTCAGGTATACAGTACATTGCAGTACATTGGTTAGACATTTCTATAATATATGAAATTCAAGACTCAGTCAGAAAAGGCCATGTAGCTTCCAACTGGTGCTCTTGAAATGTCCACTCTATAGAAAGCCAGTTGCCATGGAGGAAATCTGCCTATCCTGAGACCACAGAGCTGGAGAAAGGTCATGCAAGTGCAGGGGTGAAGAGCCCCTTGAGCACTGCCAGCCATGTGAGTCCAACTTATTAAACCTTCAGATAAGGCCATCCCCAGCCAACATCTGATTGAAACGACATGAGAGACCCCAGTTATGAACTGGCCAGCTGAGCCCTTCCCAAATTCCTGACCTGCAAAACTATGAACCACATAAAATATTTCTTGTTTTACACTTTTAAGCTTTGAAGTAGTTTGTTATACAGTATTAGTGACCAAATCAATTACTATAGAGCAAAATAGAAATTATGGTAAAAATTTTTATAAAATATAAAGGGAGATATTTTATAATAAATAAACTGAAAAAAGAAAAAACATGTTTCAGGCACATATTTATGCATCAAAAACCTAGATCTGGAATATACAAAGAAAAAATTGAAAAAACTTAAGATGTATCTACAATCATAATAAAATATAGCAGGCATTTATTTCTCAGATAATAACAGACCTAGTAGATAAAAATCTATCATAGTTTAGAGGATCCAAGTGATATATACACATACAAACATATATATGTATATACATATATAGTTTAAGTAATTTTAACTAGTATGTACATGTATACACAAAAATTCTTTGTATCAAATAAAAGTAAATATGATTTAAAAAACATATGCCACATTGAACAAAAACTTTTAAAAAATCACATCCTGCTTAACTAAAGTTTTATTTTATTTCCAGAAAATCCATAAAAAAAATAATTACATACAGGGCACTTTCACTGACAACATGAATTTAGAAACCTACAATTAAAATATACTCAAAATTTGCATATACCTAAGGTTTCTAAATAATTTTTATCATGAAGAAAGTTAAATGCAGATGACAAACCATTTAGAATTAGAAACAATGGAAGCTGTATGTATTCAATCCTGTAAAATATTACCAAATTAGAATGCAAGAGGAGAAATTTATAGCCTTAAATGAATCTATTAGGCAAAAAAAGATTTAAAAATAACTGATATTTTACAAATTTTTATTTTAGAAATTAAACAGATAATTTCAGAGAAAGTGGGAATATAATGACAGAGAGAAAGAGCAGTGTTGGCAAATGCATTAGTTTCTAAAATGACAGAAATTTATTCTTTCACAGTTCTGGAGGCCAGAAGTCTGAAATCAAGGTGTCACAAAACTGTTTCCTCCAAAAGTTCTAAAGGAGGATCCATCATTGTTTTTTTCCAGCTTCCATTGGCTCCAAGCATCCTTTGACTTGTGGCAGTATTGCTCCAAACTTTGCTTCTGTCTTCACATGGTCTTCTCCTCTGTGCCTGGGTCTTCTTCTCTTCTTTGTCTTATAAGGACACTTGTCTTTAAATTTAGGGCCCACTCAGATAATCCGGAATGACCTCACCTGAAGATCATTAAATTAATTATATCTGCAAAGACTCTTTTTTTCAAATAAGTTCAAATTCTTAGCTTTTGGGAGTTAAGATGTGAACAGATCTTTTGGGAAGCCACTGTTCAACTCACTGAAAACAAAATCAAAAGATGGTTTTCTAAAAATAGTAACCAAATTCACCAAATTAAGAGATTAATTGAAGTTCAGATTAAAAGAATACTTGCAAAAATTAACGCTCACTCATAATAAACATTCTTCATGAGCTGCAAAGAGAAGAAATCTTTCTCACACTTTAGAAAAATCCCCATTTAAGTCAGGAATGCTCGCTCTCACCACTATGATCCTATAATTCTCATTAACATGGTAAGACAAGAAGTTTTAAGATACAAACATATTGGACAGGAGCAGTACTATAGGCATATGACACAGCTACTGAACTAGAAAGACACACAGAACCGACTGACAGATTCTGAAAAGATCACATTAGCAATGGAAAAATTATTAGCTTCTCTATACATAGATGATAGCAAGTTAGAAAATGTAATAGAAAAAAAAGATATGTTTAAAATAGTAACAGTACATAAAAAGTGTCTGTGATAATACCTAACCAAAAATAATAATAGTCTTTATGGTAAAAACTATAAAAAATTAATGAAATCCATAAAATAAAATGTAAATGAATGTAGAGTGATATCATGTTTATGGGAAGACTCAGCATTTTAAAACTGCCAATTTTACACAAGTATAAAGAGTTTTGAAAAAATTATAAAGTTTGCTAATCTCAGGGGTCAGTGAGAATCTGGTCATAAAGCTGTCATGTGCTGCTGAGGGGAGATAAGCTAGCACAGGCATCCAGATGGCATTTTGTCAGTAACTGCTAAAATTTAAAATCTGCCTGTGCTATTACCTGGAAATTCTACTACCTGGTATACACTTTCAAGGAATACTTGCAAGTGAACAAAGTGAGGCATATTTAATAATGTTCACACAACCTAAATGTCCATGGTTAAGGGAGTAACTAAAAATAAATGTTGGTTTATTTACACAATGAGATTCTAATTAGCAATTTAAAATTAACCTATGTGTTGTAATATGTATGCACACTTGACACATTTAAGTTATAGAATCTGATGCCATTCACCAAAAAACACACAAAACACCACATTCTTTTTAAAATCAAAAGTCAAACATCTATTTCCATTCATTCTATAACTAGAAAAATCATAAATCATAAAATGCTTATCCTGTGATATAAATTATAGTCCAAAGGTATAATAACTTATGAGGTCTAAGTGATTTGTTATACCATTCTAAGAATTTCCAAATCATTAGCTTTGAAAATTTAGAAAATATTTGTGTTATCACTAATGCTGTTATCATTGGCTGAGTTATGCCTTCTCGTAGATATATTTTTTTAATAATTGTTTTATTTTTTAATTACAATTAGCATATAATATTATATCAGTTTCAGGTGTATGTCACTGATGTAACATACAAAGTGATCACTCCGATAAATCTAGTACCCATCAGATACCATATGTAGTTATTATAATATTATTGACTATATTCTTTATGCTGTGCTTTACATCTTTATGAATATTTTGTAACTACCAATTTGTACTTCTTAATCCCTTCACCATTTTCAATCCCCCACCCCGGACTCTCTTCCCATCTGGCAACCATCAAAATGTTCTCTGTTTCTATGAGTTTCTTTCTGTTTGTGTGTATTGTTTTGTTTTGTTCTTTAGTATCTACATGTAAGTGAAATCATATGACATTTGTCTTTCTCTGTCTCACTCAACTCAGCACAATACCTTCTAGATCTATCTTTTTTTTTTTAATGGCTAGCTAACATTCCATTGTATATTTGTACTATCTTTTCTTTTCCATTTATCCATTAATGGACACCCAGGTCACCTCCATATCTTGACTATTATAAATAATGCTTCAATGAACATATAGATTTACATGTCCCTTCGAAGTAGTGTTTTGGTTTTTGGTTTTTTTTTTGAAAATACCCAGAAGTGAGATTACTGAGTCTTTCTTTGTCTCCTGTTATAGGCTTTGTTATAAAGTCTGTTTTTTCTGGTATAAGTTTTGCTACCCTAGCTTTTTGTTTATTTGTTTCCATTTTCATGACACCACAATTATTCTTAATGGTCTATGTATATAAATAAGTAGAGAAGATTCTGGAAGGGTATACAACAGATACCTTGTAGTAGTTATGTTTCAGAGTGATGTCAGACTTTAGTAATTTCTGTCATAATTTTTAAAAGGAAGATTTATTTTTGTTTGAATCGAGTACTTGGAGTATAATCAAAGAAAGAACAAATAATTGGGATGTGCATACCAAGAAAACATGAGAAAGATTTTTAAGTAAAACAATTTAAATTTAAATTTTCTTGACAGGAATAGCTCATTTGCAGTATTTTTAAATATACCTTTTTTTTAAAACAAATATTTATTAACACTACTCTATTTTGGATACTGTTCTTGGTATTTATATCAGGGATAAAATAGGGAAAAGGTTGGCTTTTGGAACTTAATCTTTTGGTGGAAGAAAGCTGACAATAAAATAATAGTAAGTTAATTAAAGAATATGTTAGAAGATGATGAGCATTACAGACAAACAAAACACTTTAAAGAGAATGGGTACAATGTGAAATATTCAATAAATGTCCAGGTAGGAAAGATGAGCAAAGATTTGGTGGATGAAGGATGAGCAAAGATTTGGTGAGGTGAAGGAGTCAGCCATGTGAATATCAGATGGGTTAGTGATGTGTCTCTTTTCCCAAAGTTGCTGGATCAATGAAGGATCATTATATGTATTTAAAATGCATTGTCTTTACAATGAAATCTCTTAACAAATTATTTCTTCTAATACCACATCAGAACAGAGGATCGCCATGGAAACATGGCCATGTCTTTCTAATTCTCTTATTGCATAGAATTAGTTTTATTCCTATATAAGGGTAGAATAGAATAATGAAATCAAACACTACTTTGATTATTTTAGCCTATTATCTCTACATAAGCAATGTAGAATCAGAGCATTGGCCATATATGAAAGAAGAAATAAAATGTCTTTTCAAAATAGAGAATCCCCATTGACACTTCAGTTTTATGAGAAGTGGTGTGAAGCCTGCTGTCAGCACCTTCTCACCATTACCAGTAGATTCACACCTCCCCACTTCCTGCCCTCCCGCCCAGTTTTACACTTCTTTTAGAAAACAAGGTCTATATCGCTTAGTAAGACCCAAACTGTTTTAAAATCAAGGCTGGTTGGCTTTCTCAGAGGTCAAGAGAATATAATGGATGTGCTGATCCCTGAGGCTCTGGGCTCAGGAGAGGGTCCCAGGCAGAGGAAAGATAGATAGTCATACAATAGGTGAGAGGGAAGATGCAAAGGGGGAAGAGTGGCAGCTGAATGTAGTGAGGACTTAGATGAAGATGGGGCTGGAGAATAATGGGGGCCATGGTTGGTTTAGAGGTCTAAAGTCATCGGCATTTTCAATCTGGAAGAGGCTGACCTTGGCTGGAGCCTGAGATGGATCTTGAATGTGGTCATGGTGGTTGTTGGCTCTGTCATCTCTAGACCAGTTAACATTCATCGCCACACATAATTACAAAACGTTATTTCTTATGATAAGAAATTGTAAGATCTACTCTCTTAACTTTCAAATACACTTTATGGTATTATTATCTATAGTCACAATGTTGACATTACATCCCCAGCACTTATTTATTTTATAACTGAAAGTTTATCCCTTTTGACCACCTTCATCCATTTCAACCACCCCTACCCGCTGCATTTGGCAACCACCAGTCTGTTCTCTGTATCTATTAGTTTGTTTTGTTTGTTTGTTTGTTTGTTTTTAGATTTCACACATAAGTGAGATCATATGGTATTTGTCTTTCTCTGTCTGACTAATTTCACTCAGGTCCATCCATTTGTCGCAAATGGCAAGATTTTTAAGGTTTACCTTTCGACGTAGAATTCAACAGAATAACACAAAGTGGGATGGTAACAGAATTCCTCAAATCATTAAGAAGGCTGAGTTGTGTTCACTGTTTGCCTTCTCAAGATATTCACATTTGAATTTCAGAATTTAGAAAAACTCAAAGAACTTTACTTAGGGAGTTGCTTTACGAACACTGGCAACTTTACATAATTTATGGTCTAAAATTACCCCAGTATATTTACTTCTTAGGTCAGAACCCTAGCAGCACACATTTTAAAGTTTTCTATTGTGTAGCCCAACTTCGGTTTGAAAGCTGTGCCTAGGAAATTATAGATCCTAGTTTACATTTCAAATAAATCCTGGACTGGTAAACATACTAAATCTAATATCTAAATATACCTAACCATATTACAAATATGTATATTAAATATATCTCATATCATATCTAAATCTACTAAGTCTACTAAACATAGAATTAAGAAAGGTTACAAGATTAATCTTTCCAGTACTTAGACTCTCTTTTACACATTTGGCAAATAGAAGAGATTTTTGTTTGTTTGTGTTTTACTTGTTAATTCCAGGACCAAGAACTTCTACTTGATACATACGTTTCTCCCTTAAAAATCCATTTACTTTTAAAGCTTCGTTCTTTGTCTGTGACCCCCACATTCAGTGCTCCAACATGACCTAGTTCTTGAGCTCCAGAACTTTCTCAATGGCCCTCTGTAGATCTTGATTTGGATTTCCCACATGCATCTTAATGTTTTTAATCCAGAAGAGTGCTTTGAGTTCTCTGTCCCAAGAGCTCTCTTACCAAATACCTGTGCACTCCACACAGTCATCATCATCATCTAGGTCACTCACATCAAAGTCTGGGAAATATAGTTAATTTATACCTATTTTTTATCAACTGTGTTATAACCCAGTAATTAAATGAGGTAAGTCTGAAGTCCTCAGGGCCTCTGGCTTCCACTCTCACCATTGCCCTTTCAGGCTTTCATTCCTTCTTTCTGGTGTATTATATTCCACCAAATATCATCTTTTTCTCTCTTTGTACTTTATTCTTCAAGTTGTTAAACACATTAATCTACCTAGTGTACAACCCAATCCCATCATATTTTAAGAAACATTTTGTATAGATTTTCTCTTCCCCCATCACACCAATTTAGTATACACTCCCACCTTGGCACACAATGCCCTTTGCATTTGTTTTTCATGTATTCATTGTTGCAACAAATTTATAGGTCATCTCTCAATGCCATCATGTTCTGCACATCACTTAACACAGGGAA
The DNA here is from genome assembly GCF_000151845.1 of Pteropus vampyrus. Lineage (NCBI taxonomy): Eukaryota > Metazoa > Chordata > Mammalia > Chiroptera > Pteropodidae > Pteropus > Pteropus vampyrus. Next base: position 282,548 of record NW_011888826.1, on the reverse strand, counting down.
TAAACATCCCCGCCTTTAAGATTTTTGCATCCCAGCAGAGGGGCCAGAAAATAAGCAGAATAAATAAGTGAGTTATGAAGCCTGCTAGAATGTGATTGTTGTAAGGAGGATTTATAGCTCAGAGTGAAGAAGCACCAAATTAGCATCTCATTTCAGACAGCTAGATGGGATTCATTGTAAAGGTGACATTTGAGCAAAAATTTGAAGGAGATGAGGGAAGGAGCATTGGAGATATAGGCAAAGGACATTCTGGGCTGAGAGGATGGTCAACCACACTGACTTGGTGGAAAGGGTACACACATCAGTGTGTCCAGGCAAGTGTGGATGGGCATCAGGCAAGTCATAAAGAGCCACTGGGTCTTGGCCTTGAGGCTACTGTACAGATGAGGGCTTTCACTCAGAAAAAGTTGGAGAGTGTCTAAAGAAATTGAGAAGTAATTTATCTGATGAACACTTTTTTAAGAACATTCTGGCTATAATATTGAGAAAACACAGTAAAGACGCAATGGTGGAAGTGAGGAGCCCTGTTAGGGAATTGCAATAGCCTAAGCAAGCAAGAGGTCATGGAACTTGCAACAAGACGGTGAATGGGCATCATGGAAATAGTGAGGTGTGGGATCTGGGTAAGAGATTAAAAAAAAAAAAAAGAGCTCTAAGATTTGCTGATAGATGAATGTGGGGAAGGAGAAAGAGAAAGAGGTCAAGGATGGCTTTTCAATTTTTGTACTGAGCAGCTGGAAAGATGGGGTGTCATTAATTGAGATGAGGAAGGCTAAGGACAGAGCAGGTATGGGAAAGGGAAAAGGAGAACTTCACATTTGGAGGTGTTACATTGAGATATCTATTTCACACTCAAGAGGAAATGCAAATAGGCCATTTAATATACAAGTCTAGAGTTCAGAGGAGAGATCCAAGCTGGAGCTACAAATTTGAGAGTCATTAGTAGAGAGATTATATTTAAAACCATGAGACTTGAGGATATAAATACAAGAATGAATATAAATAAAGAAATGACTCCAAGGACCAAAGCCTGATGTACTCCCACTGATAAAAGTGAGATTGACTAGGAGAAAACAGCAAAGGAGAAGTAGATGCAGTAGTGCCCACTGAGTTAGGAGGAAAACTAAACGAGTTTTCCAGGAAACTAAAGTGAAATTTTTTTTTACAAGAGGAGGAAATAATCTTCTGTCTTAAATGCATCAATTTACTTTGGTGTAAATCATTTTCTAGCAATGTTACTTAGATATTAC
>NW_011888826.1:259913-280523 GCF_000151845.1 Pteropus vampyrus | reverse complement strand
AATGAACGTCTAGAATTGATACTCCCGGATCTAAAGGATTTGTAAAACTTCATTTAACTGCTTAAATTAATATAGTTTATAGTATATCTTAATTCTCAGATGTTAAATTTATTACATCATTTTTTTATTTTATAAATATAGGTATGTGTATGTCCGTGTAGGTACTTGCACACTAATTACTTCAGATTTACTTGGTTTGAAAAAATCTTGTTGGCATTGAATTAGAATTGCTTAAAATGTATATGATAATTTTATTTTACATATGTAGATTGTTTCCATTTAGGAACATAGTATATTTCTTCATTTAACTAAATTTATTGTATATCCCTCAGTTATTTTATAACTTTCCTTCTTTTTTTATGCTAAAGTGATTGTTATTTTTAAATAATTCCAGAATTACAGAAAAGATACATAAATAATACATTGGGTATTTTTTTTTAGAACTATTTTAGAGTAATTTACCTACGTAATGCCTCATCACCTCAAATACTTTAGTAATTCCTACAAGTAAGGACAAAATCACAATATAGTAAATTATAACCAAAATCAGGAAATTAACTCGTTGCATTTCTATCTACCATGTAATGATGGGAAAAACCCATTCAAGCATTACCAATTGTCTCAATAATGTCTTTTATAGGAAAAAGATTTAATCCAGGATGAAACGTTGCATTTAGTGTTATGCCTTTTTAGACTCCTTCAATCTGGAATAGTTTCTAAGTTGTTTTTTTTTTTTTTTAACTTCCATGACCTTGACACTTCTGAATATTATAAACCATTTTATAGAATATTTGTCAATTTGAATTTCAGTACCTTCATAATTACATTCAGTTTATGAATCTTAGCCAGGAACATCACAGAAGCAATGCTATATTATTGTGTAAATATTGCATCCTATGAGGTGGTGCATGATTTCTGTCTGTTTCATTACTGATATTCACTTTGATTTCTTGATTAAGGTGCATTGTGGGTTGAATTGTATTCCCCAAGATGATATGTTGAAGTGTTAACTCCTGCTACTTGTGAATGTGACCTCATTTGGATATAAGATCTTTAAAGATGTAATTAAGTTAAGATGAGGTCCTGTTGGATTAGGATGGGCCCTAAATCCAATTACTGGTGTTCTTATAAGAGGGGAGAGAATTCAAAACAGAAACACAGAGAGAAGAAGACCACATGATGACAAAAGCATATTGGAGTGATGTGTCTAAAAGCTAAGAAACACTAAAAATTTCCAAAAATCACTAGAAACTAGAAGTGACAATGAAGGACCCACCTGTAGAACATTCAGAGGGAGCTTGGCCCTGCCAACACCTTGACTTTGGACTTCTAACCTTCAGAACTGTGAGAGAATGAATTTGTGTCATTTTAAGCCACTCAATTTGTGGTAATCAGACACTTCAGCCCTAAAAAACTAATATGAGGTAATAGCTACGAGATTTCTATACAATAATTTCCTCTTTTCCTTAATAATAAATAAAATGTCTTTGAAGGGGGTACTTTGAGATTAAGTAAGAAAGTTTGTTGTAAAACTTTCACCCAGTAGTTTTTAGCATCTTTTGATGCTTTTTTGCTTAGTTAATTATTATGATTGCCAAATAGTAATTTTTCTAATGGCATCATTCCTTCTATGTACATTCTACTCTATGAAAGAGATATTTTCTCCAGTTATTTCTTTATATTTTTATACCTGTGTAGATTCATTAGCTGAGGTGTTATAAGTTACAAACATTATATTGTTGCTCAAATTATCCCAGACATGGTCAGCAGGAGAACACCTTCCAACTGGCTATTGTGTCTTTTTGACAGATTCCATAATTCTTTGACCCAACAAAACATTTCAAGTTCACCTTGTACTTTTCTGCCCCTGCCACAGCCTTGGTATCAGCCATTTCACTAAGGAGCCCCAGTTCTTTTTAGTGTATAATGATATAAAAACCAAGATGTAGGTGCTAGGTGTGCCCATTTCTATGGAGGCATTGGAAAAGATATATATGTTAGGATACACACACACACACACACACACACACACACACACACACTCACACACACACCATTGGAATTTGTATTTATACATCTATTTATATACATATATTAAAACCATGATTTATACCCTATACCTCCAAATCCAGTCCAGCATGATAAGATTTATTTTAATTTTCTCCCTTTCCTCACCTGTAACTCTCTTCTCTCAGTAATATATATGATTTCTAATATCTTCAACATTTTTCTTTATTTATTTAACACCCCTTTATTTAACCAATCTCTTTCACTGCTTCCACCCTCAACCTTTTCTGAAACCCTTATGTAGATGACCTCCTCACAAACCCAGACAAGCTGCTGCTCCTCCTTTGTGTAGATGCCCTCCAGAGGCTTGGAGACCCTTGGTGGGACACAGCAGTAACACTGTGGAAAGCCTTTGTCACTCCATGCCAGCCATCCATAATCCCTGCACTGTGTAGACACCACCTTCACCTTGTCTGGACTACAGTAGCCTTGCCAGGTTGTGACCATATCACCTCCTTACTAGGACACTTTTCTCAACCCTCTTAGACTCTGACATCTAGTGTCAAGTTGGATGGAAGGAAGGAAGGAAGGAAGGAAGGAAGGAAGGAAGGAAGGAAGGAAGGAAGGAAGGAAGGAAGGAAGGAAGGAAGGAAGGAAAGGAGGGAGGGAAAGGAAGAGGGAGGGACAGAGAGAGGGTAGAAATAAGGAAGGAAGGCATTCATACTATGTCTCATCATTTTTAAATTAATTCTTTTGAGATTTTTCAAGTAGTCATAATAACATCTGCAAAATAATGGATTTTCTACTGATTTTCTAATATTTCATCAAATTGTACTTATAGGAAAATGTTGAATAATGTAAAGCTAATATATTTTTTCTTATTTAATTGGAAATGTTTCTAATGTCTTAACTATGTGTGAATATTGGCAGTTGGTTTGAGATAGACTCTCTTTTATCAGATTAGGAATAAATATCACTTCTTGTTTGAGTTTTTGTGAACAATAAATTTTGAATTTTATCAAATGCACTTTTGGCATATATTAGGATGATAGTTTGACATTTTCCCTATGATTTAGTAATATAATCAAACATGTTAATAAATATCTTGTTAAAAACGTTCCCATGTTTTTAGAAAAGACACTGTTTTAAAATCACATCATTCTTTAACTATATGGTTATTTTCATTTGATTATTTTTCAGGAATTTTCTATTATTGTGCTATCCTCTTCATATTTTAGTATCAGTGCTACATTAATTTTGAAAAACATGTTGAAAGATTTTCTTTCTAATTTATACTTCAAAAGAGTTGAATAAATTAGAAATTATTTGATTTGAGATAACCTGCTGGTCAAACATTAGCACATATGGCCATTTTGAAAGGAAGGAAGTATTATGTCTCTATGACAACTTTAAACATTTCTTCCATTGTTAGCAAGCTATGTGGATATTCTACCTCTTCCTGATAACATTTTAGTAAGTCTGAAAATTTTAGTAATGTAAGTTTGAAACAACAATAATAATCATTTAGCATAAAAAGGAAATAACATTTCAGTAATGTGTATTTTCCTAGAAAATAATATGTTTAATTAATATTTTCAAAGTGACTTTCAAAGAGGGCTATAATATTTAAATCTTTTCAGTATTTGTGTCTATGTTCCTTGTTTAATGTGTGGTGTTGTGTATCTTTACTTTCTCTTTCTCTTTCTCTCTCAATCTTTCTTTCTGGCAATTACATCAGAAGTGTGTTTACTTCAGAGTTCAGCACATTTCTCTATATATTTAGGAAGTAAATATATAGGCTTTGTGGACCATGTGGTCTCTACTGCAGCAGCTATTCAACTCCACTCTTATAGCATGAAAGGAGCCAGAGACAGGATGTAAATGAATGAGTATAGCTGGGTTCCAATAGACTTTTATTATGGACAACAAAATTTAAATTTTATATAATTTTCATGTGTCATGAAATATTATTCTTTATTTTCTCCCCAACTATTTGAAAATGTAAAAACCATTTGAACTTGAGTGTTATACGAAAACAGGTTGCAGGCAGGATTTGGCCTGCAGGCCATAGTTTTTCAATCCTTAGTCTATTTCACAGATTTCAGCAAACAAACAAACAATCAAAAAGCCTACTTAAATTTGTTTATTATATCTCTACCTAATTTCTTGTTCTCTAAATTACTTAACGTTTTAAGAATTTAGTCATCTCTTCCATCTACTTTCATTAATATGGATTTTTTCTATCTTCTTGAGTTTAATGCTTAGATTTTTTAAATTATTTTTCACGAATGTTCAAGTATACAGCAATCTGTATAATAATGTAATGAACAACCATAACCTCATTACCCTGCTTAATAAATAAGAGGTTACAAATAGAGAAAAAACACTTCTCTCTTGAGCAGCCTGGTGGACAAACTAACTTTCATACCCTCCCATTGGAAACCATTTTAAAAACCAAAAAAGCTGGATTAACTGTGTTTTGAAATATATTACTGAGCTAGATAAACAAAAGGAACTAAAAGAAGGCTTAAAACAATTTAAAATCAGGGACCTCAAAGAACTGATCAAAAATGTCAAAGTAATTTCAGCCCTAAGATGGTTATCTGCCAGCTCTTTGAGACCAGGAGCTTCTGTGATTCCTAATGGGCTCGAGGGAAGGAATCTATCCTGGACTCACTAGAGCTAGGGCCTCATGGGCTATACACACTCAGAAAAGGGTGAACACAGATTAGGATAGCATGACTTGACCAGAACCCTGTGGGAAAAAAATAAACTCCCATGAGTATTTGTAACCCAGAACTGGCTTTCACACCCACTTGTAGCCTGGTTGAAAAGCTGAAATTGAGAACTAAATATAAAATGGTCTTAGGTTGATGATGGTTTTAGGTGATTAGCTGGAAAGCACATGAAAACCTGCTCAGAAGCAATGCTATTTTAGGTAGGTCTGCAAAAATTTCTGCAAGACTCATGGACTTGCATTTTTAAATTTCTAAAGGAAATCACAAGAATAACAAAGCAAAGCTCAGCCTGAACATGTGTCATATAGTGTAACTGTCAGATTTAGAATATAAAATAGGTAGGTTTAATATGTTTTAATATAGAACAGAGAAGCTTAAAAATATGAGAATGAAGCCCGATATTTAAAAAGTGACACTGAAGATTTGAAAAAAAAAAAAAATGAAACAATCAGAAATTAAAAATATTATTACAATTATTAATTATCTATTTTAGATAGAAACAATGTCTCACATAAAAAGTATAAGATGCAAAAAAGAATACGTTTAAAGGTAATGGTAAATGACTAGACATGATTTTATGTCATTTGGTGGACCCATGCTTTTCTATTTTTCCAGTAATGGATAAGAGGATTTGAATGCTAGGCTCAAATATCCATCTTAAAAGGAAACTTTCTTATTCTTTTTAAAATTTTTTAAATAAGTGTAATGCATGCTCGTTGTACACAGGAAAAAAGAGAAAATTAGAAAAGTTAATGTAAGATATTCATAATTTATCAATTGCTAATATTTCGATATATTACTTTTAGTCTTATCAATTATACTATGTACTTAATTAGCTTCATGCTAATTATATTTTCAATCATTTTTAAATAACTACTAAAATATGACTCTTTTTCCATGTCATTGAATGATCTTCAGAAATATCACTTTATACTACTACTTAACATCTCATCGTTTGTCTGGACCATAACGTGGCGGAGACCAGCTAGATGCTCACCAATTACATTTCCTCTTCTGGGCACACAGCCTTTCTTGCAATAATTCTGGCCCAGGACTGTGTTCTGGTCATTGAATTACGTGCAAAACTGAAGTGTGCTGTTTCCAGGCCCTACAGTGACTCGGGGGACCCTCCTATAGCTGAAGGCAGGGCCAGTGGAGCCTCTGACAATGCACCAGTGGCCTGGCATGAGTCAGGGTCTCAATCTCTTCCTATTGTTGTCGATTAAGAAGTAGGTAGCTGGGTCCAGAGGAAATAAGAACTAGGTTACAGAAGATAAAACAATCATTTGGGGAAAACAGATAAAGTTCTTTATACTGTTGTCAATTACTTTCAGAAGAGAAACCCTGGTCATAATTAACTTCTATGTGCAGCTCTCATTAGCTCAGGGAGAAACCATTTGTTCATGATCTGTAATGATCAGAACCTTTCCTCAGTGTATACAACAGGCATTTTAGAGAAAGTGCCCATTTAGCTTTCTTGGTATGTGACTTGTCATTTTCTAGCCTTTGTCACTTTACTGTTGAATTTAGAATATACATACGCACACACACTATGAGCTGTTTACATATTATAAGTATGTTACAAATATTTCTTCTTTATTAGTAACTTTTACAATTTATAATATTTTTGATGCAAATACCTTTAGCTTTTTAAATCTTAGAAAATCAGACCTATTATTTTTTGTTGTTTATAATTTCTTCCATTGCTTCTATTCTTAGAACCCTAGCCCTCTTAGAACAAATTTTTTTTCTAGACAAACTTTAAGTCCTAAGTTAAAAGTTTACTCTGAAATTCATTTTTATTATGATTATAGGTAAGAAATACCATTTAATATTAAATTTTTTTATTATAACAAAACAAAATATATAACTTCGTCATTTACTGTGTTTATTGAGCAAGTATTAACTGCTTTACATGCACTGCTTAATTTAATCCTTACAACAATCAATGAGATAATACTGTTGTTAGTATCTTATCTTAGAGACAAAGAACAGGAGCTGAGGGGCTTTAAGTGTCTAGTCTACAGTGATGGAGCTAGGAAGTGGAGGAGCCAGGATCTGAGCCCAGTCCAGCAGGCTCTGCATCCCCAAGCCAGCAGTCTTGGCTCCTGTGCTATCTGGCACCATTTTTTCTTGGGCGTGAGGGTGATATCTGTAGAGTCAAGGTGATACTTTCTTCTTTGTACGTAAATTCTTACATAAATTAAGGTCTGTTCGTGGGGTATCAGTTCTGTTCCATTTGTCTCTCTGACTCATGTGTTATTATCTCATTATTAAAATTTTAGTAATATTCAAAGAGAAATTAAATGCCATTCTACATTAAGCTTTTAGAATTTCTTCCACTAATTGCAACTTCATCTTTCTTTGCATTTCAGTTATACCTTATTGATACTTTCTTTTGAAATTCATTCTTGGAAAAAATTCTAATATTCATTCTATTTTATTTAACACTTATCTGCACAGTTGTCTTGGATCCTGTACTAGACTGCTATCTTTTTTAAGACATGAGATACTTTTCTGTAGCGTCTACACTATGATTTCTCATGGTTAGTCAATAAATAGTTGTCTGACTTAATTCTTTTATATTGGATCATATGTATTGAATTTAGTTTATTTAACACTATTATAGTGCCTACTATGTGCCAGATTTTATTCTAGTGCAACAACTTGAGAAGGCAGAACTACACTCTAGAGTGTAGAGTATTGCTACACTCTAGAGGTGGGGAGGCCATGCAGCCAGTACTCAGAGAGTCACAACTTGAGCCTGGGCTGGCTGGCTCTGGCTTGCCCATTCTGTGTTCATTGTGCTATTGGCCCCTCCAGTGAACAGAGCATTAGGTGGTGAGAAACAGGTGGTATATGAAGTTTCTGCAGAGGCCTTAGGCCTGCACTTGGAGGGATGGTTATATAACTCTGGACAGAGAAGAGGTAAAAGCATTCTCGGCAGAAGCAACAGCTTACGTAATGTGGGAGAAGAGAAGCATACCATTAGTGGAAATCAACCAGACTTTAATGACAGATATTTCTTTGTTGGGAAATCAAATAACTTTGGAGGGAAAATGTGTAACCAACAGCCCATTGTGATTTTTTAAATAACTTTTGATTCCCAAATCTTAATTGAATCTAAGCAATTTGAAATTCTACTTTCCCCTAGCATTGCACTACTATTTTTTTTTCTATACACACAATGTTAAAACAGAATGATGCCAAGCAGCAAAGAATTTGCATGTTAAGTTTGGCTCGTGTTTTCCAGGCAGGGGTTGTGTCAAGTTGGGGAAATTACATTGTCCCGATTTTTTTCCAACAAGACATCATAGTAGATTATCTGGCTGCCACCACTCATTGCGGTGCAGCTGCTCCCTTGTTCTGTTTGTCCTAAGCATTCTCAAATGCTGCTGAAGTCAGGTGGGATGCAGAACATACTGGGAGGCAGGTTGGCTTAACAATAATAAGGAGGCAGGTTGAGCGTACAGTGAGGAGGAAGGCAGAAACCGGTGGTGCAAGTCCAGCTTCCACCAACTATTTTCTATCTGATATGTTAACAATTGTTGGAGCTTGTCTTGCCTAATTCAAAAGGGAAAAGAAGAAGCTTTTTCACATGAGCCTCAAAATTGTCCCCAAACCTCTTCACTTTTCGGTGTTTGATCTTACTAAACAGGTACTGTAACTACTGTGTTTTTAAAAGGGGTAGGTCAGAGAGATGTCAGAGAGAGAGTGCATAAAATTTTGTATCAGGAAAAATTTCTGCACAGATATTTCAGAAGGAATCATAATTCTGTGGCTGTTACAAATGATCCATTTTGTTAATCTGAATTTCTAGGGTCATTAAAATTTTTTTCTCTGCTTCAGAGTAGTTTATTACTTAGAGAGGGGGTGGGGGGAAAGCCAGTTTAAAACCAGGTATAGGAAGAAAGCTGACAAAAACATAAATTAGAGGAAGAACTTAATTTAAAAAGTGTCAAAAAGGATAGATAGTCTTAGTTCAATAATAAAGCCTGGTTCAAGAGCTTCTATCTTTAAATAAAGCATTCAAGCACTCTATTACCTGTATACAACCAATCTTTGATTTCCAATCTAAGTCTATTTTTGCTTCTCGTGATTAGCATACAAATGTGAAAAAAAGAAAAAAGTGGTTACATGCGTGACGATTAGGACATGCCTTTGACTTTAATGTCAGTGGTTTGTCAGACTAGAGGTGATGAAATGAATTGCTGCTTTGTGGGCTCCCTTAGAGGTAAATCTTGTCTGAAAATGACTCCTATCCATCTCCTTTTATTTGCATTCTAAGTTCATCATACAAACTGCAAGCACATAAGCGTATATTTGTTTTAAAAGATATAAAGTGTAATAGCATATAGCAACTTGCTAATATATGTGAGCAGGCAGTGAGCTGTGTACGTTATCTCTATATGGGAGATTTGAGTACAGAGATTTAGCCTAAATGTGGGGCTCTGCCCTGTCAAGAATCATGTGCTGAATACAAGAAACAAGAGGGTAAAGTATTAAGAGAAGCCTTTTGTTGGCGGCTGACTCAATGTACAGGAAGGCCTCAGGTTAAAGGCATCTTCTTTTAGTTTTATTTTTGAGGATGGTGTTGAGAGGTACTACCTGTTCACGGATTTTATGAAAAGGGCAACTCATTTAATTTTGTATGAGCAGGAGCTAAGCCCATAAAAGATAAACTTTAAAACTCTCTAATAATACTACTAGGAAGGGATACATGCCGGATTGCTGCCTACTAGAACTTCCTCTCAGTATTTGGAATCTTATCTGAAAAAAGGGTCCCTGGTCTTGAGAATCTCTAGCTTGTTTCTCAGTGCCAGGGGCATGCTGAAGCAGCAAGTTCCTTGGTGGGCTTTGGTCCCTGCATGAGGGGCCTTGTAGAAATAGAGGTTTGACTGCACGTAGGTGGTTGCTGACGGATGGCCCCATTTACATCAAAGGCAGTTATTATGCATGAAACCACTCAAGCATCATTTGTCTCAGGGAGTTCAACCTGTCCATTTTTCAGTTCCTTTCTGATTCAGGGTCAGACACAAATGAAAGATCTTGGGTTGGCTTCATTTTGAGCCAATGTTACTTCCTGCTTTATTTACAGAAAATTTATTGAAAGAACATCACACTTACAATATGTGAAAATGTCCTTTTCTAGGGCCTCTGTGAAGCACTAGGGAAGCCCTAATAGGGCTGGAGCCCCTATTCACATTGCATGCCCAGGACTCACCTGGACACTCAAAGTCATAAACTTGTGGGCAGTGTGCAGCGAGCAAGATGACCACTATGGGCAAATGCACTAGAAGACCACACTGTTTGAAATCCCAGGTCAGCTTTTCATGTCCTTTGAGTCTGAACTTAAAGAAAACAATCTTTCTTCACTTTAAAGTGAGGCTTCGGATTTCATTCCAGGATAAGAAATGATTAATATGGTCTTAGACTTTCACTCAAAAGATTACTGATATTTGTGTAGTGAATTACAGTTTAAAAATTCTATATTATTTATAAATAATATATTATTTAATCCATGTAGTAATCATACAAAGAAGGCATTATTCCCACTTATCAATGAAGAAATTAAGCCTCCAATTGGTTTAATCAAATTTCAAAGACAAAATAGATTAATGAAAAGAAGCAAACATAGCCAAAAAAAATTATGTAAAGAACTAAAAAAGAATCACGATCTGAATGCAAGAAATGAGAAAGCAAAGTATTGTGGCAAATATTATGTTGGCTACTAACCCAATGCATATAAACACTGGGTCAAATACACTGGCCTTTACTTTTTTCTTTGAGCATGGAGTAGAAGAAAGATGTGACACAATGTGAATATGAAAGAACATACTTAACACTAAATACGTTCTATAAGTTACACATCATAATGGTATACTGTGTGTACTACATTGTCTTCACTTTGCTCCTTTCCCTTTAGACAGTCATCACAGCCAGGTCTCTGGTCCATGCAGCTGAGTCAGGAAGGCTTTCTCTGCTACACAGTCAGGATCTGCACAACGTAGGGTCACAAAAATTCTCCCTTCTTCTCTAGGTTCTTTGGCTTGTCTAATAATTAAATTGATATGACACATTAGTAGAAAAAAATTTTAATTATGTACATAAAGATATGCAGACTTAAAAGGAAGCCAGGTAATTGAAGCTTATATAATGTCCTGGGCTAAGGAAAGGGGTGGGAGTCTGAGGATACTAAGGGGAAAAAGACCACTCATAGGATGGGAGAGGAGATGTTTAGAAAACAAAAGTCATCCTTTTATGAAGATAAGTTTCTTAAGTAAAAAGGTATCTCTTGTAATAGCTCTGTTAGTGGTACAGGCCCTTTTTCTAATGTAAATTTAGGCAGTTAAAGGATGTTAAAGAGCTTTTTTAAATCTGAATTTTGATTGTCTTAAATTCAAAATAATCTGTATGCCAAAGAGACATATTTTGAGATGGTGTATTCTGCATTCCTTTAAGAACAAAATGTTAAGCCCCACATTCTGAATCTAAATTTTATCTCTTCTACTATCCCTCATTACCTTTTAAATAACTCTGTAAAGAATCATGAAGATGGAAAGCTCAAACATTTCATACATAATTTGCAGAACTGAGGCTTCTGTTACTTCATACATGTAGCAGAATCACATTTTGGGGTGATCTGTATGGATATATAAATATATACAAGCATAGAATTCAAGGTCTAGAGGGAACACACAAAATTCTTATGATTTATTAACTTTCAACCTCCTACAAATAATGTTAAAGCCATCAAAGAACGATATTTAATTTGACAAGTTATGTGTGCCGATTCATTCATGGGAAGAGGCCAGAATAACTTCATTATATGCAGATCCTATATCTGAGATTTTCCTCTTTTATTTGAAAGGAGGAGACAGAGTTGATTGACAATCTAATTTCTAAGCATCTGTATCTTGGTTTTATAAAACCAAGGCTTTGTGTTTGTTTACTGTGGAAAAGGTTTTGTAGATGAGCCTCATCATTTAAAAACACTCAATTGTAAATCTGAATAAAAGTAAAAACAATTAAACTCAATAGACACACATTGGAGTTAAATGCCTTTCTCAGTATCCCCAGTGATCACTGAAGGGAATGTTGAGCCAAGACTTTTCCCTAAAGGACAGTGTGTCGGTAGCTTATTCATTTTATGTTAATAACATGTTATAGTCCAGAGTGAGAAGATTCTGTTTGATAGACACACACCTGAGGCTGTTTAAGGCATTAGGTGGATAAACTTGTAAGAAATAATTTCTTCTTGTGTCATCACATCCCCTAGCAGATATTTCATGCACATAGAATATATTTAATCGAACATGTCTTCCATTGATACACATACACGCACAAAATGTAACCAGTCCTATTTGTCTTAACAGGTTCATATGATATAGTTAGTACCATCTGGCTTCCAAACACCAGCACCTCTTACAGTGCATTTCTGTGTGCAAGTGAAGTGACACTGCTTTATTAAAGCATATAAATAGATACTTCTTAAGCAAAGTGAAAAAATAAACTTTTTTTTTTTCAGATTAATGCATGGAGTGCTAGAAGTGGTACAAGTGAGCATATTTCTGAATTTCGCAAGTTAAATGTTTTCTGAGGGAAGAGTTAATATCTATTTTAGTGATTTCCACTAAATAATAGTCAAGTTTATGTACATTTTCAGCCACTGTATGAATACTATGTGAAAGAATAGAGAACATACCTATTAACAAAGCTGAAAGATGAGAAATAAAAAAGAGATACAATAAAATGAGGATTATTTGCAAATTAAAAGATGAAACATAAGAATATATTTTGAAAAAAATGAGCAGTTGTAGATTTTTTAAGCTGATGAATTTATCTGGAATATAAGTAATGTAAAGTATCCATTAATTATATTATCAAAATAATACTTCAAAAGAGAAAGACTCAAGATCACCTTAATATTCAACTTAATTTCCAATGGTCTTAAAATTTTTTGATCAATGGTTAAACTACATGTAGTAGTAGATGAATTTTGCTTTCCCAAAACAAATAACAAGAGAAACAATCTTTAATGATCATTTAGTATCTCAATAAACCAACTGAGCTTATGTGATGTACCAGTGGCAGGCCTTGCCAGCCACTGTGGGACTTGAGTAGTGAGACAGCTCAGAGGTAGGGCACATGTCCTGCCTACCAAGGGAAAAAGTCATCTGCTAAAAAATTGCAGTTTATTTAGCAAATGTTGGGTGCTCAGCAGTGGGGACAGGGCAGTGAACAAGCCTAACAGTATATCTGCTCTTCTGGAGCTTATATTGTGATGGGAAAGGAAACTAAGTAGGCAGTACCAGGCAGTGATTGATACCGATGCAGGACAGGGCAAAGTATCCTGAGTGGAGGGAACTCAAACCCTGCACCGAGAGTCTTGTCTGAGCTCAAGTAAGAACTCAAATGCACACCAAAGTTAGAGTCAAAGAGGAAAGTTTATTAGAGAAAGGGTAATGCTCTGTAGACAGAGCATGGTCTCTTCTCAAGTAGAGAGTGAGAGAGACTAAGAGATGCTCAGAGGGACACAGAAAGAGACAGTGACAGTGAGAAGAATAGAGAAAAGACACTGAGAGTGACCCTGAGTATTCGGAGAATGTACTTTATATATCATCTTTCGTTTCTGTGAATTACAGTTTAAAGACTTTGTTTACTCATTTTTCTTTGATGGTATGGGCAATATGAAAGAACAAGAATATGTAGTATGGAAAGGTAAAAATATGTAGTGTGAAAGGCCTGCTGGAAATTCCCAGCCTTTGATCCATAGGTTTCCCGTGGTTTTAGCCATAGGGAATGAGTGAATGAGTGATTTTATTTTGTGTAGGGTGAGACTTAAAGACTCTGTTTTCCCTTCAGACTGTGGGGAATGGGTTGTTAGCAATCCCAATAGAAATCTTCCTTTGTTCTGCAGGTTTCCTCATGGTCTGGCTGCAGGGCTGATCAGCATATTGCGGGCTCTGAATATAGCTTGATTTAATGTTTTAGTTTTCTTGCCTTCTCCTTACATTAATACTATCACAAAACCAGCACGGTGCTCTGATGAAGAGAAATGATAGGGGTGACTTAAGGGTGACACTTTTAAGGCTTCATTGCAGAGATGCTGTCCAAGCTGGTGTTGAGCAGATACCAATATACAGCTACAATACAATATGCCCTTGAGAAAACAGTTAGAATGGGAACAATGTAGTAGAGATCACAAAGAGAGTGGTTATGAAGAAGTGTAAGGGGACAAGGTCCAGGAAGCCATGAAATCCTATATTGGAAAACTTGACCTAGCCTGGTTGATAGGAATTGGACTGGGGTAGTGGTGCTTGGGGGCTGGTGAGGTAAGTCTCCCTTGAGTTGGAGTTTGTGAATAAAAGGGAGATAACTAGATACAGAGGGTAGAGAAGAGTTTTCCACACCTCACACTTTTTGGGGATGCAGTGAGGACTAAAACTAAATATCCCTGCCTTCTACACCAATTTGTATTAGTAAATTAACATATTTAGGACTTTTAACAGATTAATTTTCTCTCTAATATCCAATGGGGCAAGTATTCATCAACCTTTTGTTGTTTTTCTATTCTTGTTGGTTTAAAGATAATTTTAAAAAAGCATTTCTTTATAATTAAACATTCTATATCTCAAGTTTTTATTCATTAAGCATTCTTCCTATCAGAGAAGATGTCAAATGTTGCATTTCCCTTTGAGGGAACTATTAGTGTGTTCACAAAAAAAAATCAGTAAAATGAGAGGTCTCCAAATTATGTCAAATGCCCAACCCGCTGAGTTGCTCAGGATGCTTGTCCTGGAGAAAAGAATACTCAGGTGGGAAGCTTTAACCCACTCTGTCCATAATACGAAGTGGTTATGTGGAAGAGGGAATAGATTTGTGGTTGGTGCTGGGCCAGGCAAAAGACAGCGTGGGATCAAAGTTGTAGGGAAATAAATGGTCCTTGAGGAGGGACTCGCAGCCCCCAGAGCTGTACCAGGTGTACCATGAGCAGAGACACAACTTAAGATGCTGCCTTAAGACCTGTGTTTCAATCTTGGTTCCATCTTTTACTAATTCCATGATCTTTGGCCTTCATTTCCCATTCTGTAATAAAAAGGGATAAACACACCGATCTCTAAGAAGGGTAAAAGGCAAAACTTTCCATCTCTCAAAAACTGCAAAGGAAGCTACTTTAATGGCTATAGTGGCAGAGGGTGGGAGAGTGGATTTTAGAGAAGAGGATTCCACTCTTGCAAACACCCCACCCTGATAGCTTATTATTCTTTGAGAAAGAAGTAAATAACAGACTTGACTTAGGTGATTGAGTGGCAGGCCTTCTGAGTATTGTGACATCCTAATTATTATTATCATTTTTTGTTCTGTTTTGGTTTTTATTTTTTTTTATAATGGTGACCTTGATTAACAAAATCCAATATGTTTCAAGTGTACAATTCAACAGTAAGTCATATACATATTTCATTGTGTATCACTGCCCATAGTTAGATTTTCTTTCTGTCACCTCATATTTGACCATTTTCACCCCATCTACCTCCTCCCATCCCACTTACCCTCTGGCAACCAATAGTCTACTATCCATGTCCATGAGTTGCTGTTTGTCATGTTTGTTTGTTGCTTTTAGATTTATATCCCACATATAGATGATATGTGGTTTTCAACTTTTTCTGTCTGGCCTATTTTGCTTAGCCTGAATATCTCAAGATCCATCCATGTTGTTGCAAATGGCAGTATTTCATCTTTTATAGCTGAGTAATATCCGTCGTATATACGTACCACCTCTTTATCCATGTCTTGGCCATTGTGAATACTGCTGAAATGAACATTGGGGTGCATATATCTTTTCTAATTAGTGTTTTGGTTTTCTTTGGACAAATACCCAGAAGTGCAATTGCTGGGTCATAAGGTAGTTCTATTTTTAATTTTTGAGAAAACTCCAAACTGTTTTCCAAAATGGCTGTAACAATTTGCAATTCCAACAGTGCACAAGGGTTCTCCTTTCTTCACATCATCATCAACACTTGTTTTTTGATTTATTGATAATAGCCATTCTGACAGAAGTGGGGTGACATGTTATTGTGGTTCTAATTTGCATTTCTCTGATGATTAGTGACGTTGAGCATCTTTTTATATGTCTATTGGCCATCTGTATGTCCTCTTTGGAGACATGCCTCTTCAGGTCCACTGCCCATTTTTTAATTGAATTTTTTTGATGTTGAGTTGTATGAGTTCTTTATAAATTTTAGATATTAACCCCTTATAAGATGTATCATAGGCAAATATCTTCTCCCATTCAGTAGGTTGTCTTTTACTTTGTTGATAGTTTAGAGTATCCATTATGCTGCGTAAACAAAAATACTTAACTTCAGTTCTACTTGGGGTTATCAACCCCTCAGACTGATATTATGCCAAGGGTCAGGGTAGGGATGACCTAGTTATTAGTCCACCCAGTTTACTCTGCGCTGAGCCCCTGAGCCCAGCAGCTCCCTTTCCCTTCATCCTTGGCCATGCTGCTTTCCTCTCTCTCTACCCTTTTCTAGGGGAAATTCTATTAAGAGTTTGTTCCAGATATTTATCTGTGTCTACAATTCCTTAAAGGACTAAACTTTTAAATTATAGTTTTATTTGCTTCCCTGTGTTTTTAAAAGAGAAAGAAAGTTAGAAAGACTTGTAAGTTACCCTGTTTCTCACCCTCCCACCTCTCCAAAGAGCATGGAAGAAACAACACCTTATTCAATGTAATGAAACACAAGGAGAAAAAGAAACTAGTTAATATAGCCAAATATTATCAAGACAATCTTACTGTACTCTTAGAATATAATGTAATTATTAAAAATATCTGTAATCCTTGTAAAATTTTTGATATCTTGGATAGATTGTATATACATAGAAATTTGGAAATGACCATTATTTTGAATTTCTTCTATTTAATTAGACCTTTGTATATTTTGATGTTAATCTTCTAAAAGGCCACTAGAGTTTTAGGTTTCTATTTTTAACCATATTTTATAAAAATCAGTAACATGTTTCTGCCTTAGTTATTGTAGATAAAATATTTTTGCTTAGTCTTTTCTCTAGACTCTAGTTCTCAAATTTAAGTGTGTGTCACACATAACCAGAATCACTTCAAGAGCTTATTAAACTACAGGTTTCCAGGCCTCATCCTCAGAGTTTCTGATTCAGTAATCCTGGTACTGAGCTCAAAAAGTTTCATTTCTAACAAGTTCCCAGGTGATGTTGGTCCAGACGCCAAACTTTGAGAACCACAGACTTAGTGATTATCTAGTAGCCAGATAATGTTGCTGTGAGGCAGTACGTTTTAGTGGAATAAGCTTGAATTTTGGATTCAGACATACCTGGGTTCAAATGTGAGGAAAATCCCACGCCAAACTTTGAGAACCACAGACTTAGTGATTATCTAGTAGCCAGATAATGTTGCTGTGAGGCAGTACGTTTTAGTGGAATAAGCTTGAATTTTGGATTCAGACATACCTGGGTTCAAATGTGAGGAATACCCTGACCCTTGGCCATACATAATCAGTTCAAGGTGTAGGCTCGCCCTCTTCCTGTCCTCATTAGCATACCCCAGCTACTGGCCAACTGTTGTAATTTTTTGTAATCTTCATAGCCTGTTCAATTAAAAAAAAAAAACTTGCAATAAAAAAGAAACGATAACAATGATATTACAAATACTTTGTGTTTGTGTGGAGTTTACAGCTTAAAAAATATCATGTACAGAGAAGCAACATGACACAAGAAAATTGTGGAATTTGGGTCCAACACCTGGGTTTAGCTATCTGCTATTTTTTGCACGATAATATGACTTTAGGCAAGGCATTTCATCTCTTGAATGCTATTATTTCTCACATATAAAATGGGAAAAAAAGATAATGCCAGCTTCATACTGTGCCTGGTACTAAATGTAATGTTACTTCCTTTTAAAGCTCACACTTTTCTGTTTTTAAATGTGGACATTTGGAAATTGACTGAAAATAAGCTTCACACAAAAGGATATTCATTTACACATGATTCTTTACATTATAGGAGAGTAACTAACAAAAAAGAACTTCAAAAGTGGTATTTTGACTTGTCAATAAACAATATAGAGAAGGAATGCCCTTTAAGAGCCAAAGAAGACCAACAGTAAAATGTGACAAATATTTTGGAATTGGATATTTTCCAAAGACTCCACAGACATTTTCTGACATCAGTGGGAGGCCTAACATTTCAGGTCATGCCCCTGAATCACCTAGGGGGTTCTGATTCCCCCTCCCCTTCTGTGCACCTTTAGAGTCTAGTCTTGATCTTCCTCACTCTTTCAGACTGAAACCTTTGTGTATTTCTTGTCATTGACAGTTACCTTTTTCAAAGATTCATATATACGTTCTGTTTGCCATACGACCCTAATCCCAGCCAGTCTGGGTTAGAGGCTGGCATGTGACTTACTTTTATAAGGAGAGGCTGCAAACAAAGTGAGAAAGATGACAAGAAAAATACAAGGTAATTCTGTTGCTGAGGTAGGAAATATCTCAGCAACAGAAAGTTAAAACTAAAGAACTGTGTTCTATATATAGAATGAGAAGTTCTATCTCTATTACACTTAAGAAATCATATTTCTATCTTGTATTTCTAAGAGTAACAACCAGACTACAAAGGGGAAGATGACCAAGATCATAGCTTTCAGCTTGGACCAGAATCTAGTATCATGGTGATGATGAATACAAGGCTAAATACTTATTATTCTCGTTAGATGGAAACCAAGGTCGTGAGAACCTTGGAGTTAAAAGAGATCTTAGAGTCATCCTATCCAGCTTTTCTCCTTGTGGGAAATAGCCTCACCTCATTCAGCTTCTCTCCAGTGCATCCCCAATGATAAGTTAGCAGTTCCATTTTTGAATACCTCATTGTTTAGAACATCCTTTCGTATGGCTGGCCAATGTTTTCTTCCTTATTACTTATGTTAATTATCTTAATTGTGCCTTCTGGTGTGAAACAGAATATAAAAGAAAAAAAAGTTCCTTAGAACTCTGAAAGTCCTAAATATATTTTCAAATAAGATTGGGCCAACTAGTAATTAAAGCTACATTTGATTTTTTTTTGGGGGGGGGTTATATTTTCTCCTTTAATCTCCATGAGGGTTTTCAAATTCTCTATTCTATTTTCATTTTCCATTTCTTCACAATTCCTGTAGCCTCGATGCTGTGTTCTCTAGGACTCACAGTCCATCATCAGCAACATTTTCTACAATTTGAACTTGTTTAAGGTCTTGTCCTCACCTAAATCTGTTTTTTTTCCAGAAGACACTGGATTCCCTGCAACTCTGCAGAAGTGATAGCTGTTTTCTCTTTAATGTTCGTTGAGATAATGGACTTAAAGGTGGAATATGCGTCATCTCCTTGCCTTCCCCCACCTCCACCACCATTGTTGCTTCCAGACCATCCTCCTTCTCTCTTCCTAAAGAGCCACAGCTCTGCATCCTCTCCTAGGGGCAGTCATTTGGAGATCCTTTGATCACTCCCCCTCATTTCTCAAAGATTTTAGCTCCAGGCTCAAAGTTACTCTTTTAAATACTATGGGTAATTTTTTAATTTTCTGGTTATTTCTGCATCCATAAAGAATCGTTGTCATAGATGATTCCTTTAAAAATTTTAGCATTTCAATTACTTGTATTCCTCCTGGCCACTCACTCTCACAATTATGCCCCTGGCCAATAACTACAGATGCATTCTTGCCTAATTTTTAAGAATCTCGTCCATCTGAGCACCTCCACCTTCACTCTTCAAGCAAGTCCTTCTAACATTCCAAGTCCAACATCCTTTGCCATAGTAGGGTCTAAAATCTTCTAATACCAGGAATCAAACTTTCCATAATCAAATGTTCAAATCATATCCATGTATACCATTCCAGCTATGCCTCTCTCTTGCTTCTTCTTACTCTCTTGGAAAAAAATCTTTGCTTAAAAACTTAGTTAATTCCTATTTTTGCCTCTTTGCATCTGTACCAATGTGACTGAATGTGCCTGGGTTATTTTCAACTAGGTTGACTGAGCTCATTTCAAATTCATGACCAGGACTAATCTCAGGACTAAATCTCAGGACTAATTCCACATGGTCATCATGCTACATTTCCCTAAATTGTTCATGTTTCTAGTCTTTTAGATTTGTCTCTTCAAATTTCCAAAACCCTCTCCTCCATTCTCACTCTTAGTTGGTGAACTTTCACTAAGAAAATTGCACCCATCAAAAGAGAACTTCTCCAAGTTACCATCTACCCACCTACCAGTAACTAGCTTACACTCAACTTTCCTGCTAGGACTGTCACTGGTTCTATCAAAGGCCAGCTCTCCACTTTCCTACTAGATTGAATCCATCCTCTTCTCATCAAGGCTAGGGCATCACAGCATTCTAGCAATTCTCCTCTTTCTCCTACAACTATTTTTCCCTTTCTTTTGGATCATCTCTCCCTCCTTCATAATAGTTTCAGAAACTTTTTGACTACTCTTTCACCACCTGCCATACTCCTCTGTTTTCCATTCCAGCAAACCTCCTCAAGACTTGTTAGTCCTTCCTAGACCCAATTGCTCTTCTCTTCTCTCAGACTTGCTTCCACTCAGGATTTTTCCCTACATCAACTATGACTTTATGTTGTTACACCCAGGAGTTAAGTCTCAGGTTTCCCTTTACTTGAATAATCAGAAATATTATATATGGTTAATCTTGACTTCCTTGATGCATATCTTCATTATCACTGACTTATGGAAATGTTTTTCTCCCTCCCTCCCTCTCTCCTTCCCTCCTTCCCTCCTTCCTTCCTTCCTTCCTTCCTTCCTTCCTTCCTTCCTTCCTTCCTTCTTCCCTCCCTCCCT
>NW_011888826.1:131332-259794 GCF_000151845.1 Pteropus vampyrus | reverse complement strand
TTTCTTTCTTTCTTTCTCTCTCTCTTTCCTTTCTCTCTCTCTCTCTCTCTCTCTCTCTCTCTTTCTATCAACTAGGTTTTCACTTCACTACTATCTTCCTATCTCACTGGCTCCTTCTTCTCAATTTTCTTTGTTCATTCTTTGTCAGTCTCCTGACTCGTGAACTGTTGAATGTTTTAGGCCACACATTTAGTCATATCAGAACCAGTCTTTTGGCTTTGAACATAATCATTGTATTGGTAATCCTTATATATCTAGCTTTCCATAATCTCTAAACACATATACTTTCTTCTCAACGTCTTCATTTCAATATCTAATAGATATTGAAGTGATAAAGTACACTTTAACTTAAAGATGAGTTTAATAATAGATAGCTCCTTATCTTTTCCCTCAACATGCTTCTCTCCATTTTCCCTAAGTTTATAGCAGCTCTATCCATCTTGTTGTCAAGAAAAAAAAAACCACTCTGGAGTCATCCTTGATTCTTTTATGTTTCGTATTTAATGGATCAACATATCATCAGTTCTAACTTCAAAATATATCCAGAATGCAACCACTTCTCATTGCCTCTATCACTAATGCCCTGATCCAAGCCACAAACACCTCTTGCCTGGAAAGAGAGTCTCTTAACTGGTCTTCCTGCTTCTACCCTTATTTTCTTATGTACCCTCTGCAATGCAGTAGCCAGAGTACTTATTTTAAAAATCAAATGTGTCACTATCCTACTCAAACCCCTCCATTTCCTTGGAAGTGAAGACCAATTCCTTACAATCTATCTAAGGTCTTAGATAATTTACCCTATTGATACATTAGATATGCTATTTTGTCAGGGTCTCAACATTTGTTGTTCTCTGCCTATATAGCAGATGCTTACCCCATAACCCATTTAGGGCATATACAGCTTTGGGGTACCTGGACAGAAGATCTGTTCCTCACACACTTGAGTTTCTCTGATCATGTAATTCATCTCAGCCTACACAGGGCAGAGCAAAAGGGACCTTCATGCAGTGATGGAGTATTGTACCCCAGCTTCTTCACACCCAGCTGGGGCTATTCTCAGTAGTGTTTTTCATAATCTCTCCTACATATCCAGTGGAGTTGAATCTCATTTGCCTACAGGGGTAAGCCACTTATCAATATACACTTTAATTTTTTTATTTTAAGCTGTTATATGATTAGAATTTTTAATGTTGACTCAAACTTTTCTTACTGAAATTAATTAACCCAATTTTGACATGACAGATTACCTTTTTAGATGAATTTACTAATATTTTGTTTAGGATTTTGTGTATAAATTCACAAGTCACATTATCCTGAAATTTTCTTTCTCCCACTTTTCTTGATCATTCTCTCCTGAGTTTTTCCTTTTTTAATTAGTCTTTTCAAAGAACTTTTGACTTTGTTGAGTCCTCAATTTTAATTTTAATTTAATTTATTTAATTTGCATTAATACCTGCTATTTATTTACTTCCTTTCTTATCTTACAGTTATGCTCTTTATTTTTCTAACTTCTTAAATTGGCTATTTAGTTCATTTTTACATATATTTTAAAATTATTTAAAAACATATATATATATATCTTTTATTTTTTTAATTGCAATTGACACACCATATTATATCAGTTTTAGGTGTACAACATAGTGATCAGACTTATAACTTATGAAGTGATCACCCCGATAAATCTAGTACCAAATCTAGTATTTATTGGACACCATGAATAGTTATTGTAGTACTATTGACAATATTACTTATGCTATACTTTACATTCTCATGACTATTTTGTAACTACCCATGTGTACTTCTTAATATTTTCTTCTTTTACACCCATCCCCCATCCCCCTCCCATCTTTCAACCACCAAAATGTCTCTGTATCTATGAGTTTGTTTTTGTTTTGTTTGTTCATTTTTCTTGTTCTTTAGATATAAGTGAAATCATATGGCATTTGTCTTTCTTGATCTGACTTACTCCACTCAGCACAATACCCTCTAGGTCCATCTATGTTGTAGATGGTAAGATTTTATTTTTTTTTATGGCTGAGTAATATTCTATTGCAGGGATCTCCAATCCCCGGGCTATGGATCATTACTGGAACCAGTATAGGAACTGGGCCTCACAGCAGGAGGTGAGCAGCGGGCGAGTGAGTGAAGTATTTGTATTTGCAATTGAAACTCCCCAGCACTAACATCACCGCCTCTTAGCTCCACCTCAGATATTCAGGCATTAGGTTCTCATAGGAGCACCAGTCCTTGGTGTCAAAAATGTTGAGGACTGCTGTTTTATTGTATATAAGTATCACCTCTTTATCCTATAACCAGTATTTTGAACTCTGCATCTGGTAGATTGCTTATCTTCATTTTGTTTAGTTCTTTGGAGCTTTGTTCTGGTTTTTTTTGTTGTTGTTTTTCCCCCATGTGGGACATATTTCTTTGGCTCCTCATTTTGGCTGCCTCCCTATGTTTGTTTTTATGTATTAAGTTGAGCTACTATGTCTCCCAGTCTTAGTCTTAGATGTGATTTGGGGCCCAGTGGCACAGTCTTCCTGGACACCAGACCTGGGCGCTCCAGGTGTGTTCCTTCTGTGGGTTGTGCATACTCTCTTGTTGTAGTTGAGCCTTGGTTTTTGTTTGCACATTAATGGGAGGGATTGACCCTAAAGGCTGATTGGCTGTGAGGACTGGCCTTAACTGCAGTGGAGAAGCTGTTGTGCAGTGGCTGACCCTACAGAGAAGGATTCACTGTACCAAGACTCTGATGCCTACTCAGTCTGCCCTTTGAATGTGTCATTTGTGAAGGTGAGTGGGTGGTGCCCTTGTGTGATCTGAAGCTGGCCACTGAGTGTATTCATTCTGGGGCCTTTCGGGAGGGGCTTTGTTGCAAGCCAAGTTAGGCCACTGCCTGTGCCCAGCCTAGGGACACTTGGTATGAGCTACAAAGTGATCTCCAGATGGTTACTACTTGTTCTGGGCTTAGGGGTGCCTGAGAGAGGCTAAGCTACAAACTGAAGCCCTTTGCCACTAGTGCCAGGCTTGTGGCTGCTTAGCAAGAGGTATGAAGCATGTTGAAGACAGAAGCTGTTTGTTTAGGGTTTGTTAAACTTTGACAAATTTTAGGAAGGTCTGCATGTGCCAAGACAAGCCATTTGTATGGAAAAACCACTGAAAGCTGCTTGGGTGGACCTGCAAGTTTGATGGGGCTGAGTCTCAGGGATTCACCAGGGCAGGATGACCAATGTTAGCCAGGTCAATGGAGACTCAAATATGGCACCTGCCTGTGTCTGCATGCTGGAATTGGGGAGGGCTCAACAAAGTAACAATGCCCTCTGCCAGCCTTCTCTCTGGGAGAAAGCTTCCCTTATAGCCCTTGCCCTGGAACCAGACAATTTAGTTCCTCCCCATATGACCCTGGTACTTTTCGAGCTGCTATCCCAGTATTAGAGCTGAAAGCACTGAGTCCCTCAGTGAATAAGTTCATGGGTGGGCCTTTTAAGAGGAATGCCTGAACTCTAGCCTCCCTTCGTCTCACTCAGCCACATTCTCTGCTGGTTTTCGCAGCCTAAGTTGTAGGGACTTCTCAGCACTGGAACCTTGGGCTGGGGAGCCTGGCGTGGGGCTGGGACCTCTCACTCCTCTGGGAAACCTTTACAGCCAAGATATCCCTCCTGATTTTTAACCATCACACATAGGTGTGGGATCAGCCTGTTTTGCGTGTCTCCACCACTCCTACTAGTCTGAAGGTGGCTTCCTCTGTATGTCCTTATAGAATTGTTCACTTAGAGTTCAGATGATTCTCAATGATGGTTATTCTGCAGTATAGTTGTAATTTTTATGTGGTTGTGAGAGTAGGCAAGCATAGCATTTACCTACTCTCTCATCTTAATAGGAAGTCCCTTAGCTAATTATTTTTTTAGATTTTTTTCTTCCTTATGTAAATTATTCATACATTTAAGGCCTAAGTATGTAACATTTTCCATATCCTGCAGGTTTTAATACCTTATATTTTCATCTTTCTGTAAGGGTGTTTCCTAATTGCCATGTGCTCAATGAGTAATATAAAAGTATTTCAAGTTTTAAATTTCTAATATATGTTTTTAAGTTACTTTTTATTATGAATTTTTAGTTTAATTACCTTATACTTAAAGAGCACAGTCTCTATGATATTAATTCTTTGAAAATTTACTTTTTGATATATTGTCATTATCATATTCTATGTAAGTTTTTAAAGAATAAGTTTATATATGTCTGTTTATCTCAAATTTGTGTATTGTTTAAATCACCTACAGCTTGACTGATTTTTATCTGCTTTATTAATCAGCTACTGAAGGAATTAGTTTAAACTCCACACTGATAGTAGATTTGTCAATTTTTATTAAAGTTCTTTTAATTTTTGCTTTACATATTTTGAAGTTTGTTATTTGATGCTTAAAAGTCCAGAATTGTTATATGTTCCTGATAACTGAAATTTTTGTCATTATATAATGACAAATGATAAAGAGAACACTCATGATTTCTCTTTGCTCTGTTTTTTTGTTTTCTTATTCTTTCTTGCCTTATTTGAATGATAAAATTTTTCTTCAATAAATACTTTATTTTTTTACTGGTTATTCTAGAAACTTCCACACATATGTTCTACATAATAAGTTTAAAAATAATCAGTACCTTCACTGTCCTCTCAGACAATATAGCCATGGGCTTCTTTAAATCCAGCCCACATCCTTGACTTCTATATTATTTTCAAACCATAGGTTAATGATTTTTCACCAAATGAGATGTTATTTTTGCTTTATGGAGTCAATGTTTGTTTATTTTGCCTACGTGTTAACCTTCTTCTTTATCAGTGCTTTTTCATGTGAAATTTTCATGTGGATGGTTCCTTTCTTCCTGAAGTACATTCTTTAGAAGACTCCTTACAGGAGGGTCTATTTGTAGGAGAGTTTTTCAATTTGTATTAAAAACGATTTTATTTTCACCTCATTTTTGAAGATAGAATTGCTCACTCAACATGGCTAACTTGATGGTTATTTTCTCTTAGTTTCTAATAACCATTGGAAATACTGACTCCTGGCTTCTGTGTGTGTGTGTGTGTGTGTGTGTGTGTGTGTGTGTGTGTGTGTGTGTGTGTGGAGAAGGTTCTTAGCAGTTTATTGCATTTCCTTTCAAGTAATCTCCAATTGTTTTTCAAATCTTCTTGTTTATTTATTAAATATTCTGCATTTTCATTGTCATGTATGTAGGTGTAGAGTTTAATTTATTCTGACTGGAATTCATTGTGATTCAGAAATTTCTCTTTGAATATTGCAGTTCCTCAATTCTGATATTTCTTTTGAGATTGCTGTTTGATGTATGTTAGGCTTTCTCATTCTATTCTTCATATCTGTTAATAGTTTTAATATTTTAATTTCTTCATCTTTTTGTGTTACAGTCTAAGTAATTTCTTTAGATTCATCTTCCATTTCTTCAAATGTATCTAATCTGTTGTTTAGTCCACCTACTAAAGTTTTTATTTTGCTGTATTTTTTATTCTGAGATGTTACATTTAACTTTTTTATCAAATATGTCTGGTTATTTTTATAGTTTCTTGTTCGCTAATCATAGATTCCATGTTTATTTATTGCTTTAACTATTCCAAATATATTTTATATTTTAGAGTCATTTAGCAATTTTCAATCTTTACGGGTCTAATACTGCTGTCTCTTCTGTTTATTGTTTCTCACTTATTTATTTTATATTTCTGAATTAGTTCCTCATTTTATTGTCTTTAAAAAAATTGTACATTCGATTGCTTTGGAGGCATATCTGTGAAGAGTCTTTGAGAACTGATTGAAGATCTGTTCCTTTAGGAAAATTTGTATTTGCTTCCACCAGGAGGTAACCCAAAACACTTTAACCTGAATTCTTATCTTGCCTTTTTGGGGGGCCACAACAGTAGGTGTCTTCTAGTACTGAACCCGCATGAGGACCTAATTCTTGTTACAAGTCATTATTATTGTTTGAAGGTGGAATTGCTCACCAAGCCTATCTAGGTTAGTGGTTATTTTCCACCTTTAACTAGAGCCAGGTCCAAATCAGGCAAGTTTTCTTACAGTTCTCCTTGATGCAGTACATTTTTTTTTCTAGTTAATCTTCTTATCGTGGGCATTTCTTTCCATGGGTCCAGGCTTTCCAAGCCGGTACATGTGCGAAGGGGGTGTTATCTCCAAATTTCTTTCCCAAATTGCATAGACATAAGCTTTACCTCCACTCTCAGCATAGCCATAAGCTTTATCTCCACTAGAGCCAAAGCTCCAGTTGAATGAGGGATTAGCAGATATCACCAAAATGTCTGTCGGCATCCTGTCTTGCTCATGTATGTTATTTATTTATTTAATCATTTTGAATATATTTAAAAATATTCTGTATATTTATTTTTTTCACAGAAATATGTATTTATTTTTTATACTATTGATTCTAAATATCACCAGCAAATAGAATCTACATAATGCCTTCTTATCGTCTATGGAAGAAAAACAAAAAACAAAAAACACTTTCCTAGAACTTATGATGCCAGAGGGCAGTCATTATGTTCACTACTGGTCGTAGATCAGTTATCAAGATAACATCAACATTTAGATTAAAATTCATAGCATCCAGCTCAAGATAAGCAATTCAAAATCTTTGACTGTTATAAGCATTAATTGATGTGATATAGTTATTATCGCCTAGAAAGTTCTATTTACATAGTATCTTCACAAAGTAATTAATGTTATAATATTTTATGTATTTATATAATATTGTGCAAAACTTGATAATGTGTCATGTTTACTTGAATAATGGCATTGTTATCAATTCTATATGGTTGTCCTGGTAACAGAGAAAATTAAGGGTTACGAGATAAAATTGGTCTGAAAAGATCACTTTTTCTTCATGTGAAAATATATTTATCTCAGCAACAAACCCTAAAAACCTTAATAAGAACTTTAAAAGCAATTTTGAAGTTCAAGGATGGCCAAAAATGCTTTTGTTATTTACAATTTCCTAAGTACTGCTGATGGTAAGTTTTTAATAATCTAGTTTTGTTTCTATTCTTAAAGATTTAATTTGCTCGTATTAACTTTGATTAATAAATACACTATTTTATATGTTTAGCATGTTTTAAAAAGCATATTCATAATTACCACAAATTCTCTAGGTGATGAGGCACAGCATATATAATTAAAACCACAAACATAGACTAAATAATATGTAAAAATTTCTTCTGAAGTCCAAGAATATCATGAGATGAGAAATCCTTTCCTTAGTTTGAAATCTCAACATTATGGTATAGGAAAGCTGAGGAAAATACTATAATCTGCTCTTCTGGGTATTATTTTATTTTAAGATAAATGAAAGATCCATGATTTCCATGATTTGGGGGACTTAAATCAGGAGAGGACCTGAGCTGGCTTGTGGCATTGCCAAGAAATAGTGTTCAGGATAAGCTGGGACAAAATTTAATGAATGTTCTCTACTGGTATCCATTTTTTCTATCCAGAAACTTTTAGACTATTCTTTGAGATGTTGCTTGCCACCAAGCTATCCTTTACCTTCATCTGTCCTCAGACAATCCCTGATCTAAAATGTCTCAAATACAGCAGATACATAAGAAATTTTATAGCTTTGAACATAGTTTGGCAAATATTTATTTGTTTTCTACTCTCAAAGTAGATTATTTAATTCCTTACGGATTTAGAAAGTATGGAATAGGTTTTATTAACAGCGACTGAAGCAATCATTTGTGGTGGGGTCGTGGGTGCAGATTCTGACAGGAAACCTAGAGGAGGGGCCAAGAAAAGAACAGATTCCTTGCCTAGGGCAAAGTGTTCGTGCTTCCTGATAAATTACGATTGTCAATCATAATTTATCTAAATGAACTGGGTAAATATCTTTCTTTTTGGGTTTCTTGGAGGCCATCTTGTTCAGGGGTGTGTGTGTGTGTGTGTGTGTGTGTGTGTGTGTGTGTGTGTGTGTGTGTGTTTATTTCTTCCTGGAATCATGGATCCCTACATAAGTGCTTCTTATATTTGTTTCTTGTTACATTGGTGGGATCTGACCTTCTAAATTTTAGAGATTTCCAGCTTAGTCTTTCATCTTATTTGGTCTGGGAATGAGAAGCACTGTACTATGGTGCTATGAAAAATCTCCTGTTTATAACTGTAAGTAATTTGCTCAAGAATAGAGTCCATCGCTTTTAACGGTTTCACAAAATGGTTTGTGATACCCACCTAAAAAAATATTAAATGATTTATCATAACAGCCTGTCTTACAGAGAAGTCTGCTTAGTTTCTAGAAATCATAGCATATTATATATAATTCTTCCAACTTTTTAGTTAGAAGGATAATAATTTACAACAGATAAATATCAACTTGCACCGTACTTGAATTTCAGTGATGAAAAAATTATTATTGTTTGGATCTTCAATGATAATGGATTGTTGAATTTAGCAAAGCTTGATATGACACAACAAATGCCCTGAGACAAAATTGCTTCAAAGTTGATAAACTGAGACAAATGAATTTAAACTTGAAGTGAACTTTAATAAAAGTCATTCATCTCATTTTAGTTATAATTTACTTTTTAAAAGGACATAAGAGACATTATAATCTAGATAGCAGAAGACAGTGCACAACTGCTATTCACAAGGTCAAAAAGCTTTTATTCACTTACATAATTTCCCTATTTCCAAGTTTAGTAGTCAGGGTTATTTTAAGTTTTCATGTATAGTTACAAAAAAGGCATAGAAGTATACCTCATTAAATTATTTTTTAAGTATTTGAATTTAAATTTTATATCAATTAATATCTACAGTTTTAACTATAGATCGTATAGAAACCAAACCTGCTGATATCAGTGAATTTTCAATCTAAAGGAATAAGTAACATTTTTATTAAAAGAACATCAGAATTAAAATGTTTTCATGCTTTGTATTTGGTTTGGCTTAAGATAAAAAAATAAACAATTTTCTGTGTATTTTATATATTTAGACAAGTGAATGTATAAAATTTAAACAAAATTTTATTTCTTCATAAATAAGTAAATAAATAACCTTTTATGAATTCAAAAACTTGTGAAAAGAGAAAATAATACACCAATTATTAAGCTATGAAATTAAATGGATCATTTTTTTACTTCGAAGCATGGCTGTAGTTCTGGACAAGTTTTAAAAATTGGGCTATTTGTTAATAGAAAGTTTTTTTGAAAATCAATTTGTTACATATCAAAACTATGTGCAACTAGAATGTCATATGCTGTCATCGTGAGACAGGGAATTACTGTTTTTGGTTTTTGTATTTATAATTAAGGTGTTTTACAAGATGAAGTAAGCAGGATCCACCCCTCTATTTATTATATGTTATTGGAAATAATCTGAGATTTGACAAAACAAAAAAGATTGTGTCACTGAAATATCACACAACTCTTCTTTCCTTCTATTTGTATTATACTCATTAATGGAATTTTACTTGAGAAATGTTGATTTCTGAAAACTAAATTTACAGGTAAAGGAAATATTTATTTCACATGCATATATTTTTATATATTTAACATATACATGTAGATGTACATTTTACCTACATATGTAGTTTACATTAATCTTTTTTGATGTGTTATGCAGATTTCCTTTAGAAGAAAACACATCAGTATCAGTGGTTGCATTTTAAGAGCGAATGTGTGGAACTGGGATACTGTTCAGTGATTATGGTATTTGATACATTTCCATCTTAGAACTTTAATTATTTTCAATGTAATAATTAGTGGCTGAATTATTCTTCTTTAGTTGCTCTAAGAAAAGATGTCAAGTTATCTGGTTTAAGGTGAGAAGTATTATTTCTGTAGAGGACTTCAATGTGGACAGAATATACAGTTGTGTTGTGATTTAAAAGAAAATTCACTTAAGAGAGTAGTGTCAATGGGTTATAGAACTGCTGAACTCATCTCAAGCATCGTGGAATAAAACGTATGAGAAATATAGTATTCATAATTAAGATTTTTAATGAATTGCCTTGTTAATCCATACACTGTATGCATGTTGCAACATTTTCTAGGCTTAATTAGTGTACTTGATGATTATGTTTATTTTCTGATGTACACACTGATTAAGCATTGTCCATACACTGGAGCTTGAAACAAGATCAGTCTGTAAAGTAGTACCTAGTCATCTAACTGGGGACTCAAAATGCAAATAGATCAACTTATGTAAAATTAAATTAGTTCTAATAGAACCCATTTTGCCTGAGCAGCTGGTGTCACATTATAAACAGCGTTCTCTTGTTGTAAGAAATAAAAGGCTTCTATTGACAGATCCTTATATCCTTTTAAGCTTAAAAAACTGAATGCATACAATGTTCAAGTTGAACTGCAACTCTTAGACACAAGAAATCGTGGAGTGTTTTCAGTTAACTCATTCTATTGTGTTCGAGAAATGCAACTCATTATGCCATTATGGCATTTGGGGGAGTAAGTGCCAGGTTTCAAATGCTTTTTATCAAAACCTCCTGTTTTTAGTCACATACAACTTTTGTGAATTTTCTTGTTATGTTGAAATTCTCCAAATAGTTTTAGGTCATATATTGAAAATATTCATATATTCAAAATGTGTTGAATACTTCTCTGCCTTAATTTGCAAATATTTGGGCACATTCTTTTTACTCTCCTCCATTTGATGGTTAGATTTACAAAGTTAAATTTAGCATTTAAGAAGTTGATAGGATAAAATTTTATATCAGTTACTTGCAACACCATTAAGAAAGCATTTCTTCATTCGTGTATTCCACAAACATGTGTCGAGTAGCTCCTACTTGATGTCATATGCTGTACTAAGTGCAAGATTTGTATAAAAGATAGTTCCTGTTCGCAGGGAAATGATGACTTAATGGGGAATATATTAGGGAGAAATATAAATGACAAAACAGTAGACTGAATGTCATTTGGAAGTATTAATAGTGCATTGGTGGAGAACAGAGACCCTAAAAGGAAAATTATTGTTAAAAACTCCATGGATAGTTATCATATAATTTTTGTAAGATCTATTTGAACCCAGGAACTTTGAGGGAGAATGAGAGGTTGGGGAAAAAATATTAAGTGGTAATATTGATAAGCCACTAGATCCCAAGCATCATAGGAAACAGTGCACTAGTGAAATTCGAGAAATATTAAACAACACTACTGATTCATGATTGGAAGGACAAAGTGACAATGCGCTCTCTTGCATTAATGGTAGCAGAATACACTGGTATTACTGTAGTAGAAAGCAATCTGGAAGAAGGTACCAAATGCTTTAAATATACTCAGACACTTTGGTGCAATACTTTTATTTATGAGACTCTTTTCAGAATAATTTAAGAGAATCTTTTCTAAATAGGGAAAAATACTTTCCAACAAGAGTTTTTACCACAGCATTGTTTATAATGGAGAAGTTCTGAAAAGCCCTTGTCATATAGCAGGGGAAGATTGAGCATACCATGGAACAAACATTTTATGAAATTAAGTTTGTTGACTCCACCCAGTACAATGATTTTTTTTTTTTACAAAGACTTTAGAAGACACTATAATGTTAAGTGAAATTAGAAGGAGACAAAATTGTGTATGCACTGTGTTCAAATGATGTAAAACAAGAAATAAACATTTTTTTTCCATGGAAAATGTTTGGAGGAAAATAAAACAGATTATTATTCTTTTATATTTGGAAATGTTTTCCACATTTTCTCGAGGTTCACATTGCATTTCTTAGGGAGAGAAACATTAAAAATAAAGATCAGCTACAAGAGGTAAAAAAGTGGTCTTACCATGATTAACAAAGTAAGTTTTTAAGAGCCTTTACGGAGACTCCATCCATGAACTTGTAAGAGAAAATATTCCTGATGAGAGGGCTAGAAAGAAAGAACATTAGACTTGGGTTCAGACATTTAATAAATAATCCAGTAAATGTGGCTAAAACCAACTTATGTCAATTTCTTCTTCTATAAAATGAAGGGCTTGTGCTAAGTGACTTCGAAGGACCCTTAAACATCTCCCATTTTGATTTCATGATCCCACCATGAAATTGCCAGTACAGACAGAGAAAAGAGTTCCTCAATTCTGACATGCAGAATAATACTGATACTCAAACTCCAGATGAAGAGTCAGTTAGAGGAGGATCCAAGCCATTCCACGATGCTCTCAAACACTCCTCTAAAACGTAATTTCTAATTGTATTGAACCACACCTATTCCCACTGAACTCATACCATATTTTCTTAGAAATATCTGTAACAATGATACACATTATGTTTTTATGAAGTTCTGACATCTTATTAAGTAACAGAAGTCTTTCAGGAGCTTGGTATCCCAGCCTATGCTCTTATACCTTAGAATTGAGCATCAGGTTATACTTCTCCTCACCATTTTCCAGAAGAAAATCATCAGTTATGGTAAGTAAAATATATTCACCTATTTGTGCATCAGAGTTTATCTTAAAAGTTTCCTAGGAGTAACCCGCCCAGTTCACATCCAAATAGAGGATAATGGGTCATCTTTTCAGGTGTACAGTACTGGTTAGGGTTTTGGATTTCAAGAGAATGGGTCTATATTTAACTGATAACATTACAGAGCTATACTCCATGAGGGACTATCATCAAAGCAATCACCACTGGCTTCGGTCTAAATCTTCCCTGATAGAAATAATATTTAGTGATGGTAACTTGCAGGACATTCTAGATATTATAAAATTTATTCTGAGATAGAGTTACAGCAACAAAACTCTATCCAATTTGGACTCCATGCACTATAGCTTGATGTCCTCAGCCTCTATTTTTGGACAGCATAAAAAATCATGGTGTGTCCTGTGAAGATGTTGCTGGGTATAGTGTTCATAGTGTTATGTAGGGTCTTCTTTATGAGGCAAAAGTACAGCTGGTTTCAGTGTCAGGAGTAGCTGAACTTCTCTGGATCTATTGTGACTTCATAGGTACTGTGTGACTGGTTTCGCTTGAGCACTGATGCTAAGTCCTTTACAGTAGTGTTGCTGGCACACCCACAGCAGAGGAATAGGGATATCTGCTCTGTGTTCTTCAGCCATATCCCTGCCTTGTTTTATATTCCCCAACTTGGCTTTCCTTTCCTTTCCTTTATTCCTCCTTTACATTTAATATACATTCTTACATTTTATGAATTCTTGCAAGCTGCTTTAAGTTCTTATTAGTAAATAAGTAGATAAATCGATGGTCTTCTCTGCTTCACCCAGTGATGTGGAGGCCTAGGAAGATACCAGGCCTGCTGAATGTTGAGCAAGGTCTCTTCCCTCATGCCTGTCTTTGGTCTGCTCCAAATTTTAAGACCTGTAGAGGTAGGAACTAGTCTATATTTTAGTCAATTCTTAGTACAGTAAGTGAAACATTAAAAAGTTGAATATGAGGAGACTCAGAAAAGCTTCTGTCTAAATTAACATTCAATTTTTGTAATGAAGAAGGATGGGGATGCATTTTTATGTGTACAGATACATTCATGCTAGACCAAAATGCTCACTGCTATTTCTCAATATTTGAATTTTATTCTAATCAGCAAATATGTAGGGAAGGGTCTTTAGTGCACTCTCTTCTGCCTAAAGGGAGCTTGCTGATAAGAGTGAAAAATAACAATAAATCACCAAATTTATATTTAGGGGTGAGCTATGATTGTTATGCTTATTTTCATGCCCTGCTTCCTTTTAATCTCACTCTGATCTCAGATGTCAGTGTCTAGATGAATTAGATGCCTAGATGAAAGGCAGGAATGAGGCAGCAGTTGAGGGGATCCCAGAGAGAATGCGTCCAAGATAAGATCAGGGTCTGGCAGCCAGAGAATGTTTCTGCTCTTTGCCACTGAGCCTGACAGCCCTGTGTTACTTACTGGTTCCCAAGTGTGTTGATGCAAATACCTGCTTAAAATTTATATGCAGCAAAGAGAATGTATAACACTGCTCTTAAATATGAGTAATTATTCTGCCATTTTTGTTAATAATAAATAAATGTTTTCCCACTCAATCATAAAGTCCTTAAGGACTTGGAATTTCTAGTGTACCATCTTCTGCAGAAACTATCATCTCTGAATCTTTTCCAAGGGGAGGATTTTTGTGTGTGTGTTTTTGTTTGTTTGTTTTTCTTTATTTCTGAGTTCAGAGGGAAAGCTTTAGCCTTGCTCCCCATTGCTACTTCCAATTTATTCTTGAAATTTTGAAAATTTTAATTTCTGTGAAGTTCATGTTATCTTAACCACTCTTTACTGTTCCTTGTTGCTGTCCCACACAGTCACAGACCATTCCAGTAGCAGCTCACCATCTTCCTCTTCACCACATTCCTAATATCACTCTTGGCAACATGGTCATCCTACTCATATATGGGCCTCTCATCTCCATGATGTCCCCACCTGCAGTGACCTTTTCTTTAATATCCCCTCAGGGCTTATTCTCATGTCATAACATGAGCTTGTTCTTACCAATACCTGCAATATCTAGAAGTCTACATTTTAAGTGTTAACTCCTTCCTGATTCCTTTCTCCTCTTTTATAAGCATAGCTGCCACAGTTCATCATTACATACCATTGAAACCACATCCAGCTTTCTTCCCCCACTTTCACTCTATTGTACTCACCTGCTTAAAAATTGATCTTCCTTATAGCTAATTCCCTTTCAACTTTGTACCATCAGTCAAGTAGATAAACAAGGCTACAGAATAATGGACTGTTTTATGTGTCACTCTCTTCTCAAGCCCCCGACAGTCCTTACTGTTCTAAATTATATTGGCAGACAGAAACTCTCACCCTTCTCCTGTGAAAATGCTGCCATTCTAAACCTATACATTTCCTTTACTTGTGCAACAAATTTCACATGCTTCCACTTTTATAAGGGTTTCCTCCCATTACAATACCCTCCTTCCATTTCATCATCAGTTTGTCCTTCTCTAGTATATAATTCCTAAGTGAAAAAAATGATATAGCATTTTTAAACAAAGTTTTCCTTGACCTCCATCTTTAATTACACGTTTATTAGTCTGTTCATGGTCACAGTAACACATCTTGAAAGAGCCATCCATTGCCCAAGTGTCCATTTTTTGTGTAGCTATCTCATTTTCTTATAAGTACACTTCATTTTATCCTTATCATTTCTAAAAATGGTCTTACCTGATCACTATTAACATCAAATTGCCAATTCGATGGTCCTTTTTCCATCCGTCCTCTACTTATTTGACTAATTGCCACCTCTAATATCAGTTGCTCAGTTTCCTCTATGACGTCTTACCTTGTGCTTGTCCTTAATTATTACCTTGTTCTATAGTGTGGTCCTTAGTTTTCTACTCTTCCCCACAGCTATATTCTTCCTATGTCATCTTATCTAGTCCCTTTGGCTTTAAATACTATCTTCATCACTATGACACCAAAATTTATATCTTTTAAACTGGACTTTGCACCGAAATCCAGAATTCTTCCCAGTAGGCACCCTAATTTTAACATGGCCAAAAGACAATTCTTTATTTTCCTACCCCTACTAAAACTTGTTCCTTCAAGTTTCTTTGTCACTAAATGCACTTCCTTCCATGTCGTTGCTCAGGCCTCAAAATAAGAAGTAATTTTTTTCTCACTTCCAACATATTTTATGGATTCTATCTCCAAAATATTTTTTTAATCTGACCATATTTCTCCATCTCCATTGCTCCCCTTCTAGAACATAAGCAACCTTATAACTGCCTGGATTACTTCCATAGCATTTACTTTGTCTTCTTGCTTGTCCTCTGTCTCCTTTCAATTTATTCTCCATACAGAGTGATCTTCTAAAACTATAAGTCGATTTGTGCTTCTCTTCCAGTTGGAGCCAACCAGTAGTTTTCCATTATATTTACAGTGAATCTAAACATCTGGCCACAGCTTAAGCCCTGAATCATCTGATGTTTCTCATTCTCTTTCTTGTTCACTGTGCTCCAACACAGGACCTTCTTGTTTTCCTTCAAACATACCAGGGCCATTGTCTCCTTATGGCTTTTGCACTTGCCTCTTCCTCTGCTTAAGATTCTTTGTCCTCAGATCTTCCACATGCTAACTCTTCAGACTATGACTCATTCAGATCTAAACTTAAATATCATGTTTTCAGTGATGTCTTCCATTGTAAATCTTATCCCTGCACACACACACACATGCACACATACACACACACGTGCACACACATACACACACATACACACTCACTCTTTATCTCATTCCCCTGCTTTATTTCATTCACAGCTATTAACTTGCACTCACTTTTTCTGTTGATGCTTTCATAATGAATAAGGTATCTTACTATTCTTCTTAAAGTTCCTTTCAATAATAAATGTGTGAAAAAAGGAGAAAAAGTTAGGCTGCATCTAGCCTTTTGTTTTCGGTTTCAAAATCTGGAAATTCCTTTAACAGTCCTTGAGAACACCTAGTTTTACATGTTATGTTCACTTCTACCCTTCTCAGTTATAGAATCAAAAACTAAGACACAAAGGCTGGTCTAATTTTATATAGAGATTTACTAACAGAACAGGGCCCCAAGTTTTTCTGACTCAACATGGGGGTTAAGAAGTTAATTTCCTTAGCCATTATTTTCTTATACAATATAAGCCTCAGTTTTTTGTCTGTACTGTGGAGACTGTAACTTATACTTCTCAGTGTTTTTGTGAGAATTGTTACATTATAAAAATAAAGTGATCAGCACAGTGTCTGAGTCACTAAGTGTTAAATGGATATTAACTATTATTATTAGTAATATGGTTATTAGTCCATAAAAAGTTCATAATATTTCCTTATAATATAATGTATTGGGGTATTATATAGTAACAATATCTTGATACTACTATTTTTCTGACAATTTGGTAGAGCATGAAATGAAGTATAATAAACTTGACTAGTTAAGTGCACCCACATATTTAAGTCTCTTTTGGCTTAAAGACATGGAAGTTACTGTAACTTAGACGCTTAGCAATTAAAAAATTAAAAGTATCCAGAGCACCAACACAAAGTGTTGGTAAGGATGTAAAACAATAGCAACTCTCATTCATTGCCAGTGAAAATGCAAAATTACACAGCTATTTAGAAAAGCAGTTTGGCTGTTTCTTATAAAACTGAACACATCTTACTATACATTTCAGCAAATGTACTCCTCGGTATTTACACAGAGGAGTTGGAAACATGTCTACACAAAAATCTGCACACTGATGTTTATAGCAGATTTAATCAAAGTTGCCAAAACTTGAAAGCAACCGAGATGTCTTTCAGTAGATGAATAGATAAACAAACTGTGGTACATCCATACAATGGAATATTATTCAGCAAAAAGAAAAAGTAGCTATCAAGTCATAAAAAGACATAGGGGATGTTTGAATGCATATTACTAAGTGAAAGAAGCCAATCTAGAAAGGCTACATACTGTATGATTCCAACTATGACATTCTGGAAAAGGCAAAACTATGAAGGCTGTAAAAACATCAGTGGTTACTAGGGGGCAAGGAGGGAGGGATGAATATGTGGAGCACAAAGGATTTTTAGGGAAGTGATAATACTCCATGTGATATTATAATGGTGGATACATGCCATTTTACATTTGTCCAAACCCATGTACTATAAGCGCCCTAAAGTAAACTATGGACCTAGGATGATAATGACGTCAATGTAGGTTCATCAATTATATAACAAATATATTACGCTGGTGGGAGATATCAATGAAGGGGAGGCCATGTATGTGTGGGGGCTGGCAGTATAGAGGAAATCTCTGTACCTTCTCAATTTTGCTGTGAAACTAAAACTGCTCTATATATTTTTTTTAATTTGAAAATAATTTTTGATTGGAAGTTCAACAAGAATTATCATTTTATTTGTTTATTTTGGATCAGTGGCTTTTGAAATTTTGAACTTTTAATATTATTGATCTGATTGGAACAATCATCTTAAGGAACATTTTCTTCTCCATTTATGAGGACATTGTGGGAGACTTATTGTTTATAAACTCCACATAACTATCAATTTTCTTAGTATTTTATTTCTTAGTGTTCACGAAATAAGGCATCTACATCTCCAAAATATTGTACATAAATTCAACTGGAAAAATCTCATTATTTTAAAGAGTGTAAAATAACTAAAAGGAACTCTGGTAGATTTTACTTATAAAAATCTATATGATATTATCAGAAATTAGAAGAATTAAATATACACAGAAAATGTTAACACCAAGTTTACTCATAATTGTGACTAAATTTGAGGAACAACGTTTGGCACTGAGAGCTCTGCAAAGATTGAATTGATTCTCTCAGTAGTCACTTGAGTGTGTTCTTGTCAAAGATGTTTTGTGAAACTCTGGATAAGAATTTGCCTTAGGTAACTGTGAAATCTTCCAATGTCAGTGGTTTATGAATCTATCTTAACATTTTGGGATTATTTAACTTTTTTTTCCCTGCAAAGCTCAGAGTATTTTGAGCCATCTATGTGTCTATCTGGGAGATGATTTAGATGGAGGAGAAGAGGGAGCAACTTCACTTCCTCTCGGTATGTGACAGAAGAATCCAGTCTGTCCAAATTGCAATATACTCATCACTTGTCAATTCCCTGATCTGGATCTGTGTGGAAAATGGAAACCAGCTTGAAATGTAAACTGTTAGTTGTAACATTCTTAATGGGGCAACAGAAGGCTAAGAAGGCAGAAGAATCCCTTCACAGAAGTACTAACGCCTCAAACAATCTGGTTCCATGTATTTGGGTGTTTGGGGAAAAAACTACAACCCACATAAAGGCCTGAGTATAGCCGTAAGAAAAGTTTTGACCCCTTTTGAGTAGAGTATTCTGTGAGACAGTCACATTTAATGCCTCTTTTAAATGATGTCTAGAGATTAAAGTTATTCCTAGAATGAGCAAGAATGAGCATGACACCTTCAGTAAGTGGTCAGAAGCTAACTATGCAGTCAGTACATAAAAAGTAGCAGGTAAGGTAGCTGAATAGGTAGGCTGAGATAAAATTGAGAAGGTCCAAGCAGCACTAAGAAGTTGGGACTTTATCCTACAGATTAAGGAGACTTTTAAGCAGGAAACATATTTACTAGGCTAATACTAGCTGCATAAGAAATTCACACAAAAAGTACAATGACACAGCACAAGCATAGTTTAATTTTTAATCATGTAAATAGTCTTAAAATTTCTCGATTTGAAAAGGTCATTCAGAAATCAAACTGACTGGTGTTCTACCATCTTCAACATAATGGCTTTCAAGGTCACCTTTGTGCAGCTGGCAGAAGAGAACAAAGCTTGGAGATTGAGTTTGGGAGGATTTTATGGGTGGACTGGAAGTAACAAGCATATGTTGTTGCACTGCCTTGGCACATAGCCACACCTAACTTTAAAGGAGGGTGGGAGGGGTAGTCTGCTTGTTTGTCCAGGAAGAAAAGGAAAGCCGTAAGGATGGGCACAACTAGGTTTGCTTTATAAAAAAAAAGAAATGCTGGTGACAGGGGAAAGGGTGTCCTGAGAAATGGCATGTTTTCCTGGGACTGTCAGAGATACTGGGTACTAGGATATGTTAGGAGCTCAGATAATGAATGATGAGAACTTAGAACAAGGCATTAGAAATAGGGTTGAAAATACAATTCAAGGAATTTGTAAAGAACTCTGGGTAGCTATGGGAATGTCAGGGAACTTGCTACAGGGGGTCCTGTGGTATGAGTGGGCATGTTGTGTAGAGCAAACCAGAAGCATGGAAACCAGTCCACAAGATAACTAGTCAGTGACTCAATAGGACTAGAATTTTTTTTAAATTAAGTTTATTGGGGTAACATTGGTTAATACAATTATATAATTTTCAAGTGTACATTATCATTTGACATCTGTATCTTCTATTGTGTGTTTACCCAAAGTCCAGTTTCCTTCAGCTACCATATCTTGATCCCCTTTACCCACTTTGCCCTCCCCCTAAACTCTATGTTTGACCCTCTTTACCCTGTCTATCTCCCCACTCTTCTCCAACCCCACTAGTTACCACTAGTCTATAGTCCTCTGGTAACCACTAGTCTATAGTTCATATTCATGAGTCTCTGTTTGTCCTGCTCATTTGTTGCTTTTAGGTTTATGTCTCCCATATAAGTGATATCATATGATTTTCAACTTTTTCTCCATTGTATATATGTACCACAGCTTCTTTAGCCAATCACTTATCGTAGGACACTTCAGTTGCTTCCATGTCATAGCCACTGTGAATAATGCTGCTATGAACATCAGTGTGCAAATATCTTTTTGGATATGGGTTTTCAAGTCTTTGGGGTAAATGCCCAGTAGAGGGATTGCTGTATCATATGGTAGATCAATTCTCAGTTTTTTGAGGAACCTCCATAATGTTTTCTATACCACCAGTAGTGTACGAGGGTTCCTTTTGTTCCACATCCTCTCTAACATTTGTTATTACTTGTCCTGTTGATTATAGCTATTCTAACAGGTGTGAGATGGTATCTCATTGTGGTTTTGGTTTGCATTTCCCTGATTGCTAGAGATGTTGAGCATCTTTTCATATATTTGTTGGCCATTTCTATGTCCTCTGGGAGAAGTGTCTGCCCATTTTTTGATTGGATCATTTGTGGGTTTTTTTTGTTGTTGTTATTGAGTTGTATGAGTTCTTTGTATATTAAAGATATTAGGCCCTTGTCGGAGGCATTGCTTGCAAATATATTTTCCCATTCGGATGGTTTTCTCTTTACCTCGTTGATGATTT
Source organism: Pteropus vampyrus (assembly GCF_000151845.1). NCBI lineage: Eukaryota > Metazoa > Chordata > Mammalia > Chiroptera > Pteropodidae > Pteropus > Pteropus vampyrus. The sequence continues at coordinate 239,069 of NW_011888826.1, read as the reverse complement.
TTTTTTTTTTTTTTTTTTTGCTGAGCGGAAGCTTTTTTGTTTGTTTGATGTAGTCCTATTCATTTATTTTAGCTTTTACTTGCCTTGATTTTGAGGTCAGATTCATAAAATCCTCTTTAAGTCCAAGGCCCTTGAGTTTAGTTCCCATGTTTTCTTCTATGCATTTTATTGTTTCAGGTCTCATATTTAGGTCCTTAATCCATTTTGAGTTAATTTTGGTGTGTGGTGATAGACAAGAGTCTAGTTTCATTATTTTGCAGATGGCCTTCCAGTTTTCCCAGCACCATTTATTGAAGAGGCTTTCCTTTCTCCACTGTATGTTTTTGGCTTTTTTGTTGAAAATTATTTGCCCATATAAGTATGGGTTTACTTCTGGACTCTTGATTCTCTTCTACTAGTCTGTGTGTCTGTTTTGCTGCCAATACCATGCCATTTGGATTATTGTGGACTAGAACCTAAAATGGACTTCCTTCTAAGGTTGAGAAAGTTTATATTTTGGAGTTAACCCGAAATGAGAATGAAAAAAATGCCTGGAATCTTAAACCAGAAAAATGGCTAAATAAGCTCATTAACTGAACTGTGCATTTGCACGTTGTTGAGAGCCCTTAGCTGTGCTGTAGACAAGTGGTGAATACTGAATGATAGGAGACCCACCAAATCTGAGACAGCCCACAAGTCACATCATATTTGTCATCCTTGCCTCATATCCTAGAATTAGGTCCAGAATAGTCTCTGGTCATGATGTCTGTTCAGCAAAGTGTAAGAAAAATATTGCACAATCTCTGGAAACATGTTCAACATTTTAAGAGTCTTTGCAAATGATTTATTTAAACATGTTTTCTCTTTTTCTCACCTCTTGAAAAGTCAGTGGCATTAGCCAAGCATCCAGAGCAGTCAGCTTCACCTCCAATCCCAGGATATTCAGAGTGTTAGCCAACATGCTGTCTGAGGGCTTGGGCCATTCTTAATCCATCCTTCTTCCTTTGCTCTTTCTTTACTTTTGTTGTTTTAAATGTTAATTGTTCAGTCACAAAGACACTTCTTTCAAACACATTTACAAAACTAATTGTAGAAAACACAGAGAATCCTTTGTTTGAGACATTGTGGGTCTACTGTGAGAAGGAAACCTGGAAGTCAAATTATCTTTTTAGAAAATGTGAGTTTTTTCCTAAGTGGAATCATAATAGGCCTGATTTGCCTTTCTGTGATGAGGGGACTAAGCTAGTTGTTATAGACTGAATGTTCGTGTCCTTCTCCCAAATATGTTGAAAACCTAACCCTGAATGAGATATTTGATGTTAAGGCTTTTGAGAGTTAATTAAATTTAGATAACAAAGGTAAGGCCCACACGATGAAATTAGTGCCCTTAAAAGAAGAGAAAGAAACCAGAGCTTGCTGTCTCCACCATGTGAGGACACAATGAGAAAATAGTCGTCTGTAAGCCGGGAAGAGAGTTCTCACCAGGAACTGAACCACCTTGCACTTGGACTTCCCAGCCTCTAGACTGTGAGAAATAATGTCTGTTGTCTCTGATATTTTGTATTAGCAGTCTGAACTAAGATTAAGCACAACTTTATTTAAATAATGTGTGTGTAAGAAAAGGAAGTATGCAGAGAAATGAGACATTAAAGACCTGCACAGCTAAAATGACTTTACATATGTCCAACATATGCACAGTGCTTGACTTTCAGTTATGGGAATGTGATCCAGAACAAACAATAATGTTGAGGGATGTTGTGGATGAGCATATTACCATGGCAACTTTTCAGATCACCTAAGTCCATGATCCAAATCCACCATTTCACCACATATATCAAGTATATAAAGAGATCTTAACACAGATTTTACACAGGTGAGTGATGCTGCACATCGCTTGGTGAATGAGAACAAGGTAGATAGAATACGAGTGAGCTGGCCATCAAGTGCATGGACCATGTGCAATTCAGCTACTTGGTTACAAAGCAAAACTTCATCTATCTGATATCATGGCCATATTGCAAATATATAGATATAGACTTAATAGATATAGAAAGAAATATAGAAACAGGCATAGTTGTAGGCATAGAAATAGAGAAAGATGTACATACAAGTACAGAAATATATAGATATACACCATGCTTCTCAGCAAATATTTTACCCCTCACTATATTTTAAACTGTGTTTTAGTGTTCATGTGGTTCCCGATGAAAAGAAATCCCCTGAAAAAGAAAGAGCTTTAAAATTTTTCTTTGATTCCATCAATTTTACATTTAAAAAAAAACTTTACTTTCCTGAATGATAACAGCTTTATAAAAGTTTAGAAGATGCTACATTAGAAAACTTTTCTATTGGTATCAATTTTTTAATAAAAATGCCAAAGGATAAAAGGAAAAATATTCTCTAGAGAGTTTCCTTATCATATCCATGGTGGTTTTCACTGATCTGATGTGATGTATAGATATGAGTGAAACAGGCAGTATTGCATCGTGGTTAAGAGTGTAAGCCTGGAGGCAGACCACCTGAGTTTGCATCTTAGTTCAACAACTTTACCGGCAATGCGTACTAGGGAAATTTAATGACATTTTAGTGCCTCGACTTCCAAATTAATCCATGAAAAGCACTTAGAACTTGGCATAAGATAAGCAGTAAGAATAATGTTAGCTATCATTACTATTGATCATACCATCATTATTATAGGAAGCATTTGAGCTAATATGTAGCTGCATTGGGGGTATCTCTTTTTTCACTCATTATCAAAATGTCATATGATTCTATAATTTTCCTAAAATCTGATTCAATTTTGCTACATTTTATTGGGTTTAAATATTCTACTGAATAAATAGCTATAGGAAATACCCAGAGTCCATATGAAGAGATGAAAAAATGGGGCATGTGAACTGGATGGGCAATATCCTTATGATTCAAGGTTCTTTGGTTTAATCCCAGGCAGTGCGTAGAATTTAGGTGTGCTGTCTACACCTGACCCTGATAGAGCATGTTCACAAATGTTGGCATGAAAAGTGGAAGACCCAGAAGTCAAACCTATAGTTTGGCTTCTATCGCATCACTAAGCTTGGGATCCAGCTGACCTTTACTACCAGAATCTGGAACGCTTCAAAGAAAACCTTACCACTTAGCTCTAATGGCCTGTTACTGACTTCTTTAGGGATGCTCTGAGCTACCAAGGCAGCCCACACTGAAGAGAATGAATTCTCATGTCTGAAGATTCTAGCCATACCTCAGCAGATTTTAGAGAGGAAGGCAGCTAGAAAGGAAGTGTGGCCAGCACCATGACAAATTCCACACCAGGCACTTATAAAATTTCTGAGAGTAGGGAATTTCTTTTTTGGTCTCCCTAGGGATCATACGGATGTAGGGCACTTTTCTGTGCCCAGTAGCAATTAGCTTTTAAGTTTAAATGCATTTAAACTGAGCTTTTAAAATTCTAAAATTAGCTGATATCATGTTCAGTGGTGAAAGACTAAAATTTTTTCCTCTAAGATCAGGTGTCTGCTCTTACAACTTCTAATTCGTACTGAAGGTTCTAGCCAAGACAATTACACAGGAAAATAAAATAAAAGTTATCCAGATTGAAAAGAAACAGTAAAACTACCTATGTTTTCAGAAGACATGACATTGTATATAGATTTGTATGTAGAAAATACTAAGGAGTCTACTAGAAAACTACTGGAACTAATAAACAAGCTCAGTAAGGTTTCAGGTTATAAAATAAACATACAGAAATCAATTGTATTTCTGTACAGTCGCCATGAACGAACAAAACATGGAAGTAAGAAAACAATTTTACTTACAATGGCATTAAAAAGAATAAAATATATAGGAATAAATTTAACAAGAGAAGGGAGTTGGCCTGGGGGAGTGGAATGGAAGGGCAAATGAGGTATAACTGCTAATGGTTATGGATTTCTTCGCAGGGGGTGGTGGAAATGTTCTAAAATTATGGCAATGGTTGCACAACTCTATAATATAGTAAAAATCATTGAATTGTATACTTTAAATGGGTAAATTATTTGATATGTCATTTAGATTTCAATAAAGCTCTTATTTTTAAAATTTCCAATATTAGGTTTATTTTGGTGTTAATATCTATTAAAGTTGCTGAAATTGATCAGGTGACTGGTCTGTCAGAAATTCATATTGTTACTACACTATACCTTTGGCAACAACATTCGCATCTTATATGGAGTCATTTATATCTTGTATTGGTATAGCTGATAGCTCAGTAAAGGGATTCATTTAAAAAGTGGAGTTTGAGTACTATATACTCCCAGTGTGGGTACTTTCAGATTGGACATTTGCTGCTTCTAATTTTCCTTGCATTGAAATATTACCTTTAAATAGCACGATGAAATTCTGCACTAGGCAATTATATTATTTACAATGCCAAATATATTGCAAAACATTGATGAATTGATAGCCCACATGTTAGAAAGAAAAGTGAGTCTATACACCCTGTCACAAGGGAAATGGAACTATTTTTTAGAGTCAGGTTGTAAAGCAATTAATATTGTGCCCAGTTTTAGCAAGTAGTAGTCTACTTTGTTTTGATTAATATAGACTTGGACACCAGCATAACAGGCTAGAGGAATCCTATCCCTGTGCACGTGCTACCAGTTCCTTGGAAGGAAGGTATTCAGGAGAAAGGCTGGGGCCAGCCAGAAAAGGTGGACAGGAGTGAGTGGGGGCATTGAGGTGCCTCTCATAAAATCAAAATATTACAAGAGAACAATGGGAGCAAAGGGTCTCATTTTATTTAAGTCCCACTGGAAGAGAATGCAAAGTTCTTTTATGTCACATTCCTCATTCTGTACAGAGAGCCTAGCACCATGTCTATGAGGTTTGTTGAACGTTGAAAAGGTGTGGGAAGGTTTTAATTCTTTTTAATCAACTATTTTCATCTAAGGAAATAAGTTCTCATTAATGTTGCTCTCTTTTATTTTTTTCTTGTATAGGCGCAGAGTCTAGTTTGTTCTTATAAGATGATACTGTCACATTATTACAAATGCTAATCTAGAGTTCAACCCTATAAACAAGCAAAAAGTTAATTTTTTTTTAATTGGTTAGTATGAATATATAGCGAAGGGTGTTTTAAAAATACTTTCCAGGACAGTATTTGGAGACTGGATTTTTCGCCCAGTTTTTCATCCATACTTGTTTCATTAAAGCTCCTGCTCGTTTGGCATTTTGGTAGTCCTGCCTTTAAAATGTAAAAGGGCTTGTTGCAAATTTTGAAAAATTGTTTTTTCTATTATTAATTTATTGAATACCATTAGGAGTGAGAAGCATATTGAATATCCACTTGGAGTTAGGGATAAAGGTAGCCACGTGAAAAAATTCCCTGGTGAGAAAGGCACACAACTGGCAGAGAGAAGTGTGAGCTAGTGTCCAGTCCTGACAGCTAGTAATGGAAACATAGCACTTGGTGCACTGAACTAACAGACCCTTCTGTGTGCGACTCACATGGAATCTAGTGCAGAATAAAGCTTTCCTAAGCTCCACCCAGAAGTGTGGTTGCTTTTGTCATTTTAATTGGTCTGTGTTTGTGAAGTGGGGCCTCTATTTACTTATTGCTTGGGGCTTGTGTTTACCAAGCCTGGTGGAGGCCAAGTGACAGGGCTCCTGCAAGCTCTCCCGCTGTATCTTGAGGCACTTTTCTTTTCAGTATCTGTGCCTGTCTAATTCGTGAGCTTCTGTGAAGCAAGCACAGGAGGGTACAAGGCCTACAGGGAGGAATTACACCTAATTACTCAAATAATTGCTAGGCTGTTGCCTTCTTAGTCACTGAAAATAATTTCCAGGTCCCTGGCTTTTATAGATAGTCTTCTCGAGGCAGGAGGACACAGCCCCCTTTTTAACTCAGCCCATTCACTCACAAAATCAGAACACTCGAGCCTGCAAAATTAATAAGCACCACTTCCATTACATATATTTTAGGTTGTTGTTGCCGTGGCGATAAAGTCAGGGACATTGAATCTCCTCTGTTGAGCCATTGTTATCATCCCTGGCCATCTGCTGCAGAGGAGTGATATTCCATCTCATTTGCATGATGACTGATATATGGGAGGTTTGGAAGGACATATGCCACAGCAATCATGTGATGAAAATTAAAGTGAAAGTTTTGGGCCCAGAGCCGAAAAAAAATCTGTGTATGCGCATGAGGCTGTTGATGTGCAAATGTGAATCATATTGAGGAGGTCTGAATAGGGAGGTGTGACGTAAAGAGGGGACACAAACGCAGGTGCTTATCTCTAAGCAGTCAAAGGCACGGTTGTCATATCATGGGAACTACCTTTCAAAGAAACAGCTTTAGTGTTTCCGTTCAGCACACAAGGGAAGAGAGAAATATAAGTTCTGGAAACAAACAAAAAAGTAAGTTTAAAACTTTTGAACCACATATGGCTCGCACTGATGTAAAGTCACTCTGAATTTTAGTATGTTTTTGTGTCTGATGTCATAACACTTAGTTTTGATTCTGGGAAAAATGTATTACTAGAGGTTGAAGTTTAGAAGTGTGTCATTGGCTTTTCTGATGTGTGTTTTGAACTTCTGTTTCTGGTTCCTGCTGTGATGCATACTTGATCATTATTTTAAATGCTATTTCTGTCTTTCCTTTTTCATAGAAAAGATTATTGTATCTTCTTTGAGAAGGGTTTCAGAATAAAATGTCATGGTGCAATTGCATTTATACTGCATCAGTAACGTCTTTGTTCATCTACATTTTTTGAAATGTGCAAATTTGCAGCAGATAATACTTGATATGACATGAAACTTTCTTTGCAACAAAGTAAAGTGGAAATAATTTCTGAGATTGCAAAAATTACCAGCGAGACCCAAAATCTGACATCTCATTGGAATAGAGATCTTTTGGGGTAGAGAGAGGTTGTCAACGAATTGATTATTTTTATAAATGAGTAACCAATATTAAAAAGACGTTTCATATATTGTTTTTAAAAAGTCAAAATTCTGGTTGTGGCTACACATAGGGAAAGAGTTTGTGGAATGTTGTAAAGAAATTTAAATTGATAAGTATTGTATTTATAATCTTGTCTTTAAATATTTAGAGAATTGAATGAGAGCAGTCTCCTTAATGATACAGTTCATTTCTGATAAATGCAAATGTCAGAAAACTTCAGAAAGTCAAAGAGTAATATTAAAAAAGGCTGAAGAATGAGAAAGACTAACCTTGAACAAAATTTTGCAGAAGGATGAGTTCAATGAAATATTACTAAAGGATAGAGAAAAAAGTTTCATATACCTTGATAAACAGTACTTTGCCTCATATTCCTTTCATTCTAACAAGGTATTTATTAAACATACTTGCTTTGATACATGTGGAAATAAGAGAAGTAGCCTCTTAAATGGATATAGTGAGCTTTTTTGAGTTTCAAAGAACAAAGCAGCTAATAGGCAAAGTTTGTAAAATAACTTCTCCAATATTGAATTTTTTAAAGAAAGTGAATTATTGTCAGAAAAAGTAACACCAATTCTTATCTTATGCACTGCAAAATTCAATAAACTAAAAATTGAAAAATGAAGAAAAAATCTTGAATATAATTGTGTGTACTATCTTTATGTTAGAAAAAATAATAATTCCAAGGAATAATCAGATTCATAATCTAAAATAAAACTGAAATTACTTTCCCCTAACTTTTGTTTCCTTGCAAATAACATCTGCATATTATCCTACTTTTATGCGTGTAACCTAAGATTACCAGTGATCTCTTTTCTCTTTCTTCTAAATATTCAATTACGCAGTGGTGATTATTATGTGGCCTTCTTGGCTTACTCCAATATTAGATTAATATAGATTTTTTGTGCCAAATTAGCGGAAATCACTGTTGCACATAAGAGTGATTCACTCTTTTTTAGTTGTATTTATGTTATAGAAGCAGCGTCATTTTAGCTTAAAAGCTTTTATATTTTAAATTTGGATATACTGTACCTCGGAGAGTATATGGTAGTTGTATTTAAAATGTTTCAAAGTACATTGGAACTTTTATGAGATTCTAATTTTGTTATGTTTAAAGGCTCCCCCCCCACTCTTTTTTTTTGAAGATTGGCATTACTATTTTCGCTACTACATCAATCGGTAGGATTTAAAGTTTCCTGGTTCTTAAATTAGACATTTGTAAGTGCAAATTAAGTAGGAAAGAATAGAAATGTTTGGAGCTGTCCATGGTAGTATACTCTTTAAAATGGTAACTGTTATAAAATACATATCTACATAATCTGTGTAATTAGCTTTATTGCCATTTTTAAAGGTCAGGACTAAATTCTTATTAGATAAGTTAACCTTGTATATACAGTAGTTATTTGCAGATAATGTAACCATCTTAATCTTAAAACTAAACTGCAAAACTTTCAACTTCCATATTGTTAATGAATGTTCCTTGTTGCAGCTTTAAAGTATTTATGAGTAAATAAACAAAATCCACAAACTATTAAATATATAATTCTTTAGGTTGACAGTATAAAAGAACAGTGCAAATAGTTTCCATGGTAGTAGGCCAATACGAACAAACATCAAAAAATGTAACTTGCATGACTTTATTGCTCTTGAAATTAATTCCTGTCCTTATGTGACCTGCCATGTCTGCTATAGAAATCCAAAAGATCATAATTGTTTGATATGAAATGCAAAAAGAATAGTTAAATTGAAAGTTTAACATCATGAAATTCAAAATCCCAAACGGTATATAAACATTAAAAGAAACTTTGGACTGCTAATCCTAGGAAATGAGTTTTATGGATTGAATTCAACAAGGCTTCAGAAATGGTTCCATCTGCTGCCTAGCAGCTGGTGAAAGGATAAATTTAATTCATTAATTCATTTGGAAAAAAAGAATCCAAGTAGTAAAGACTTCATTGCTCATAATGCATATAGGTGAAAACACAAACTGAAATCTGGTCCAATTGATCATCCTAGATAATGAGCTACATTTTGTCTTCCCTTTTTGGTAAAGGTCTTAGTGATTGAGTCAATACGGTGTTGATTTTTATGACAATAACCAATCATTTCCAATAATTTCAATGGTTAAAAAAACTCAGGGAAATTTAAAGTAAGTCACAGTTTTTAATCTAGGGAAAAGTAGGCACTAGAAATTATGTACTTTCTCATTCTATATATGTACATATGGGTAGCACTATGTATAATTATGTTTATAATATACATATATACACTCTGAATCATATACATTTATATATATTCTGAATCACATCAATAAAATACTTATATTAATAATATTCTTTCATTTATTGAAATAGTCAAAATTACTTAGTATTCAAGATTAATATACATAAATATAATATAGATTCAAAATTCATGTTTACTCAAAAGTTGTAAGATACAAAATAACACTTGTTCTGTTTTCTCCTCTTTCTACACTTCAAACTATATGCTTCAGTCTCTGTTTCCATTCACACCTTGCAGAGTACTTCGAAATAAAAAGTTGTATGCAGTCTTTTCTCAAATCCTCTTCTATGTTAATCATTTTAACAAGACATGGCAAAAACATTTAGTTGGCTGGATTGAACAAGACATTTTAGTATCTTTATATAAAAATAATGGAGGTTTAATGCCCAGTTTCTTGGATTGTTTCAATTTAATCAATGTGATGAGGTATTGAAAAAGTTAATGTTAAATTTCCTTTAACTTGTAGTCTTATTGGTGGATTTTTTATCTGCTAACATTTATTTTATGAGAACAAGCTTTACCTTCAAAATGCATAGGTTGCCTTTTCTGGAAAGGTAAATGTTTCCTGGTTTTAAGTTAATTGATCCATGATAGAGATAAGAACATCCCTGAGAGCAAGGTTGCTTCAGCAGCCAGCATACATTTGAGCAATTCTTTTTGGATGGTGATTTCATGAATGGTTTTTGACTTTTCTTTCTCTGTGGCCCATAGCTCACTGTGGTGGGTTTGTTGGATTTACTATAAAGGTTCTGTTTGCACCCTGTGGGTTGGGTTAAGAATCAGGGTTTATGCATTTACTTGTACTGTTGCATTGTTTATACAGCTTTGGTTTAGTTTTGATCTTTTTTTTCTTTTTTTTTTTTTTGCCTTTGAGGCTCTTCCACAGTGTCAGCTGCTGACTGATAGTAGGAAAACGGCCTCGTGGTGTGAATGAAAGGGACCTAGCGGTTGGTAAACAGAGATAAGGAATAAATAGAGCACAGGCAAAAGGAGATAGTTCTGTGGGGGCCCAGATTGCTGCCAGTCTGTTCAAGGGAGATGCAGAGCCTGTCCTTTTCCCAGATTAAATTAGTGAGCGAAATCTCCAGTGACCTCCTCCCCTTCTCCCCATACTCTTTAGCCAAGCTGAACAGCCTCTGCTGTAAAGTATTCATTTTATCCAGGGACAAGCTGGACAATAGAACTCTCCCTGATACTTATGGACAGCTGTCGTCATTCATAGTGCTCTCAGCATTTCATTTTTCATAAGAGTTAAAAGGGTTTTTACCTTATAACTGAAAGAGGGCATAAATGCAACTTTGCCAGTTCTGAGTCTGCTTGGACAGGGGGTAGAACTGAGGTGGGGGTGACTTTGGAGTAAGGAGAAACAGCGAAAGAAAGCGATGCTTTTTCGTTTTGCTAATATGATTAAACTAAGCAGAAATTAAATTTTGAATCTGGGTTCCTTATGAAGAAAAACACCTTTGAGTCTGAAAGTTTCCCAAAATTAAGGTCACCAGTACAAACTGGATAATTCATCTCTGCCTGTTCTACCCTTGTTTTGGCTAAATACGCATGCATTTTATTACCTGAAAATAACCAACCGTAAATAGTAAGACTGTAAGATACCTCGGGTAGTCTCTTTTTTTTTTTTCCTCTTTTTTTAGTGATTTACTGCAAATATATTCAGCATTTGACTGATTAAATAGACCTTCGGCAACCTTGAGGGTCACTGTGTAGAGTATGTACATAGAAAATGCATCAGCCCATTGTACCCTGGCAGCTAATGAGATTGGTCGTTAAGTAAATGACACAAAGCCTACAAAAAAAGCTTAGCAGCTCACTAGAGTATCACAGAGTGTCCCCGCACACCACACAACGACACAAACACTGGACTAACCTAGCCAACCCCTGCTTTATTCTACATCACTGCTTCCCTGATGTCAGCGTGAGAGGCAGAACAAAGGCTAGGAGGCACCGGTAAGTCAGTCTGGCAATTAAGCCCTAGGGAGAAAGTAGAACAAATCTTAGCCTAACCGTGAGGCTGAAAGTCCGGTTCTCGACAAGTAGGTCAGAATGAAGAGATTTTGCTATCACTTCTGGAAATACTGCTTCAGTGATCAGTGCTCTTATGTTATTGTTGTTGTTGTTTTGTTTTGCCGTTTCATAAAAAGTTTTTACATTTCAGAAGTAAAGTGTACTCCAAAATGCAAGTGAACTTGAATTTAAGGGGTAGGCTATTTATTGGAGAAATGGTGCTTTCATAAATGACTACCATTCAGGTGTGTGTTCAGGTCTGAAAAACTTTCAAATGCATGCAACAACTTTGATTTTTAGTTAGTCTTACTGCTTTTAAAAGAAAATGGAAACCCGGAGCATGAATGTGCGCAGTGAAGTTCATGTTTGTCAGTATGAAATTGTCCCATCTGCTAATATATATTTAATATCATATATGGGATAACCATTTCACTGATCACTGTCTTAAAAGTCAATCAATCAAACACAAAACAAGAAAATAAAGGCTCTTATTTTCTTCATGTTTTCTATTTCTCTTGAATCTGCAAATAAAATCATTGCTGCAAATCTGTAACATTGAATAGGATTAGTGGTTCTGTGCTTGCTGTACTTGGGGAAAAATATCAAAGCTAACTGACACTGAGTAGCATTGACTTGCTATGTCCCTTGAAAAAATGCATTTGCAGTATTGAAGTATAAGATTGCAGGATCCTTTTAGAGAAATATGGCAACAGGAAGTTGCCAGAAAGTCTTATTTGCCTTGCTGAAATGTCTGTCTGCCTTAGACTTGTGTATTCAGAGGATGCTTAGTTCAAGAGGGAATGATATTGTTACAAGACATTCAGGTAAATTAAATACTTTATTCTGAGAACTGTCAGCTAAGTGGATTTTCTACAATTTAATAAACTCTGACAATCTCACCAAAAACATTTAAAAAGTATTGTTAACATAAGTGTGGTGTTTTAAAATAGATGAATTCATAATATCAATGTCAAGATTCAATTTTTAAAGACACTGTCATTTAATATTAGAATGGCATGTCATAATCATCTGTTCTTGAATTAAAATTCTCCATATTATATAGAAATCAGTTGCTAACTTGCATTACTTGCACTGAAACATTTTCATCTCTGTAAGAATATAGAAATATTATTATACAGAATAAATTGTTTATTATTAGTATTCATGAGAAATTCATAATAGAGGTCTATAATGTAATGTGGGTGATCAGAGGTCATATATATTTTTTTTTTGTCTTAAAGTACTTTTCTTCTTCCAAATGTGTTCTCAACATTTTTTTATTTATATAATTTAAGTCTATCTGTGTATAATATACAACATATATTACTTATCACAACTATTATTATTATAGTAACTGGAATTTGAAGGAAATAGATTTTGTGAAGAAAGTAGTATAATTGTGTCTTGTTAATGTCAAGTAAAAAATATATCAGAAAGATGTACCCTAATTTAACTAAATTCAAATTTTTCTAATAGGTAATCTCATCATCATGCCTTTAATGTGGTAGAAATCATGGGAAAAGTAAGCTGTCTGAAATGGCTACAATTGCTACCTAACAATTTTAGTTTAAGGCAGAGTTATACAGCCAGTCACTCTTTCGGATATTTCAGATATATTAGATTGTCTTTCTGTACTGAACATTTTAAATTTGAATCTAATGTATTATAATTATTTTTTCTATAGTTACTAATGTTTGTCATGTTAATACAGGAGTGAATTGTTCAGAAAACACATAATCCTTTTGGATGGCTATAAATATTTTACCCCTGTCCTCACCAGTACAGCAAAGGGTGAGCAAACTTGACTGAAATCAGTTAGACTGTGAATATAACTGAGTGGAATTGTTTTCACAGAAATAGAATTGTCATTCTTGAAAACAAAATATGGCTTTGTAATTAAGATAAGAGGGTACAGATCATTACTTTTGGTTTATGTGAACTTGTTTCCACTATTAGTCTTGAATTTGAGAGATTTTTAAAAATTTAACTATGAATGTGCACTAAGAAAATGGTTTTTATCAGATACATAACTTCTCTTTAAAGAAATTTAAGAAACTTAATTTTTGTTGACAGAAGGAAACTTTGTATTACTGAACTTTTATTCAGATTCACTTATTTGACAAATAAGTATTATTAAAACGATTTAGTTCAAAAGATTGTACTAGGTGCTGTGGATCATATAGGGTGCTCATTCCCATTCTTAAGGATCCAGGATCTAAGGAGAATCATAAAGCATTGCCTAGATAATAATGCAGTCACAAGTGCCACATGAGTGACATAAAGTAACAAGAGAATCTATGACATTCCCTTCCCAAGAACATATGTTTGAAACATGGTTCTTCCTTTTACTAAATCTGGATCTTGGATCCTGGACCTCTGTTTCCTGGTCTGTTAGATGGGGGGCCAGGGTAGATAAATTTTGCCTTAAGACTTATGTAAAAATTAAATAAGATAATGTGCCTGAAGCCCCTTGTATATCGTAGGTGTTCAAAGGTGTTTTTTAACTTTCACTTGGAGTTTGAGACGGTAAGTAGCCAATAATATGTTGTATAATCCCTACACATTTACGTAGACCAGTACAGAACTCTTTCTCATGTTTTTACTTTCAGAATCCTAAATTTTGTGAGATTTCTTGAAGGACTGTGAAAACTCCATTGTAAGTGGCTGAGTGCTCATTTCAAGTCTAAGGTAACAAGTTAAAAGTACTAAATGTATATTAAGTATATGTGATCAAATTGTTCTGTTATACATAGCTTTATTAATAGAAATCAAAGGTATTCATCAGAATTTCATTGCATTTCAATTTAAACTTTCTATAAACAGAAATAATTTCATTTAATTTCAAAATGATTTAACTGTAATTTAAGTATTTAATTATAGCAAAGGTTATCTACTAAGATTAAGTTTATTCCTCATTCTTTTTTTAAAAAATTAATATCTTAGTTTTGCCCCTGTGAGGTTTATTTCAAGTTTTGGCTTAGATTATTTCTTTTGTTTTACTTTAGATTTAGTTAAAAAAATTTCCTTCTTCAAGGAAAGTATTTTATTTTACTACCTATGTAAAGAATCCTGAACCTAATTTATTGCTGAATATTTTAAAATTTCACTCCAGTGAACTCCAAGAGATATCTGAATTTCTTTACAAATATTTGAATATTGTTTTGTCAAGTGTTGCATCAAATTTGTAAGTTTTCAGGCAAGAATTTATTACTTTCTTGGTTTAACTCTTCAGATTTTGATTGTAGGAAAATCTGTTCCAATATGGTTTGACCTATACATTTAAGTTGCAACTTTGCAAGAATTTTGTTGCTAAAAAGAATTTCTGATCTCATATTTCTTATATCTACAGATAAATTGTGTTGGCCCACAAAAATGCTAATGCCTTCAAAGTCTTATTAGTAACTTATTTATGCCATTAAGTGGCATTAATTACAATAGTGTACTATCTTTTTAGATCAGAACATTTTCACTTATATAGTGTAAATATGAAGATGCTATAGAAACCTGCACAAAATTTATGTTCTCCTAATATTTCTAAATATATTTGTTGGTTTATTGGAGTAAAATTTATTGGTATACTAGTAATTGATAAACTATTGTAATGAAGAGTTATATTTGGTAATTCCATGAAAAACATTTACATTATAATTTCATAAAAAATAGTATGCAAATTTTTGTGCTACATTTCTCCTGCTTTTCCAAAATTTAACAGTAACATAGTTACTTTAATTTAATTTTCTAAATGCTGAGTTTTTCCTCATGAAAGAAACATAGGTAAAGGTCAGTGTGTAAACCTCACTGACCTTTTTTTCAGATGTATCTTATATGTATCCAATTTTTACATGAGTAAATTCATGCTTGTCATGAGATAAAACTTAGTTATCTTTACTTGTCATGGTACGCAAAACCACATCAAAATGATATGGTTAATTATGTAAATAGAATAAATAATATTTTCATTCTTGAGATGTAGATTAAAGTGAATAAAAAACCAAAAAATAAAAAGTAAATTGTTATTGAAAACCTAATTTGTAAAAGAATACCATCAGCTAGAAAGATGCATCCACTGTTTGCTCTTTTGTTTCTATAGTATATTTGGTATGAATTAGAATGAAGGTATTTACCTCTTTTAAATTTTCTTCTTTCAAATATCGAACAATGGTAGAGAATTAGTCTTAACATTTCTATCTTGAAATGTGAAAACGGTGTGAAGATAAAATATGCTCAAGAAAATGAAATTACTACTGTAGAAAGGGGACAAAAATTAAAGTATACAACCTATTATGTACAGAGCCCTTGATCTTTTTTGTGTGTGAAAGATACCAGTGTCTACCAAAAGGGTTAAAGAAAATGCATTCTGTTGCATCTGCTTACTAAATCCCTTACTTTAGTAGAAATTCAAATTTTGTAAAGATTATTCGTTTTATTGATGCATATAATTATAATCACAAGCCATCTGCTGATTTGGCAGGCATGGTTAAAATTCTCTAACTCTCATAACCTTTCAAGTACAGTGCCCTTGGGACTCTATTTCACTTTTATATTTTGGAAAACATGTAGGGACAAATAAGGGCGGTCATCTGCAGAATGTCAGACCTGAGGAAATGAAAGAATGAAGATTGGGGTTGCTATTGTGGTTATTTTTAATGGTAGAGGAAGTTATTTTTTTTTCTTTTCTTTTTTTTTTTTTTGCTCTGACTTCATGAAGAATTATCGTAGTTTCAATGATGAATTTGGGGATTTTTTTTTCCTAGGGATTAAAGATCATTTTACTCCCGAAAGTCAGGTTCTAAGTCTAAACAAAACGAACAAATGAAAATCTTCCAAAGATTGCTTACGTTGGTTTTCACAGGTACATTAAACATATTTCATCTAGACTTTTTGAACTAATAGAATATTCCACTGTTTTTTTTTTTTTAATACACTCGATTTAATAAGCTTCCAGCCATAGATTTCAGAATGTAGAAGAGTTCGTACATTTTGATACAAGCTTTGGTTTAAAGGTCAAATTTCTAAGTGATTTTTTTGTATGAAATTATGTACCGACCAGATTTTCTTTGGCGGGTATCTTCTTGTGGCCATTCTTTGCTACCATAAACATTTAAAGTTTGGTTACATTCCATACCTGGTTCACTTACTTCCTTAGAAATATTTCTTCCGTAATCGACCTTATCAAGTAGGGGATTCCAAGGGTCAGTTGGCAGATTAGAGTTAGTATATAGGCTATATCACAGTGGACTGCAAGCAGGCTGAGGAGAATTTGAACAAGTGTTAGGGTTCCAGAACTTGGGATCATTATCAAGTAATGGAAACATGCACGTAATCCTCTCTCTCTCTCTCTCTCTCTCTCTCTCTCTCTCTCTCTCTCTCACACACACACACACACACACACAGACGTCCCTCTTAAGTTTTGACACAAGAACAATTTTTTAGGGTTTGGCAAATAAGAAAAAGAACTTCAAACATTGTGCCTATGATTTTTTTCATAACAATGATGACATATATGACAATAATAATAGTCTTTAACATTTACTGAGTACTTACACTATGCCAGGCACTGTGATGTTGATATGTATTATATAATTTAAAAGTCATAATATTTCCATTGATACCCCTTTTTTTCAGATGAAGGGACAGAGACATTAAGATGTTTTTCCTTAGGTCACGAGTAGGATAGAGGCTTGAGCTCAACCCTAACTGTTCCCTAAACCCATGCTCTTAATCTCTCACTATGCTATATGGTCTCTGGGCACAAAATATAGGGGAAACAAACAGTGTCAGCAATATAATTTCAAATGATATTGGGTCTAAATCTAGTCATAGTTAAATGACATTAAGTAATTGAATGATCCTGATGAAGTAACTTGACGAATCACTTTATTTTCCTTATAGATAACATCTGCCATGATAAAGGTTACACTAAGTGACTCCTGGGGTCTCTTTCATTCCCGAAAGTCTAAAGCTCTATGAACTTTTTGTGATTAAAACGTTCCATGAATTTGAAAAAGAATTCAGAGATAGTAAAAGCCTTCATTATACCACTTGAAGACATACATATTTAGCATGCCAATTAGCCTTAATACCAGAAGTAGCCATTCTAAGAACTGTACAAGCTTCAGCCCCATCAGATCAGAAGTTAAACATGTGGTCAAATAGCCAAAAATCTTAGTTCTATGAGCATAAACATGGATAGTTAGAAATTTTGATAATTGAATTTATCTCTGAGTATTCTGGTGTAAAACAGAAGATGTTGTTGTTGGTTTTTTTTCTATTTAGTAATATAGCACTGACATGGGTCTAACCACTTTTCTAAGTACTTACGTCCATGAATTCTTTTAATTTTCACAACCACAATAAGAGTCACAGTCTACAGGGTAAGGTCTGCTATCGTCCCCTTTTTGTAGATGAGAAGACTGCACCATGAAGAGGTGCCACAACCGGAGATGCCATGGCTGCAGTGTTAGCCCCACTGCACCTCAGCACCATAGCCTTGGGCATTTGGCTTCTGTGGACTTGTTAAGGGCTCACTTTGCTTAAAATCATGTTTGGAAACACAGATTATAGGTTGCAAAATATTTAGACACATTGTAGAATTTATTTTTGTAATTTAAATTTTAATCGGGCAGTTACTATTATAATACTCATAGAGTTTCCTTAAATTATTATAGAAGATTAACCTAAAAGCATTTTTTTAATCTTTTGCAAATATCATGTTGAAAAATAACACTAAGCAAAAAGAATCAAGTTAATGAGGTTTGACAAAAATCCTTTAGATGACAACCTGTATTTAAAATAATTTTATTATTCTCAGTATCTGGCAGAGAAACTTTGAACATATTGAGAAATGCACAAGTGTTTGTTAAAAGAAAGAAAAATATGGGAATGAAGAGTTTCAATCACAATAGAATTCTTCCTAGTTAGATAGTACATCAAGTTCACAAGAATTACAATATTTATTCCAGCTGGATATGATTTAAGGTATTGTTTGTGTTTTCTATGTGCTGAAGTGAAGTAAAAAATGTAAATATTAGTGCTAGAAAATTGTGAAGAGATTATGTAGGTTCTGTATAATCATTAACTAAAAAATACATTCATAGAAGTTACCCAAAGTGTAGAGAATGAATGTAAGACATGGCATCTGCTCTCAAGGACATTATGAGCCAGAGTAGAGGACAGTGGTGTAGGTGAAGCTTTCAACCTTGTTTCGGTTATTGTTCATGTGATAGGGAAGGCTTGTGCACCACCATGGCCTATGCAAAGAAAAATGGACAATTCCACTCTGCCACTCACCTTTACTGTGAATGGAGCCAGAGCATCTTACTAGGCATAGTCAATTCTATTTTTTCTCTAAGACAAAGTTATGACCCAAAAAATAGAATGACTATCTTTGCCTAGAGGTAGCATCTGGGAATATTTTATAGAAGAGGCATTTAAAGACTCTTGAATCCATTCATTCAATAAACTTATTGACAATCTATTATGTTTGTGCAACTGTGTCAAGTGGTGAGAATACAGACATAAGTTCTATAAGATCTCATACCATAGCAGGTGACATAGCAAACTGACATTTACAATAGAATGGGACTGTGTTGGACAAGAAGCAAACCCAGGACACAGATTTGAAAACTAGTCAAGAGTCATAATGACAGCCACCTGGCTTAAGTTACAGGGTGGATGGGTAACCAAGATAAGAGATGCATAAACAAGAGGTTATTGCATGTAAAACAACCAGATGGTGATGTTGAGTATACAGTTGATCAATGGATCTGAACTTCAAGAGTGAGACCTGGGATGGAAAGATAGACATTGGATGTGGTTTCCAAGAAGAATATAAGGGTGGAAAAGACTAAAATAAGACACTCTATGAAATACTCGTATTTGATGGAAAAGTAGAAAAAAGGGAACCAACAAAGAAGGAATTTATAGAAGGCTGATGAAAGCAAGGAGTAACAGAAAAAAAACGGAGACACAAACTGATTCTTTACAAAAGATTAAGCAATAGTGTTAATTACTCA
Organism: Pteropus vampyrus; assembly: GCF_000151845.1. NCBI lineage: Eukaryota > Metazoa > Chordata > Mammalia > Chiroptera > Pteropodidae > Pteropus > Pteropus vampyrus. The sequence continues at coordinate 219,845 of NW_011888826.1, read as the reverse complement.
GAAAACAGACAAAAATGTACCATTAGATAGACCAAATAGGAGGTCACTAGTAATCTTAGCCAGAGAAAATTCAGTGGAATTAGGGATGGAAACCAGATGACCATGCGTTGTGTAGGGTTAAAAAAAAGTCTATGAGAATTTTATGAAGTTTGATTCTGAAGAACAGAGATAATAACATGTGGAGGAGAAATATGATATATACTGAAGAGAAGGAACTGCAAGAGATGAGACATCTGCAAAGTTTGAAGATATAGAAGAGTAACAAACTAAATGAAGTAGAAAGCAAATGTAATAGAGCCCAATAGAGAACCTATCTTAGAAAGGAGGGACCCTCTTCCACTCAAATCAGAGGAAGGATACAGATAAAAATATGTTTGTAAAGATGAAATCTTAAGACCATTCAGAGCTGATAGCTTCAAAATTCTCTCTAGAATTAGGCAGCAAAATTCTGTATCAACTCTGTGTGAAATGATTTTAAACTGCGGGTGCCTCTAACAGGTTTGTTTTTATTAATTATCACATTTACGTTATACTATTAAAAACAAAAGATTCTACTTCACTCCTAAATGTTATTTATAATTTATAATGGCATAGAAACTCAGAAGACTAATGAGAACCAGAAGAGCTAGAGATTTTCTTCTCAGATTGAGCTGTCTTAAAAGATGTACACAATTAGGAAGGGTAAAGGGGAATCGGAGAGCATCCTTCCTTCTGGAGCCATATGGAGGAAGGAGTAGGAGGAGTGGGAGAGGGAAGAGATTGGCTTCTCTCCATAGATAGACACGTGTCGGAGCGTTAGGAGTAATGAGTTTGGATCATAGCAGGCAGCAGATACATTTCTGCTCTTAATCTCTCTTAATATCTCTTCTTTTTATATTTTGTTTGTTATACTGGTGCTATAACCACAGCTGTTAGCCTTCTCTTTACCTGTACCAACTCTGCTCCAGACAAGGCCCACCTTCTTATGTACAAATGATTACCATGGCTAGAAACTGATTTCCCTGCTTTCACTCTTCTGCCGAAAGCTGTCCAAGAGCATACATCACACTTAAAACGGATCCACCTGTTTTTTAAAACAGTTTTAATAATATATAATTTACATAATGTAGAATTTACCCACTGAAAGTGTAGAATTCAACAGTCTTTAGCATATTCAGAGTTATGCATCTATCACCACAATGTTAGAACATTTTTATTTTTTATAAAAGAAACTTATGCTCCTTAGCTATCATCCTCCACTTCCCACTCCGCCTCAGACTCTAGGCCACCACTAATCTACTTTACATTTCTATAGATATGCCTTTTATAGTTCATATAAATAGAATCAAACAATATGTGATCCTTTCTGGCTGGCTTCTTTCAATTAACAATATTTTTAAGCCCCATCGATGTTTTGTCATGTGTCAGTACTTGATTCCTTGTTATTGCTGAAAAATATTCTTATTGGATATACCACACTTTATTTACCCATTCATTAACTGATGAACATTTGGGTTGTTTCTACTTTTTGGCTATTATGAATAATGCTGCTATGAACATTCATATAGTGTGTATGTGTATGTGGACAGGTGTTTTCATTTCTCTGGAGTATGAACCTAGGGGTCAAAATGCTGGATTATATAGTAGCCCTATGTTAAATCATCCGAAGAACTGCCAGCCTGTTTTCCAATGCAGCTGTACCATTTTACATTCCCACCAACAGTGTATGAAGGTCCAATTTCTTCACCTCCTCACCAAAACTTGTTATTGTCTGTCTCTTTTATTATAGCCGTCCTCATGGGTATAATAAAGTGATATCTCATTATGGTTTTGATAGGCATTTTCCTAGTGACTGGTGATAGTGAGCCTTTTTTCATGTGCTTATTGGCCATTTGTATGTCTTCTTTGGAGAAATGTCTATTTAAGTCCTTTGCCCATTTTTAATTGAGTAATTTGTCTTACTATTTTTGAGTTGCAGTTGTTCTTTATATGTTTTAGATACAAGGGCTCTAACTATTTTCACCCCAGGCACATGGTTCTTGTACTCTTTCTCAGATGAATAAAGATTATGCCTACCTCAAACTAAAACACATCCCCATCTTCTAACCTACGTATTTTTCCATAGTACTTCTCCTGCTTTAAAACACATTGTGTATTTATTGTTTTCTTGGCTTTTGGTTTGGTTTACACACTGGAATATAATTTTTGTGTTGTCTATCCTTGCTTCTCCATCACCTATCTCATGATGATGAGAGACTGTTGTGATTAAACATATGGACTTTGGAGCTAGAGTCCAATTTTCAGTGCTGCTCCCCACTAGTTATGTGACCCCTGGGCAAGTACTTCCTTGCATTTTAATCTCCTCATTTGAAATATCAGAATAATTAATTATCCCTGATTCATATAGTTGTTGTACATGTTGAGTTAGTATATAATACACACAAAGAATTTATAACAGTATCTAACATAAAAAAAAATAGCATTGAAAAAGTCGACACATATTTTTGAATGAGTACTTAATGAATTTTCCTACTAACTGCCTGTTCTCTTGAAGAAAAAGAACAATTTTATCTATAAGGAATTTAATTGATCTCATCAACACACATCCTCCTTGTTGTACTACCTACCTGTGGGCTTTATGTAAGTACTGATCTTCTTTTGGATCATGAAATGTCACAGAATTTCTATTGTGTGCAGTGTCTTTAATGTGTTACATCTCATATAATCCCCACAGCTCTAAAAGAAGGTTCTATTATTATATCTTCTTAACAGATGAAGAACCTGAAGATTAGGGAGGTTAAATATAATTCTGAGATCACAGAACAAGTAAATGTCAGAGTTAGAATTCAAATTCAGGATTGTTTTAGTTCAGAGACAAAGCATGTCACCACTCCAAATCTGCTGCCTTGGGCCAGTGCTCAAGGTCTCTAGTCATCAACAAAGCATTTCTCAAATCATTTACCACTGTCTTCCCCCACATACCAGTTTTATGCTTTGTACCATATTTCAGTGTTTATATTATCTTAGTACTCATTAGTGGTTTTCTAAAAATTCTGTTCAGTCTATATCCAGACTAAATGCTGCACAAAAGTTCTCATCCCTCGAACTCTCACTCTATTACTGTGGTTCTTTCTGTGGTTGTCAGGCTTCACACTGACATTTTACCTGGTGCTACAGAGCAGGAAAACATTGGCAACAGACATGATTTTGAATACTAGCTCTTTACCAATAGTGTGACCTAAGTTTGCTCAACTTAAGTTGGGAATAATAATGTCAACCTCTTTAGGTTGGTGTGAGACTTAAAGATAATATAATTATGAAATGCTTGTCCAGTGCCTGAGTCAGCATTTATGCACTATTAATGGTAGCTATTGCTGAAAGTCTCATCTGATTTCATTTTTAGCCTTTGCCTCCTTTAGATAATTAAGGCATTGTCTACTTCTTTCTATTCCCCACCACCACTGTCTAATTTGAGATCAATATATTTTTTAGCACATTCATTTATATTTTCACAATAAATAGTACTGTGTCTTCTATTACATATTTTATTTTCTGATCTTTTAAGAACTTCCCAATTTAGTTTCTTTTGACATTTGTAACATGCCAGTCACTCCTCTAATTTTAACATATGACTAAACTGGCAGTGACAGTCCTTAAATTTTAACACTCTTTCCCCTTTGTATTCAAGTCAAAAGTTAGATGGGTTAAAGATGATGTAGCGGTATTACATATGCTTTTTGTACGTTTTTTTTTTTAATTTGTAAAATTAATCTCAATTTACAAGTAAACCATTCATAAGTTGTTTTCTACTTTGCTAGCTTTTAGATATAAAAGCAGTAATATAATAATCCTTGAAGCATTACATTTAATAGTCTTATAAACTAATCTAACTATATATTGTTACCAGCATAACTTTTTGCTACATGCTATGGATATTTTTATATTTTATCTCTAAATATTTCATTTATTGTTTTCCTAAAATTTGTGGCACAAAGGCAGTGGTCTCAGTAGAATTTCCTATTTTCTTAATAATTAGTTGACAGATATTGAAGTAGTCAACTCTCATGGACTACCTTGTCTATGGAAGGGAAGCAGAGAGGAGAATGTTGTTGCCCTATAAGAGTTTTCAATCTAGAGCAGATGATGAATGTGTCAACATTGACTCATTATGTTGGGTCAGGTGCTATTATAGGAGTAGGCATAGTTTCTTATGGAAACCCAGACCTGGGGCAAAAGGAACCAACAAGATGAAAGGAAACCCATCCAGGTTACTCTGAGGCAAAGTCCTCTTTTCATAATCACTCTTGTTATTCGCTTAGAAAGCACATTGTGTAAATTAGGTCCTCGAAAGCATGGATTCTATAGCTCTTCCAAGGCATTTATTTTCTTCTTGTATATGCTTTTTTTGAAAACTTTAATGTAAACAAAAATATGTAATCTGCTGCCTCTCACAGGAAACTAGAGTCCGATTCCCTCAGTCATCTGCTTACAGCTAATGAAACATTCAGAAACAGAAAGAAACTAGCCAATGAAAGTCAATACAAAAAATAAACTAGAATTGGATAAGCATAGGACAAAATGCCTGATGTGAACTATACTGACCTCTGATTAATCACAAGAGACAACTATAAAATCAGATGTTCAAATGACCAAAGGGACTTATTTAATCGGATTCATTGTAATTCTTAAAAACCATCCAAGGAGAGAGATCAGCTTAGTATCTTGACAATCATATGCAGGCTCAGCTCAGGACAATAATGCGAATTTCTAATCTTAATTTGTATGGTTATGAGTTCTTCTTTACTTGAACTATATATCCTGATGTTTGTATTTTGGGAAGTGGGTTCTTGTCAAACACATTAGATGGTTTTCTCAAGTACAAAAAATAAATAAATTTGGCACCCACATCTCATCAAAGATTTTTATTTTATTGCCTCTTTGATTTATACAACAGAAATCTCTGTACTATTGGAGCGGCACACAACATACACACTGAGGAACTCTACTTGTTTATGTAAACGGTTTCTCCTCTTCTCTGGAAGAATAGGTGCTTAATGAAGATTTGAGTAAATAAATTATAAATCCATTAAATAATACTGTTCTATACCAAAAGGTTTGGTTATACTAATATAATCAAATTCCTTATTTGTGACATTATCATTTTCTTATATTTAGATGAGATTGATGTTTTAAAAACAGCTTTGTTAATAAATATCAGTGGGATCACAAAACCAAATAAACGGCAAGGAGAATTCAGAAGGGGTACTGATTCCTTTAAAATCTTTCTCACGTGCTTACTAGTTGCATTCTCTTCTTTCTAATATAGGTATTCCTAAGATTGCCACCTCAAAATGCCCTTTTAAGAGTTTTGTCACTGAACTTTTGAAGTATTTACAAGAACATCAATACAATTATATTTTAAGTATTAGACTAAAAGGCTTTTTATCCTTCAAGAAGTCTTCAGGATATGTGTTCTTCAAAATAGCAACAATCAAAAAGAACACTTCACATAGTATATATTGGAAATTGATACCATTTAAAAAATAAATTCAAATTTAGTAGGGCTGGTAAAACATTGAATGTCTCCAGGAAATTTGTTTGACATTGTAAGTTGGTTTTATGATATAATTTTCAATTAATTCATTTTCATATTATACTTGCTTTTGGCAAGTTTAAATATTGTACAGTTTTAAATTTATAATTTGTGCACTTACATTTGATAATGGCACCTGTAATGAAAAAGTACATAATTGCTGTTTCTTTCTTGATGTGAGTGGCTTCATCTGAATGGAAGATCAAGTTCAATAAGCTATAGAGTGGTTCTCAGAATGCACTTCATTGGTGGGCCAGAACATTCACTTTTTATCTGTTCCTTTTATCATAAACTAATTTTTTTAAAAGCAAATAAATAGTGTAGAATAAAATGGAAGTAGATCATTTAGACTTTGTGGACTGATTTTCTTCGGTGTATTTAATAGTAAATAGCTAAGGCAATGGTTCTCAAAGTTTGGTACCTGAACCATCAGCACCCGCATCATCTGAAAACTTGTTAGAAATGTACATTCTGAGGCCTTGTTTCAGACTTCTGAATCAATAACCTGTGCTTTAACAAGCCCTACAGCTGACGCCAGCAGAAGTTTGAGGACCACTCAGACACTTTGCTGTTCAAAATGTGGCTCATGGATCAACAGGAACTCCTGCACCCTTATTAGAAATGCCAGACCTCAGGGTGCTAGAATCAAGAACTACATTTTAACAAGATGCCCTGGTGATCCTGATGTATATAAAAATTTGGGAGCCACTGTTCTGAGGTTTAGAACAGCAAAGTTACCAGCAGGAGAGTATCCTGTATTAAGAGGCATTTTATAGGTTGTCAAAGTATAACTCAAGATACTTTACTATCTGTATACTCCTCTCAGTTCCCCCTGGAATTTAAAAAAAAAAAAAAAAGGAAGAGAGGTAAACCTCTCTGCTGCAATATGCAAAAATATATAAAGACACACTGAGATGGAGAGCAGAGCCATTATCTGGGGAGCAGAGCTATTATCTGGGAAATAAATCACAGGCGTATATGTATATGATATATACATTCCATTATAGCCCATATAGATCCTATACACACATATATCACATAATGATTTAGACATATTAAGTGAAAACATAGTTTTCAAGTCTAAATTTTTTCAAAAACTCAATTTTGTAATTCATTCTTCATGCGTCAATAAATCTATGCTTTGTGTCTTTTTATATTAGATTATGTTTTACCTTTGAATTTAATTCTCTGTAGTAAATCTTTTTTAGAAAGTCTTTTTAACCAGTAAAGTTAAATTGCATACTTTCAAGGCTCCATTTCATCTTGATAGAATAATTCTTATGATGCTGAGGAATTAGTAAGACAAAGCTTTCTGTGGAGGCAATGAAGTTTGCTTCTTTCTAAGCATTTGACATTTAACATTTACTAGTGGTGAATCCAGTGGCCTGGGTGGAAAAAAAATTAGTTGATCAAGTAAAATCTAATTTGTAAAAATATTTTTAGCATAAAAACACATGAAAATTAATGGATTAAAAAATCCTTTTGAAATTTTTGCACAACAAACACCCCCATATGTAAATAGGACTGTCACTCGGTGTTTGTCCACAGCTAGAGCTCCAGATGAACCAGTGTAGTGTGCGATGACAGGAACAGCTGACTCATTAGCAGAGAGCAGTGAAAGGTAATTAACCCTGGGAAAAGTACAGCTGCCGTGCGGGCTGTTCCTTTCTGTAGGATCTGATTAGAAATTAGTGTTAAACCACTGATTCTTTTTTTTTTTTAAGACTGTCATTGATAATTTTCACTTTCACTCTCAGGTGTGTCCCTAGAAAAGGTTCTCAAATGTACTTATCTACAAAAGGGCTCAAATCTAAAAAGGATTCCCCAATAACAATAGACATCTGTTTTGCTTGTTGAAGAAGAGTTCTTTTAAATAAATATTATGTTTAACTATTGAAGATTGGTCATACCCCAACCTATATTTGAATAGTCGGTATGTAAATTATTTGAAAGAATTGTTTTACATAATCAGTAAACTGTAGGTAATTGCCATTTAATTAAGTTTTCTCCTTTTTTCTTTTCATTTTTCTTCTAATGATGCTTCTCAGCAGTAGCAATGGAAACTCTCCAGTTCAAATCCCATAGATATTAGAGAAGGTAAGTGAACACTATTTAAAACTAAACGCCCCCCCTGCCCAAGAGAAGTAATCCCTAATTTTCAATGCCCTTCAAAAACTCGAGAGTAACGAACTTGGTTTTAGGGGACAACCAAAAATGCTTGACTTTGTTAATGTCGGTATTGTCATGGCAATTTAGGTTATATTCATATACTTTTTGAGGAATGTATACACCTATTCATCTTGATTTATTATTTTACATGTCTCATATGAGGATTAGTAACACTCTAACATAGTCAGAATTCACATATGTGACTAAAGAATGTGGTAGATAGAATAATGCCCCCCACCCCGCAAAATGTTTGTGTTCTACTTCCTGAAACCTGTGAATATGTCACCTTATATGGCAAATAGAGTGTGATTAAATTAAGAACCTTGAGATGCAGAAATAATCCTGGATTACCCAGGTAGACCCAACTAATCACATGGTTCTTAAGAGAAAGACAGATGAATGAGTCAGGAAGATGGAACATGAGAAGGACTAAATTCAACCTGCCATTGCTGGCTTTTAAGATGGAGACAGGGAGCCATGAACCAAGGAATGAAATACAAAGGCCTCTAGAACCTGAGAACAGCCCTCAACCTACAGAGAGCAAGAAGACAGTTACCTCAGTTCTATAACAGCAAGGTACTGGAATCTGCCAACAGCCCAGGGGAGTAAGGAAGTAAATTCTTCCCAATAGTTTCCATAAAAGGTTGTGGTCTGACTTAAGTTTAGCCTGGTGAGACCATACCACACTTTGGACCTACAGGGCTATAAGATAACATATTTGTGTTGTTTTAAACCTCTAAGTTTGTAGAAATTTGTTACAGTGGCAATAGAAAACTAACACAGAAGATAAATAAGCCAACCAATAGATGGGATATATTTTACAGCTGGCAATATAAATTCTATGAAAAATTTCCTTTGTTTGAATGGAGAAAATCTTCTTCAGAGGCCAAAATTGATAAATCGATCATCATTAGGGATCAGAATATTTGTTCTGTAGATTCTAATGATTATCATCACCAACTCTGAGGTTTCTGTCTTCTGCTTTGCAATCCCTTCTTCACACCAAAAAAGAAAAAAAAATTCTCTACATATTTGTGTAAACACAATGTCTGTATCACTCAAGGCTCAAGTGAATACATGCTTTATTGGAACATCCACCTACCTGTGGGAACACTGGATAAGGTAGTGAGCTCACTTTGTTCTCTTTCTTTGTATGTAAAATTGATAATACCTCCCCAAAGGCAGGTCATTATGATTAAGGAAAAGAGTGCATGTGAGTACTTATGAGATGCCTATCACTTGTCAAGAGTATAGTAAAGGTAAGTTATATTTACTTATAAAACACTATCTTTTACTATTTTGTAAAAATTAATAAATTGCTTTTGTCTTTTCTCATGATTAGCACCATTTTATTTCTAACACAAATGTCATCATTTTGGAGTATATAGATATACCTTGTTTAAAATAAAGTAAAAGGGCATCATAGTCAGGGCATTCTGACATTATTAGTAAGAAAAATGAGATATAAAAACTGGGAACTTGATATAGTTTAAATGAGTTGACCTTCCTAGATTGTTTTCTTGCTGAACTTGGAAAAATAAGTATCTATATTTCTATTTTACCTTTGGTTTTTATTCCCACAAAAGGACCAATTTAAATCATAAACTATATTTTTTCATATAAGTTAAATAAAAGTAGACATTGGATAAAATCTACCATAAAATCTGTTACACTTCATGCATGCTCTTCTTTGCATTTTGGGAGCTGGTTTTCAACATAAGGGAAAACAAAATTACAAATTCTCCTTAGGTGGCATAGTAATCAAACAAACTAAATCTATAGAGTCCCAGGTGCTTCGTGTCTGAGAAGTTTTGCATTGAAATACAATTAATAAAACAATATCTCAGTCTTCTGAAGAGGATTCTTTTTGGCTTATTTCAATTAAATTCAATAATAATGCATTGAGCACCTACTTTGGCTACAACATTTTGTTGCAGTAAAAGGTCAACAAGGCACAATCTCTCACTTCCATGAGCTTATACTGGCACAGGGAAGAGTAAGTGGGCATGAGTGAGTATAATATCAAGTGAAGCATAGTAATCAAGATGAAAGTACCATCAAAACACTATTGGGATACAGAATTCTGTGAGATACTGTCACTTGAACCACAACGTGAGTAATAAATCGCATTTCAGCAGATAGATTTTGCAGTTCTGACACTGAAGGAAAAGTTCCTTTGAAAGTTAAAAATGAAATCAATGAATCCTAAACATTTAATTGTAGATATTTAATTTTGGCCATCTAGTCACTTTAATGCTTTTGTAACTATATAAAAATATGGCTTTAATACATTGCTTAACCAAGCCAAGTACAATTTTGACTATTTGTATCTTTCCAATTGGTCACTGGGGACATTTATTGTTTTTTAGTCAAAGTTCTCTGAATCTCTCTAGGGATAAATTCTTCAGTAATCATCATTTTCTAGAAGCATTTCAGTATGGCCTAACCCTGAACTCCCATTGCTCCTTCTGCCTCCCTCTGTTATCATACCTTCCATTTCTTATTGGAATCCTCAGTCTGCTGGTTTATACTTGTGAGGATAAGAGTTGTGCTTTATTTATCTTTTAATGCCCACTGTCTGCCATAGAGCAATCCGTGCTAGCTAGATAAATGTATATTTGACCAATAAGTACATTTTTTAGAAGAATGGCATTTATATTAAAAGAATCTATATTAAATTAAACATTGAAGTGAGATTAAAACCTAAGAATCATTCTGCAAAAATCTAGTGCCCCATTGTCTTCAACAATTGAGAATCATGTCCTTTTCTTTGTAAATTACAGAAGATTCTTTCATTCCCTATTTCCTAGTCAGATAATGAAGACAAATGACTTTATTTTTTTTATCTTAATTCAGATTTACAGAACATGGTTAATATTTTAATAAAAAAAAACAACAAACAATTACTGTTGGGAAAAATGGCAGACTTACTGAAAAAAATTTTAAAAACCCCTTAAAAATGGATAAAGAAAATAGAAAATGTCTGAGGATATCAAGTATATTGTATTACAATCTATATAATAAAGTAGCTTAAAAGAGAAATTTTCTTTACATAATAAAAAGCCTCAGTTTTGAATCAACAAGTGCTCTTTGAACTTTATTAAAAATGTTTTGACGTTATATGGTTGTTTAATAATAGATTTACTTAAAATAGCACATTTAGTTGCAACACAAGCCTTAAAGTTAAGTGGTTAGTCTGATAAAACAGTTTCCATAGTTACCATGGAGAACTGAGGGTAACTTTTATTTCTTTGAAAGCCAAGAAGGGGGTTTAGGAAAAGAATTAAACAAATAGACCCAAGCAGGTTTATTATGCGGGTCTCCACACCTGATTGGCTTTTTAAAAGAGGAAATTCTTGATATTACAGGAAATTAAATTTTTTTACACTAAAATCTATAGCAGCACATTAAGAAATTTGAGGATTCCTTTTTTGAGGAAAAGCTAGTTTAGTAAAGTATGTTTGTGAGATGCATTTTGCTCATAGTGTTTTGTTTAATAAACCACGATGTAAACAAGTGTTGAAAAGTGGCACACGAAGGACAGCAGTGCCTTGCTCTGCATGATGGACCATGCAGTCATAGGTCTAACTTTATTACTCTTGATGAACATTTTGTTGGAAGGCCTGATGGAAGGGAATGGAAATCCATGCTACCGAAGATGTCCCTTTGTGCCAGCTTTATTGTTTTCTCGGTTCAGTGCTGAGATATGCTCTCTTTGAGTGTTGATGGAGGTCACTTTCAGTGTTGTTTTTTGCTAACCCAAGGAGTTCTTCACAGTTGACTATTGAGAAACGAGGTGATGTGGTTTCTAGAATCTCACCTTCAGCTCCTGAGCCTTTAAAGCAGAAGTGATTAACAGGACTTTTACAAAGTTTCTATGTAGTTACAAGGACAGTTTCAATCTTCTGTCATTTTTTTGCATTAGCTATGATTATGCTTTTACCACAAAAATGCATTTGTTTTAAAGGTAACAATACAGACTGGGAGAATAGCTTATGTTTCATCTATATTTATCAGCACTCACTGTACATTTGTGTCTTCATTACCAGGAAATATTAAGGGACATTGTGCCATCTATTCCTGTTTACAGTTTATTATGCAGAGATAGGAAACACTTAGCATGTAAAATGAATGTAGAAATTATTCCTGGATAGAAACACGGACATTTCCCACTCGTTGGCTCTTTCTCCTCCATCACCGGATCAGAGTGTAATTGTCAGTAATCAGGCCTGCTTGCTGCTGATAAAACCACTCTGAATGCTAGCAGCCTTCTTTGTGTGATGACTCAATTATTCCAGAAGTGCCTCATCAAATCTGCCCCATCAGCTGGGCTAATAAATAAGGAGAAGAAACTGGCCCCCCAAAGCAAATTATAAATCCATTTGCATTAACCATTTCGCTGGTCCATGATCTAGGCAGAAATAAGCATGGCAGATTGTGTTAAGCTTATTTGAATATGTTTATAATGTTTACAGCATGCAACTTTTTTTTCCCACAAGGTGTTGGAATTATCAGTCATGAACGGCATCTAAATGCAGTTATGTTAATTGCAGCAAGGCTTTAAGTATCTTTGAGGGCTATTTTGTTCCTTAAATCAGGTGAAAGTTAAATCCTCTTGTACTGAGAAATATGGGTCTTATGCAAGTTATTGGCACTGCTTCAGAGTTTAAGGAGAAGAGGCTTGGGTTTTATTTTTACAGGTGCTGGAAGGACAAATGCAAATACTATTTAATGCCTGCTAGTACAAGTACAATTACTTCATATATATTTCAGTGGAAACTAGAAGTTATTTTGATGCTCTGTATGACTTCAGCAATTTGCAAAGCAAAACTTGCATTTTCTGGGAGATCAGAGTTGCTATAGCACTCCTCGTACATGTAATTCCTTGAAAGAATTTATAGAGCAGAGATTTCAAAAAGCTAGGCAAACCAGCAAAAAGCAATTAAATCCATTAGTGGATATTTTGTATACTGACAAATCTTATTTTTGTTCTTCCTTTAAAGTGACAAACTATACTGAATAACAAGAAGTTTTGTTTATATTTGAACTTTGGTGACCACTCAGGGAAGCAAATGATGTTCAAAATGGATCACAAAAAGCAATTTGATGTCTAATAGCAAAGAATTAGTCTTGTTGAATATGTAATTATTTAAAATTCAAAACATCCTCCCTAAAAGTAAATGATACCACTAACTTACTTTACAATGGGAGCTGTTTTTCCTGCAGAGTACTTCCCGTTTTAGTGAAGCTTTTTTTTTCTATTCCTACTGTGATCAGGAGCCCGATTACAGGCTGATGGTAAAAGTAAAGCTTGTGCCCAATAAATAGCATTTAAAACAAGTGAAATGAACTGCTTCTCTTCATCTCCTCCAGCCAATGAAGTACATCCCTAATATCAACCCGTAGAGCTAAGCAGAAAAAGTCATCTTTTGACAGCATAAATATAGTGGCAATAGGTTTATATAATTTTTATGCCTTGATTTCTAAATATATAATCTCTTGCTATGATGGAGAAACCAATTCTATAACTCATTGATTAGAAACTCCAGAGGCTTAAATTTGTATTAGAAATTTATTGGAGAAACATGGCAAATGGAAAACAGAGGAATTTGATTGTCCAGGCAAAGATATCATTAAGGTTTAATCAAAGTTTGATTCTAACTTAAATTATCATACTAATTAATATAAAAATAAATCTGGAAACTTAGAACTCTAAAGACTTGCCTTAGCACGTATAAAAGTAATATATGAGCGAGCAGAACCCCGTTTTCATCATTCCAACCAAAAACAATTGGTGAAGATATTAAAGTTAGAATAGTGATTAAGAGGTTGAAACTGTTAGAAGTTGTGGAGATGGGGCCTCAAAGGATAGCAATGCTAAGGTAAATATGCTGGTATTCTTCTGCTTTAATTTTACAACTTAAGAAACTAAATCTGAGAGTGCTCTTTGGAGCTTTTATTAACCTTCCAAACTTCTCAGAGGAGCCTGCTGTGCATTTCTAACCTGACTGAACTTGAACAGTCTGGTTTCATGGTAAGGAAATTCCAAAAAGGAGTTGGTAGTCACGGTGAGCTCATACTAGTTATATTACAGAGCTACAAGTGCTACATACATTTAATATTAAATTTATTTGCCCTTTCATCAAATGTTTCACTTTGATTAGTTGGAGGATTTTTTTAATGTTATGGGTTTTTTTGGGTTTTTTTGTTTGTTTGTTGTTGAATCATAAATAAGTCTATGATTCTCTGCTTTAAGGACACAATTGACATATACATCATATCACTTAAGGTCATTCACTTCCCCACGCACAATAAAATATAATCTGATATACCATTTTTTGAATAACATAGCAGATTCATTACATTGTATCATAGATCTAAAGAACTGTAATTTTAAGTAGCAGGTATTCACCCATGAAACAGCTGTAAAGAAATGAGTCCCTAATTATTGGCATATAGTAAAGCAGACAAATGAAGTACTTTGTGATAACCCCATTTAACGGGTAAAACCATGTCTCAATTAGAAAGCACACTTAAGGATTTTGTAGCCCATTAAGTTACTAACACTTTGGTTGTCATACAGTTTTATCTTTTAAGATTGTGCTTTTATAAAAATGTGAACTTCAGTGCAAAAGGTAGGTAGAAGATAGAACTAAGTTGCCAGGTGTGGGAGCTTGGTCAAGATTTCAAGTCTTAAGTTAACTGTCTTCCAAAATAAGTATCTTCTATGAATATTTTAACAAGTCCTTAAGTTTTATAAAACAGTTTAAGATCAGCAAAAGAGATTAAGTATGGCAATTAATAAAAGCGGTCCTTAAAGGGCTCTCCTGATATAGTAATGGGGCACATGGAAGGAATGGAGGGAACCGATTTCAGCGGAAGGTTCCTTTTGGTGTCAGCCAGGAGTGTTTCCCAAACGCTGTGGGTGGAGTTAGTGATGATAGGCACATGGGATGGGGAGTTTCTGAAGGGCTCGTATTTTTTCCATTTGTATTTTAGACTTCTCGAGCTCTTTTGTGTCAAATCATATTTCTAAAGTTGTATTTTGTCGGAGCCCTCTGTGCACTTTTCCAAAGTCGATCTCAGCTGTGCTGCCTTAACTCTCTTCCCCAGGGAGGGGAGAGACAGCAGATGGGGTTAGGGCAGAGGGCTGATACGTCTGACAGCAAACGGCCGGGTTGTTGAGTGGAAGCTGCGAGCATCAGGAAGCTACTTTTCCCCTGAGAACCAACTAACCACTGAAGAAAGTTGAAAATGAGCCCTTTGAGAAACGCTATTAAAAGTAGTAAAAAATTGCAATTGTGCAGATGATGTGCTGCTGTGTGCTTATTCGGATGCTAATGAGTTTGACATTAGGGAACTCAGAGGGTTTACAGCTACTCCCTTATGTGATTCAGTTCTTTATTGGCAATCTTTGAGAAAATAAATGAAAAATGTATTGCTAATAAATACATAACACGATAGGGTATTAGACAAAAAGCCATTACTTTCTGGATTTAGAAAGAGCTTTGCTCACCAGTGTGACTGTTTTCCAGGATCTTTTGTTTTAGGTTAGAGTACGGCAAACAAAGGGGAATAGGCAGGTGGAAAGCTTCAGAACTCTTTCTGAACTGAGGGCGAAGTAGAATAAGCCAAACACTTTTGCAGAGAAAGACTTTTTTTTTTTTTTTTTTAAAGTTGCAATCAAACACAAACTAAGAATGCCCAGGCTCCTGTGCTACTTTTCAATTCTTACATCATGTGCCGTAATCTGCTCTATCACTTGAGAGAGTTTTATCTATATTTTCCCCCAGGAACTACAGTTGCTGACTTGAGTTGAAGAAGCAGCTGCTTAATGTCTGGTCAAAGCTTACAAGTAATACAGAGATCTATGCTTAAAAAGCTGTGCACTTTAATCTATTGCAAAGGATAAAATACAGGACGAGAGAAATCTTCTGCAAGGAAGGTTGGTGGCGTGTGTTTTAAAATACCAGAACTGCCAGATGTAAACATTTTAAATGTGCATTGATATACATGATATTTGTATAACTAGCCCCTCTCTAGAATACTGAGTGTGCTTCACTGAATTTCAAAGTTTTCTCTCAAAGGTCGAGTGACCTGAAGACAAATTCTGTTCCCATCCCTGGGACCAAATAGAAGTGATGCAGCTCTGTGTATTATGTCTGAATGCAGAGTAAACCAAGGGTAAATTGTTACCATGGGAAACAGGTTAAAACTCTGGCAAAAAGCGTTAGTAGCATTTTATAACAGGTTCATTAAAGAGAGCCCTAAATAACAAAAAGATGAATTTTGAATCTTTTTTGTGATTTCTTGAGAGTAGCGCAATCTTGTCTGAACTTCTTTTGGTACTTAAAAGTAAACTAACAGTAATAGGAGAGTCTTTCTTATCCAATTTCCCTAGTAAACTGAAGACATAGATATATTAGTAATAAAGACAAAGATAAATTTGGCTTACCTTTAAAAATGTAAAAATCTGTTTACCATTAATATATAGCATAAAATTTTTCATTTTGTTTATAGTATAGTCCAACCAAATTATAGGTAAAAGTGTCAATGTATTATTTATTGTTCACCCCAGTGTTTATTATTGATCTTCTGTGTAATTTGTCCTACCTGATATGTTTCCTTCTTTTATTTTTTATCTTAATAGTATGAATTTTAGGATTTCTCACTGAAGTGAACAAAGATATTTAGCCACTTTGACGAAGCAGGGTAACCAAGTTGGCATACAAGTTACCTGGAAAAAGAAGTAAGACAACATTTTTTATTAAAAAGTAGAGTATATTGAACAAAAATGAATCTAAGCAAAGCATTTATGTATAGGTTCTCCTGTATAACAGTGCTTTATCTCTGTAGATTCTCTATGAAAAAAAAATAGTTAGTGCTGAATTTAGAATTGTAATTTTTGTCAGAAGCATGTTCACTTTAATATTTAAAAATATTAAACAGGTCTATGGCCATGCCACCCTGAACAAGCCCGATCCTGTCTGATCTCTGAGGTAAGCAGGATCGGGCCTGGTTAGTACTTGGATGGGAGACCACCTAGGAAGACCAGGTGCTGTAGGTGTGAAAAATAAAAAGAATAAGGGATTGTAAGTTGACAAGGTCCTTGCAATCTGTGAGGTCAACCAAGGGTTGCCTCGTCTAAAAAAATAAATAAATAAATAAAAATAAATATTAAACAGATAAAATCCTCTGAGCCTACAAACCTTTTATATGTTGAATGGTATGTGTTATTTGCTTACATATTTGTCCTTAAAAGTTCAGTATTAAAATAGTTTTAAAAATTTAATTTGATTCATTTGTATTAGAAATTAATTTACTTGAGGATTAAGAGTAAATAAGTAATATATCTCAAAAGCATGTTTTAGAAAGCACTATCAATGATTTTTAGAGTTAATTCCTATAAACACTGAAAAGAAATTGGATTGTCCTTGAGAAAAAAAAACTATTTAAAATAATTTATCCTATATAGAGAGGAGCTTGTTTGCTAACATTTACATATTTTGCAACACATGTATCTCAAAATATCAGCAAGAAAAAAAATTAAGGCCCTTTTAGGGTGTTACTTACTCTGAGTTATCTTTAAGCAGGGCATGCAAAAAAGAAAAAAATACCAAAAAAAGGTCTCCAAAAACATAAAGCCGGCGATTGCCCCCTTATGTCACAAAGCTGTGACTCAGAGGCCGTGATACGGCGACTAATAGAAATCTTTGGCACACGTTGGCTACCTAAGGGAATAATAGAACTATTTGCTGGAGTCGTTTGGCAAAAGGACACAAACATATGGCTTTGGTTTATATTCAGCATTGCCAGTTGTGCAAAGTTACAGAATAAAGTCTACAACAGCAGTGACAAATCAGCAGTGAGAAGTGAGAATCGAAATAGATCAGTCTCCTTATAAAGCTACCCAAGTGGCCCCAGGTCTAAGATTTCTTTTATTGCAGTGCATTTCCAAGTGACTCTAGGAAATTACCTCATCTGTGGGAAATGTACATGCATTTGGCCCTCAGGAAGAGCTATTCCCAGGGAACTGTACTTAATCTGATAGCGGATTGAATCTACTTCTTCCTTTAGGTGCAGTGTTTGTTGGGGGTGGGAGGAATTAGGGGAAACAAGGGGAGTATCATAAATTTAAAGGGTACAGATCATGCACTTTTCAGCTTTCTATACAGAGTCAAAGACAGTATAATAACAAACAGGAACAGAGTTGAAATCAGGGATAGTATGCCCTAAATTAAAAATTCAGAACTTTTTCATTTTATTTAGGATAAAGGATTCAGAAAAGGTTCAGAAAATTATACATATGTTGTCATGGATAATATAAAAAAACATTTTATATTAGTTTAGATTTTTTTTAATGTTTATTTTCTGAATTACTCTTCCTGAGTGATTAATAAATATATGAAAAGCCAAAAAAGTAAAAAGAGGGTAAAAACAGAAAAAAACGTACTTGAACATTATCTTAGTATTTCTCTCAATAAGTCAACTAGTCTTTTAGTGTCACAACTCATTTTCCCCATCTTTTCCTTGTGTAACAGGGAAACTTTTTTGCTGCTCTTCTGGTCTGATCAAAAGCCATGTTTAAACAAAATAATGCCAGGATTATCAAAAGAAACGACACTCAATATAGAGTTCTTTGTTCTTTAATCCAGCCACATTTCATTCCAAAGTTCTGGCATCATCTAATTGTTTCATTTTCTGGGTTTAGCTCTTTCCAACTTCCTGAGTCTTTGTCATTTTTAAAAAATTGATCTTTGTGAAGGAAGCTTCCACAGAGAGTTAAGGGCTCATCACAGAGAGGACCTGGAACCTCTTCTTGGTAGCCATAGAACTTCCTCTCACCATTGCAGTGAGTTCCCCAGGATTGAAATGACATTGTACGAGATTAAGGTGGCACAACATACAAAACTGCATTGTTAGTTCAAATATCTTAGGAGAGGAACACAATAAATTCTTGCTAAAAGTGGAAATTATTGCAAGTTGAATGTATATGAAGAACTTTTCAAATTTAAAGAAATTTGCATGAGACTATATATATCCAGATAGTATTAAGATTGACTGTATAAGAATTTTGAGAAAATGTTCTCAAAACATTATGATAACTATGGCTTTTTCTTCTATTAAGAAACTCAAGACTTCTTATAAAAAATAATAAAGATGTTCATGATTAGTTTCTGTTGAAGGAAAAATAAAACTTAAACATTTCCAAGAGATTTGCTTTATCCAGGTCTTAAGAAGTAATTAAATATATACTGGGATATTTTTGTTACCATTTAAGTTAAAATAGGATTATGAGTGAAAAATAAAATCAAAGGAACTAAATCTCCTCCCATACCAGTAATTTACCTGTGTGAATAAAAGCTAAACTGAATTTATGAATTCTGCATCCTGCTCTTTGAATCTCTCCCTCCCACAAAGTGGCAATTCCAGAACTCTCTCTTGAGCCCAAGAAAAGGCACCAGATGTGTGCATGGGAGTGATGTGGACAGGGGATCTGATGATTTCCCCTTACATAAGCACTAGTAAGAAAAGTTGGTCAATTACAAGTAACTAGGAAATTACTGTGTTCACCTGATATATGTTTATAAGTATATCAAGATCTTAAATGAGAACTTTCCAAATTCAACTAAGTAGTTAAATTTTATTTTATGGTCATTTTTCCTCTTCACGGTCTATCTACTTACTTTCATTGTTTGTTCTTGCATGTTTTTCCTCCAAGTTTTGCTTCTTGCCTTCTTTATTTTATAATTTTCATTCCCTCTTGTCATTCCCCTGGGAGAGTATTGACTCCTCTCTCTAGAGAACTAGGGCATAAAGTGTGTTTAAAGTTTTCTTCGTGGCTTTATTATGAATTACATACCAAGCAAGAAACACTTTTTTTCCTTTTTAAATAAATATTATATATAACATATCTATACTCATAAGTTAAATAAACTTTCCTTAATGTAGTTTCAGATCAGGAAAAATAAGAGTGGTAAAGTGTACCTTTAATATTCTTATCTCTATTAAGAAGTAAGTTGTCAGAGCCAGGAGGAGCCATTATAGGAATCTTAGAAAATGTCTTGTTCCCGTCCATAAACAGTGGAGGTAGATAAAGGCCCTAAAAACCTGGATAAGGACAACTTTTTTAGAAAATTGTATTTCTGTTTTGAGAAAAGAAATAACTCATTAAATTTTACAAAATCAAACGCAGACTTACAAGATCATTTGGGACTTACACAGTAAAGATGATCAAGTTTCCTTTTCCAATAGAAAAAAGCAGTGTTCCAATGACAAGTATAGTGTTAAAGATTGCAGCACATGCTATTTATGTCGATGTCATGACTCATACCATAATTGTGTGACTCTTTTACAACCCCAGGAGCATTTGAAAGGATGGTGATCCCCACCTCACCCCCAGGTCTTAATACATGTACTGAAGTAGAAATCTCTTTCTACCCTTGATTAACTATTACCCAAATGAGGTACCCACTGAATGTGAAGTTTGATTTTTATAAAAATTAAGTCTACCATTGGCAATTTATTGAAGTTCATGAGAATAATTCAAATGAACAGTTTTAGAGGACATTCAAGGTTTTAGAGGACAAAGATTTCAATTTGAGATCCATGAAGAGAGCAAGCCATTTCATAAATGCTAAAACCTTTCACCCTCCAAAAGAAAGGCACATGTGCTTTAAGTTTCTGATGTTGTTATTTCCCAACAAGCTATAAGACATGACCAGACACTAACTTCATAACTTTTGTTATTCTTCAGGTGTGAGGGAGAGAAGGAGGGTGACATAGATAAGTTGTATATTATGGCCTTGTTCCATTTTGCTCCTACAACTTGGCCCACAAGTTAAATCCAAAAACTTATTTTTATAAATGAGTATCAGCTTTTACAATATTTATATAAGACATATATGCTACACCAACAAGAGGACAGTAGCTTCACAAAATACAATTATGAGGCCAGCATTCCAAACACAAACAGAGGTCCATGAATATTTATGCATCTGTTCCAATGGCTTTAATGGGAAGGTGGCTGCCTGGGCTGATGGCAGAATGGTCAGGTCCTTGGGTATCTGAATTGCAAAATAGAATTAGTCTTAAAGCTCTTATAAAGAAGGTTACATTTAGGTAGCTTTCTGAAACTTCTATTTCTGCCTACTGGTACTCTGCAGGGTGTGCTTCATTTTTGGTAAAGAAACTCATGGAGCTCAACATTCACTTGCCTTTTGAGGGAATTTTTCAGAGTGGTTAGGAGAGCCAGTAGCACCTGTGCACAGGATAACATTAGACTCTAGTTGAGTTGATGCTCACCCACGGGAATAGCTTCCCCAGAAATAGTTGATGGTTTTCATCATTTTAACCCTCATGCTACTAATCAAGTTATTTGTTTAGCACATGGAGAGGAGTTTGCATGAGTTGAACCACTTTATATGCAACAGAGATATTCACAGAGAAGGAGGATTTTACAACGCAGTGCTCACCATCCTGAGCAAACCAAGCTGTTTTAATCCTAGGCGGAGTCACATTTTCTCATAAATTCATGTGGTTTTAAAAGAGGAAAATCTACAGGGAAAAAAAATTACCTCTCTTTTATCGTTGTTTTCTCTTAATTGTAAAATATTCATAACAATGAACCACTTTATTTAGACTAAAGCAACTGCTGTTCAGCAAAAGCAGTGAACGCTTTTTGTTTGCTAATTTAAAAAAATCAGTTCAATGATTGGTATGGTGTTTATTATGAAATGATGACAAAAGAGTACTGGTGGTTTTAACAGTTTTAGCTTATGAAGGCTGTCGTTAATTTTGTCTGTAGTGTTGCAGGTGAAAAAATGCACAATGGATAAATAGTCTATATTGGTTTAACTGAACATAATATATAGTGTGTTCTGGAGTTGTTTGTCTCAATAGACTATAGTAATCAAAAGTAATGAACCTATTATGTGCAGGACCTTGGAGAGCGTCAAATGGCAGTAAAAGTGTGGCACATAAAAGGTTTATTAAAGGAAATTAAAGTCCATCATTGCCACACCTGCTCCCCTATTATAAGTCTATGGCAGGTCAGTGCCTTCAATCACAACTCAGCCTCCGAGAGCAGACATGCATCTCCCGTTACCATTGCAGTGGCACAGCATCCACGCTAGTATCAAGATTTAAGGATGAGATCCACGGAGAGCGCCTTCTGCCTGCTCCTGGTTTTCAACTACTTTCTATTTAAGAATTCCTTCTAATAACGTGTAAAAGTGAATTAAACTAAGAGATTATTAGGAGATTCTAGTGAAATAGATGAGTGTATTCAGATCAGAATCTTTCTCCATGTGGACAAAAACAATAGGCTTTTAAAGTCTTTGCACCCCTTTGATAATTTATTTGATTACATTTAAAATATTTAATAATGGTGTTTTAAGAAATTTGCTACAGACACACACAACACTCAAATCTCACCTTCCTTATAGATTTAAATGATGATAACCAATATTTATTCTGGAATTCTGAGAGTTAGTGTATATTGTTGAGGATCAACACTTCCAATGGTGTTATGAAATGGGGGCATTTCAGCATTTTGCCTTCATGTTGCACTTTTACACAGGGAATTATTTTTTCTGACTTAGTAAGAGGCATGTATCATAAAGGATCTAGAAATGCAAAGGAATTGGGCTTTAGTAAACCAGTCCGAAACCTTTTGGTTTGGCATTTGAGGTGTCTCCTTCACAAACACCATTAATCAGACAACTCTTAATTCTATATTTGTAATGCTGGAAATGTTTGAATCATTAGCAAATACTTATGGAAAAGGACAGTTGCCCTATTGTCACTGTTTCCTCTGGTTCTAGCATCTATAGAAGTATTTCCCAAAACTCATGGAGTGTGAAGGTAGTCACAGATATATCCCTGCAGGGTCAGAATGCTATTCAAGAGCACGAGAGGCTACTGCATTTTTCAGAATGACCTTCAGGATTTTTAATGACATGTTTTTATATTTTTCTCAATGTCAAAGGAATGACCTCAGGATTTGTGTTCATGTTACAGATGGATGCAGAGGCTGAAGATAAGACGCTGTGTACCCGCTCTAAAGGAACTAAGGGTGAGTTAGCAAGCAGGTTCCATGACACTGTGCCCACCACACCATGAAATACGGGAGTTCCAGTGCTCAGTCCCTAATGTGTAGTCAGAATGATTACAACGTCCTCAGGGCTTCCTTTTCTTAATCAAGCTAGAACATTGGATCATGGCATTGAGAGGCAAAATATGAACCAGGATGTAAAGGACTCAGAAAAGTCCAAATGATGTATGACGCTAATCTTTACAAAATGCAATCATGATAGACTTGAACATCATGCAAAACAACATAAGGGTCAGTGAGGGAAGAATGCTTCATGTAGACCTTCAAATTTTTGAAGTGACCTTTAATGGCCAAGGGAAAAGACCAAATTGTTAGTTTATTGCCAAAGCAGGTTTTGATTTTTATGTTATCTGGTTTAGTGGCTCCCAATCTAAACTTAGTTCAAGTAAAATGATGATGTTTGTTTTTTAACTATCCCTGCTGGGAATTTCCGGCAGCTCTGAAAAGAAATGTTTGAAAGGTTTAACTTGCCGGTTATCCCTCCCTTTTTGTAACCAACAGATGGTAATGTAATATTGAAATATAAACAGGCCCTTGATGATCTAAACATCTGGAAAACAGGATTGACTGGCAATAATACCCCTTAAGGAAAATAACGTTTATTATAATTAGCTATATTTTTGTGACCCTTAATTCTAAATGGAAAACTGTAGATTCACTGTGGCCTCTGAAAACACTCTAGGTAACTGTTCCTCATCTCAGTCTTCTCACGGTCAGCGTTGCTGAGAGGAGCTGAATCAGGTAGCAATTGTACAATATTTTGGAAATGTTTTGAGA
Organism: Pteropus vampyrus; assembly: GCF_000151845.1. Taxonomy (NCBI): domain Eukaryota; kingdom Metazoa; phylum Chordata; class Mammalia; order Chiroptera; family Pteropodidae; genus Pteropus; species Pteropus vampyrus. The sequence continues at coordinate 196,212 of NW_011888826.1, read as the reverse complement.
TTTACAGGTGGAATCAGATGGAATGCTTTAGTTAACCATGCTTATATATGTAGTCAAGGTAAATAATTCCTGTTTGACTAAAGTCCAGAATTTTAAAATTTTCAATAAATTCCAGGATGACTTTTTTCAGTTAAAATGTAGCCATGGTTATTATTAACCATGATAACCAAAATGCAGAATAATACTGTGCAAGATATGGAGCTTTACCTAAACAGAAATGTTTCACTATATTATTTTCCAGTTTTAGTTTAAGTAACTTTTAAAGTAATTGCATTGGATAGTCTAATATTTGGAATGCAGTTATTCCTAAACATTAGGTTTTTATTCAGCAACGTTTTCAATAGAATACAAGTTTAAGAAAAACAGTTTACCATTATTTAGAATAAGCTCACATGCCATAAATATTAGCGTTCTAGGGACTGTATTTGGATTATTTGAATCTCTTGTTTAGATTCCTAAAAACACATTACTCTAGCATACTTTTAAAATGTGGCTCTTTAATTTGCAATTCTTTTTGGACTTCGAATTCTTTTGGCACATACATATACACTCTTAAATAGAGCCAAAATGTTCTCCAAGAAATGAAACAACTGTTTCTCATGTAGCATGAGTAATTTTTAAAACCACGTGTTGTCTCTCTCAATATGCTGCTTATCCTTGTGTAGGCAGGTATTTATAAACATGAACTTCTTTAGTTCCCATCATTTCAGTCAGAAAAATCAAAGCTCTTTTTTCTATGAATGTCTTATTTTAAAAATGATGTTGATATTAACATGGGTAAAGCTTAATCTTCTCTTTCTCTGTGAGTAAAGTTTATGGAATAAAATCTTGGGGCATATTTATTAGTAAAAATTTTGCTGCTTTTATTTATAAATTTGTTTAATGTCAACAAAAATGTAAATAGGATTCTTTTGAAAATTTTTCTATGAACAATAAAATTAGTTAAGTTGATTTAAAAAAAAATAATTCGAGTCCTTTGTGCTCCTGTAATTGTTTAATGAATCTCTAAAGACAGATATTTGGAAAGTCCAATTCATGATGTCAAGTTCCCAAGGTCACCTAAGGCACTACATCTAGAATTATCTGTTCTGGACCATATTCATTTGTCCAAAGAACCAGAACCAGAAAAGATTAATCCATCTTGTGGGAAATTAAGTGGAGTCTGTACTAACCATTTATTGATCATTATCTCTAGATGGCTGAAAAGTTTCAATCACAGTTTTCAAAATTATAAACTGATTTTTTTTTCAACAGTGCCAATGGATTCTCTAATCCAGGAGCTCAGGTAAGGTTTGCCCTACATTAATTTGGGCAAATATTTCCCTACAATATTTTCTAATATTGACTTGATTTAATTATTAGAAAGTTTTGTACTTTTTAAGCTTCAGAATCCCTGTTTTAGTACGAGGAATAAGCCAATGGGCTTATTTCACATAGCCTTTGTCTACACACTGAAGAAAAGGAGAAAGGAGAAACTATTGATAACCAAAATAATTCAAGCTACTATTGTGATAACAAAAAACAGCAATATTTTGCCGTAATGTGAGTAATTTTTCACTTTTCTCCATGGAGTGTATGCACAACTTGCATGTGGTTTGTTTATGCACTGAAGAACTGAGCTGTTTATCTGTGAACTTGATTAATGGATGACTCATCCTAAATCCTCTACTTTTTAAAATAATTAGATAATTCTATCAAGTAACCACATGATTTTTTTTTTTAATGTAGACATTTGAAAATAATGTAACTGATAGGTTTTTGGGTGGATCCAAGCATTTCCTGTAATGCACTTCAGGTAATATTCTGAAAAGTCCACTTTAATGGGTTTTGCAGAATAAACTCTAAGTAGATTTTCTTTCACAATATCTTTGTGAGGTATAGTTTTTTAAAGTACATATTTAAATAGAAACACATACTAATGATACATTTTCTGCACTGATGATATCTTTTAGTGAAATTGTGTCAGGAACAAGGTAAGTCCCTTGTCTCCTCTAAATTTGCTATCGCAAACCCAGAAAGACCCAAATCCACTATCTAATCTACCCTTATAAAAACAACAGTGGTCTATATTTGTTTCTTAGGAAAATGTTTGAAAACTGGAGGATGTGTAATAATGTCTAATACACACTGAAATTCATAATATATATGTTATCAGTTTACATAGTTATTTTTCCAAACAACTGTGCTCTGTGATTTTCTGAAGCAGAGCTATCTTAATTATTTCTGTGTTCCACATGATTCATTCTGTCATTGTTGGTTCACCTACTTAGTAGAACACATATCTATCAGAATTGAGGACAAGCTTTCACGCTGATGTTCTTTGTGTAAATTCGTTAGTAGGGAATCCATGGTCCTCCCTACATTATCAATTTTGTCATTGAGAATTTTTAGATTTTAAACTACTTTATAAGAGCAGAACATATAGTACACCCCCTCACTGGGGCAGGAGTAAATGAATTGTCTGGCTCATTTAAATTCTTGTTTATTAAATCTGTTCTCATTTAAAATTCTTACCAGTTTAGAGACTTTATGTCCCCTGCAGAATGATCAAGAGGAGTTTAAAATTATCAAGGGCTCAAAGATCTTTGGCATCTCAAGGAATGGTTTTCTAGTGGTCTACAGTAGAAATAGGATACCTCAAAACTCATGGTCCTCTGCCTGTGTTTTTACTGTGTTTTATTGTGAAGTAACTGTATTTTTAGTCAGTCTTTTTAGGGATTCAAACTATTCGGAGAGAGAAAATAGGATTTTGAGCGATGTGTCTTGAAAAATAACTTGAAAAAGAGAATGCTGAAGGAATAACCATGTGCTTTGCCCTAAGGAGAAATATATAATTCATAGAAAAAATGGAAGGAAGTAGCAGAGAGAAGCAACTTTGTGGGGAGGAAATGTTTAATATAAACTTTATATAATATAAAAATGACTATTTAAGCACTCTATTAGCATTAATAATTATAATAAAACTGATATTATTGAGGTTTTATTGTGTGCCAGAAACTTGGGTATTATTCATCACTCTGTCTCATTTAAACTTCACAGCAATCTTACAAGGTAGAAACTATGAGATTTCCAATTTTCAGATGAAGAAAGTGAAAATAAAGTTTATGTAAATAGTCAAAGATTTCACAACTAGTAAATAATCCAGACTTGTTGCTCAGAGACCAACTTCTCAGCTACCAGGCTATGCTTTCTCTCATACGCAGTTAATACTAACTGTCTAGAAAATAAATTTAAAAAAAAAAGATTTATTGTTCATGTCCTCAGCAGCTGGATTTTAAAATTCTACACTTTAACCCAAATGGTATACCTTTCAAAGCTTAGTTTTCTGAAATTCAAAGAATATATTTTAATTAAAAATAATTTTTCTTATTCTTCTAATTCTCTAGAAATTATTTTATCAAATTTAATTTTGCCTAACTTGTCATTAGACTAACTCAGAAAGCTATGATAATCGCTGAGGAAATTCATAAACAAAACTATTTTACCTATTTTAATAATAAAAATCAGTTTATGAAAATTGCTGATTATTGCTAATTTTATAATTGCTTATTTTCAACAGAATGACCATGGTTAGGCTGAATAGGTCCCAAGTTGTTTCTTAAATGGTTTATGTTGATGCAGATATAGACCCTAGTTATTATTCTATGCAAATCTTGTGGGAAAGTTCTATATGTGTGGAAAGGTTTATATGTATAGAGGTTATACTTTAGTGTCTTTTTAGTTTTATAGAACTTTATCCATTTGCTACAATTGCTCTTGCAATTTATTCCTCAGATTTTTTTCAATCTATAATCCAGAATTGGTTATATGCCTGAATTTTGAGTATCTTAGGAAATGTGGCATATTTTCCCCAGCATAAAAGTTATGGCTTTTTTGTAGAGAACACTGGCAACTTTATTTAGTTTTTCTTTTTAGAATGCATTGGACATGTTATTGCTTCTAGAGCTACCACTTACAAAAATACTAATACAAATGAAGCTAATTTAAATAAACTGTATATTGTTCATGACACTAATAAAAATTGATAGTGACATTCTCATCTTCTTATTATACTCTATGTCAGCTACTATCATCACCATTAAAAAAGCAATTTATAACCACAGGGCCACCTTTAATCATATTCCTTATTAGCATTTCCAGCCTTTCCTTCAACACAATTCAGGTTACAGGTGGTGTTGAAAAAGCTCTCTTGTGTCTTTCTAAATCATGACAATTGTATTATCTTTGCCTATTTCTTTTATTATCATTACTCTGATCCTCATGCTATTGCATCTACTAATATTGGTAATTGTCTCATGTATTGGCAAAGTGTTTTTACACCAGTCCAGCCCCTCTCCTCTAATTAAGAGAATATATTCTAGCTTCTGAAATGGCTTTCCTATGTGACTACTTAGAGACACAAATGAATTCAAGACTCTACTAAGTATATTAGAGTCAAATCCCACTGTCTGTTTATGATCTTATTGCTGTTTACTAATTTGTTGGCTTAAGTTTTGTAATAAAACATTTTAATTTAGTTGTCTTTTTATACCTTATTTTATTTTATATAATTTGTTCCTTCATTTAAAAGCTTATCATCTGGCATTTTCTTGTAACATGTTAAATATGTAACTTGTTAAACATCTTGGAAACTTTAATCCATTAACTATAGATTTAATAACAACATTTAATCAATGTGAAAAATTTGTAACATAGATTTAGATGGAAGGCTTTCTCCTTTTTCTTCTATCTTATTTCATTCACTATAGCCTTTACATCAGACATTTTACTTAATGATTTTTTTCCCAATTTATTTTTTTTAGTATAAAGTTTCCTTAATAGCTGTGATTTTATTGGAACTATTGTTGCACATATTTCTGGAGATGACAACTAAAAAAAATAGAATGGAAAGAAACTGATTTCTATTATCAAGTGTTCCATAAATCTATCAGCAGGGTTAAAAGAAATAAGTAGTTGTAATCACAAGGTTGGATAAAAGAAGAGAGAAAACCTCTTCTTTTTTTTTTTTTTTATTGCTATGATTTCCAAATGCAGTCTTCAGTACATGTCTTGGATATTTCAATGACATACCTACTGTATTTATGTTAGCAACATGTCTTTCTAAATATTATGGCCAAACCTATAAATTAGAATCCAAGAAACTGGTATCTTTAAGAAAATGTGTTTTTCTGTAAGCCACTTTGAAGGAAAAGTGAGACTGATAACCAAAGAAGGTAATAATAAAAACTTAGAACAAGGGAAGTATCTATTTAGGGAATGTCTAAAGTGTCACTGTCCAGTTGCCCACTCTCCTCCACCTTCTTCATCCACACCTTGTGTGATGGGTGAGGCTGGTATTGATCATACAATTTTGAGGCGTGAGACAACTTAATCATTCCAGAGAAATAATTTTGTTTACTTACTATGTTAAGAAAGTATTTTAAAATATATTAGGAAGACTTTCAATAAGAATGAAAATAAAGTTTGTTGTTCAACAAGTAAATTCCATTAACTACAGTGCTATCATATATTTATGTACTTATATACTTTTGTAGCATTTAACATTGAATCCGCTATTGAGTGGGCCTGCAATAGATGCCTATTGAGTGAGTTGTTGAAATATGTACAGTGTCCAATTGGCTCCACACAGCTGTAGAATAGTCAGGACAAATGACATTATCCACATTTATTTTATGAGCCTAGTTTAGGGATGTTAAATGCTTTACACACAGTCTTTGACTAATACGTGACTGAATCAAAGGCATAACTTAGGTCCTGTCTTGTGGTCCAGTACTCATCCCATGCCTTTTCTTACCCCCTGCACTGTATTATCTTCCATAACTGCGAGTACAGCACGTCGTCGTCGTCGTCGTCCTCCTCTTCCTCCCCTTTCTCCTTCTCCTCCTCTTCTTCTAAATTTTTTGAACTGCAATTGACATACAATATTCTGTTAGTTTCAGGTCTACAACATAATGATTAAACATTTATGTAACTTACGAAGTAATCACCGCTATAAGTCTAGTACCCATCTAACATCATACATAAGTATTACATTATTATTGATTATGTTCCTTATGCTGTATTTTATACCCCTGTGACTGTTTTTTGTAACTGGCAATTTGTATTCCTTAATCCCTTCACCTTTTTCACCCATCTCACCAACACCCCTCTCATCTGCAAACATCTCAATATTATCTGTACCTATAAATTTGTTTCAGTTTTGTTTGTTCATGTATTTAGTATTTTAGATTCTGTGTATAAATGAAATCATATGGTATTTTGTCTCTCTCTGTCTGGTTCATTTTATTTAGCATAATATCCTCAAAATCCATTTATGTTGTTACAAACAGTAAGGTTTTATTCTTTTTTCTTTTGTCTGAGTAATATTCCATTGTGTATATGAACCACTTCTTTATCCATTCATCTATCGATGGACACTTAAGTTACTTCCATATCTTGGCTTTTGTAAATAAAGCTATGATGAACATAAGGGTGCAAATATCTTTTTAAATTAGTGTTTTGGATTTCTTTGGATAAATACCCAGAAGTGAAATTGCTGAATACTTCATAGGTAGTTCTATTTTTAACTTTTTGAGGAAACTCCATACTGTTTTCTACATTGGCTTCACCAATTTGCAATCTAACTAACAACGTACAATGATTATTTTTCTCCCCATTCTCACCAACACTTGTTTATTTATTTATTGGTGATAGCCATTCTAACCGTTGTGAGGTAATTTCTTATTGTGGTTTTAACTTACATTTCCCTGGTGATTAGTAATGTTGAACATCTTTTCATATGTCTAATGGATATCTGTATTTATCTTTGGAAAAAAAGTCTATTCAGGTCCTCTGCCAATTTTTTAAAATCAGATTGTTTGGTTTGTTTTGGTGTTAAGTTTTATGAGTTTCTTATATATTTTGGATATTAACACTTCATCAGATGTATCATTAGTAATCATTAGTAATGTATCATTAGTAAATATATTTTCCCATTTAGTAAGTCATCTTTTCATTCTGTTGATGGTTTTCTTCCCTGTGCAAAAATTTTTAGTTTAATGTAGTTTCATTTGTTTTTTTGTTTTTTTGTTTCCCTTACTTGAGGAGATCTATTCAAAAAACTATTACAATGTAAGAGTTTACTGCCTCAGTTTTCTTCTAGGAGTTTTATAGTTTTGAATATTACATCTATGTCTTTAATTCATTTTGATTTTATTCTTGTATATGCTATAAGAAGGTGGTCTAGTTTCATTTTTTTGCATGCATCTGTCCAGTTTTCTTAATACCATCTATTAAAAAGACTGTCTTTACCCCATTGTATATTCTTGCTTGCTTTGTCAGAGCTTAATTGACCATATAGATATGGGTTTATTTCTGGGTCCTCTGTTCTGTTCCATTGATCTATGTCTGTTTTTATGCCAGTACCATGCTGTTTTGATCACTATAGACTTGTAGTATAACTTGATATCAGGTTGTGTGATACTTTCAACTTTGTTCCTTTTTCTCAAGATTGCTTTGGCTATTTAGGATCTTTTGTGGTTCCATATCAATTTTAGGATAATTTGTTCTAGTTCTGTGAAAAATGTCATTGGTATTTTGATAAGGATTGCATCGATTGCTTTGGGTAGTATGGACATTCTAACGACATTAATTCTTCCTATCCATGAACACAGTATATGCTTCCATTTATTTGTATCTTCTTCAATTTCTTCCTTCAGTGTCTTGTAGTTTTCTGAGAACAGATCTTTTACCTCATTAGTTAAATGTATTCCTGAGTAATGTATTCTCTTTTGTGCAGTTGTAAATGAGATTATTTTCTTAATTTTTTTTCTTCCTCATAGTTCATTTTTGGTGTATAAAAATGCAACCAGTTTATAAATATTAATTTTGCATACTGCTACTTTACTGAATTCATTTATTAGTTCTAATAGATTTTTGGTGGATTCTTTATGGTTCTCTTTTATAGTATCATTTCATCTGCAAATAATGACAATTTTACTTCTTCCTTTCAATTTGGATGTCTTTTATTTCTTTTTCTTGTCTGATTGCTGTGGCAGGACTTCCAATACTATGTTGAACAAAGTGGTAAGAGTAGATGGATTTCCTTGTCTTATTCTTGTTCCTAAAGAAAAAGATTCAGCTTTTCATCATTAAGTATGATGTGGTTTTATCCTGTATGTCCTTTATTACGCTAAAGTATGTTCCTTCTATCCCCACTTTGCTAAGAGTTTTTATCATAGATGGATATTGAATCTTGTCAAATGCTTTTTCTGCCTCTTTTGATATGATCAAATGCTTTTTATCCTTCATTTTGTTTATGTGATGTCTCACGTTATTGATTTGCAGATATTGAACCACCCTTACATCTGGGAATAAATCCCACCTGACCCCGGTGTATAATATTTTCAATGTATTGCTGAATTTGTTTACTAATATTTTACTAAAGATTTTTGCATCAATGTTTTGATTTTGTAGTGTCTTTGTCTGGTTTCAGTATCAGGATAATGTAGGCCTCATAAAATGAGTTTGGGAACTTTTTCTTCTCTTCAATTTTTTTTGGAATAGTTTGAGAAAGATAGGTATTAATTTTTTGAATGTTTAAGAAAATTCACCTGTGAAGCCATCTGGTCCAGGGCTTTTGTTTCTTTGGAGTTTTTTGATTGCTGATTAGATTTCTTTAGTAGTTAAAGTCTTTTCAGATTTTCTGTTTCTTCCTGATTCAGCCTTGGAAGAGCATATGTTTCTAGGAATTTATTTATTTCTTCCAGGTTGTCTATTTTTTTTTTTTTTGGCATATAATTGTTCTCCTTATAATCCTTTGTATTTCTATGCCATTGGTTGTCACTTCTCCTATTTCATTTTTGATTTTATTTATTTGGATCCTCTCTCTTTTTTTTCTTGATGAATCTGGTTAATGGTTTATTAATTTTGTTTATATTTTCAAAGAACCAGCTCTTGCTTTCAGTGATCTTTTGTAATGTTTTTTAAAATCTATTTAGTTTCTTTCTTACTGCTCTGATCTTTATTATTTCCTTCCTTTTATTCACTCTGGGCTTTGTTCTTTTTCTAGTTCTTTCGAGTATAAGATAAAATTGTTTATCAGAGATTTTTCTTGTTTTTTGAAGTAGGACTGTATTGCTATAAATTTCCCTCTTATGGGAAATTGTTGCCTTTCTCTGTTCTTTTCTTATTCTCTTGCTCTCTTTTCTTGCATGTTGATAACTTCCTATAGTGTCATTAATTGGATTCCTTTCTCTTTATTTCTTGTATAAGATCTCATAGATTTTTGGTTTGTGATTTCCATGAATTGCTTTGGCTGTCTCATCAATTTTGGGGTTATTGTGTTTTTCTTTTCGTTTGTCTCATGGTATATTTTAATTTTTTCCTTGATTTGGTTGCTAACCCATTTACTGTTTAGTAATATGTTATTTAGCCTCCGTGAGTTTTGTGTTCTTCAATTTTCTTCTTGTTATTGATTTCTACTTTCATATTATTGTGATCAAAGAAGATGCTTGATATGATTTCAATCTTAAATTTATTGAGTTTTGTTTTGTGGCCTAACATGTGGTCTATCCTGGAAAATGTTCCATGTATACTTGAAAAGAATGTATATTCTTCTGCTTTTTAGTGAAATGTCCTAAAAATATTAATTAAATCCATCTGGTTTAATGTGTCTGATTTAAGGCCACTATTTTCTTGTTGATTTTCTGTCTGGATGATCTTTCCACTGAAGTCAATGGGATATTAAAGTCCCCTACAATTACTGCATCACTGCTATCCCTTCTTTAAGTTTTGTCCATATTTGCTTTATGTATTTAGGTGCTCCTACTTTGGGTCCATAGATGTTTATGAGAGTTTTATTCTCTTGTTGGATTAATCCATTTCTCATTTTTAAATGGCCTTCTTTATTTCTTGTTACAGCCCTTGTTTTAAAGTCTATTTTGTCTTATGTAAGTATTGCTACCTCAGACTGTTTTTTTTTTTCCATTTTCATGAACTATCTTTTTCCATCACTTTACTTTCATTATGTGTGCACCTTTGATCTGAAGTAGGTCTCTTGTAGGCAGCATATGTAAGGGGCTTTTTTTTTTTTTTTTTTTTTTTTTATCCATTCAGCCACCTTATGTCTTTGGATTGGGGCATTTAGTCCATCGACATTTAAAGTAATTATTGATAGGTATATAGTAATTGCCATTTTATTAGTTGTTTGTTGATTATTTTTGTTGCCTTTCTCTGTTCTTTTCTTATTCTCTTGCTCTCTTTTCTTGCATGTTGATAACTTCCTATAGTGTCATTAATTGGATTCCTTTCTCTTTATTTCTTGTATAAGATCTCATAGATTTTTGGTTTGTGATTTCCATGTGCTTTATATATACTAAACTGTGTTTATAGCAGTTTATTTTAAGTTGATGATCACTTTAGATTGAATACATTCTAAAATAGCTATGATTTTTACTCACCCCCTCCACATTGATGTTTTGGTCATTATTTTTTTACTTTTTCTCTGTGTGTGTGTGTTTGTGCATATTCCTTACTTTATTGTTGTAATTACACGTGATCTTCCTACTTTAGCCTTTTAACCTTTGTTCTGGCTTTATAGTTAGTTGATCTCCACTACATTTACTAAGTGCTTACCTTTGTCAGTGAGAATTTTTTCCTTTCCAATATTTTTTGATTTATATGTTTTATTTTTTTCTTTTCTACTTAAAGAAGTCCCTTAAGCACTTCTTGTAATACTGGTTTAGTGGTGATGAATTTCTTTAGCTTATTTATTTTTTTTCTTTTGTCTGCGAAAATGTTTATCTCTTCTTTGAAAATATTTCTCTCTCCTGGTAGGAGCAACCAAATCATAGCCTTGCTGGGTAGAGTAATCTTAGTTGTGGTTCTTTGATTTCCATCACTTTTAATATTTCACTTTACTCTCTTCTACCTTGCAAAGTTTCCAATGAGAAATCAGCTGACAGTATGGAAGTTACCTAATACATAACTAACTCTATTGTTACTTTTAAGATTCTCTCTTTGTCTTTAACCATTTTTATTATGCTATGTGGGTCTCTTTGAGTTCATATTGTTTGGGACTCTGCACTCTCTGGACTTGTTTTTACTTCCTTTGCCAGGTAAAGAAAGTTTTTAGTCATTATTTCTTCAAATAGATTTTCTCTTCCTTGGCTTCTCTCTTCTCCTTCTGGTACCCATATGATAAGAATGTTGGTATGCTTGGTATTATCCTAGAGGTCCTCTAAACTATTCTCATTTCTTTTAATTCTTTTTTTCTTTTTGTTGTTCCAGTTGGATGTTTTATGTTACTTTGTTTTCTAGATTGCTAATTTGATCCTCTGCTTCATCTAATTTGCTATTGATTTTCTCTAATGTATTCTTTATTTTAATTATTGTATTCTTGATTTCTGACTGGTTCTTTTTTCTGGTTTCTATCTTTTTGTTAAGATTCTCACTGAGTTCATCTAGACTCCCCTAGGTTCACTGAGCACCCTTATAACTTGTGTTTTGAACTCTATATCTGGTAGATTGCTTGTCTCCATTTCACTCAGTTCTTTTTCTGAAGTTTTGTTCCGTTATTTCAGTTGGGATATGTTTCTCTCCTTATTTTAGCAGAGTTTCATCATGTTCGATATCCCCTGGGAGCTTATTAAAAATGCAGACTCTCAGGCCCAGCACAGATCTACTAAACCTGCATTTTAACAAGACTTCTAAGCTACTAACATGTACATAAAAGTTTGAGAAGCACTAGCTTCTTCTCTACTTGGAAAAACCTTTCATTGCTAATATTCAATGGTTTTGATTGGCAGAAAAGTCGAGGGTCTGGATTTCTTTCTAATTTTCTTGGTCTGTGAATTCTTGGGTTAATGTTAATGAGTGTTTGCATTTCTGTTTGATGAAAAGTAGCAGAAGTTCAAACAAACAATTTTGACATAGTGTAGCAAAAAGCACAAGCCTTGCTCTTCTGCAAGTCTTTGATTTGACCTCCTTTAAGTGTTTGAAATTAACTAAATCTTTCTCAAATATTTTTCGCAGACTATTAGAAGAGAATTTATGTAAGGACACTTTTAAAACACTATTTTATGTGTATCTATAGATGACTCTCTAGTCACCTAGAGCAGTGGTCCCCAACCTTTGTGACACCATAGACCGGTGCTGCTATGAGAATCTAATGCCTGATGATCTGAGGTGGAGCTGAGGTGGTCATGCTGTCTCTGGGGAAGGGCTGCAAATACAGATGAAGCTTCTCTTGTTAGCCCGCTGCCCACCTCCTGCAGTGAGGCCCGGTTCCTAACAGGCCTCGGACTGGTACCGGTCTTCAGCTTGGAGGTTGGGGACCTCCGACCTAGAGTGTATTTTCAGAATATTTAATAAATATGTCTTAAACAAAATCCAAAATCTGTCAACTTATAAATATATCACATGACTGTCTCGCCACTTTAACAAATTAGTAACCGATATGCTGAGGCTCCTTTCAACTTGCTCAGCACTTCACCGTTTATTTGTTATTTTAGTTCATATTTTCTCACTCTAATGTGTTCTTCAGCATCTCTAACACAACACAAAATTATTTAACACTATGTCTTATTTCTCCTCAATTTTCCTTGAAGGAATGCATTAACTTTAATCCTTAAACAGAACACTTAATTTTTTGCTGTTATCTTTTAAGTAAACTATAACCATTAGAAGTCCCATTCTAATTATATTATATGTTTGCAAACAATGTTTCTGACATATTGTAATATTTTTTCTGCTTAAAGCATGACTTAAAATAACTCTATCCCATGATGTTGGCAAATCAACTCCCTACAACTAAAGCATGGCATTCTTTTTGTTTTCAATATTTCCTTACAATGGGTGGCTTCTTGTAACTCTAACAAAAATTCTCACTTAGAATTTGACTGGTTCATGTGGTAGAAAGAACACTGGGATGATAGCAGCCCTAGCTTCTGGGGAACCTATCAGTGACTAGCTGTCTGACCTTGGAAAAGTGTTCAAATGTTAAGTCTTGCTGCCCTCTTGACTAATGAAACTTTTTTCTATATAACACTTTCAGTTCTGATATTTAAATTTACTTCCCTGGCTCCACTCACCTCCCCCATCTCAAAGTATAGCTAAATTTGAACCTCTTGCTGTATTCAAACATATCTTCTGAGTTCATCTTTGCTTTTAAGCTTCTCCTTCGCCACCTTTTCACTTTGATACATATATATTTTTTTGCTTGATCTCTCTCCTTTTTTGACTCCTCTTTGTAGGAGAAAGTAGTTTTGTCTAGGAATCCTACCCCCAAATTTTGTTATTCCAATCTCCTCACCATACTGTTTTCTCCAGGAAATCCTATGCCTAAAGATACTTCTTTTTTTTTTTTTCTTTTTATAAAACACTCTTTCCATCTCAACTGGTTAAAGCTATTCCTTGCAAAATTCTTTCCTTCATCATTTCCTATATGTATTTATCCTTTAAGGCTAATGACTAATGTCATCTCCTCCTGAATTATTCCCACAACCTTCCAGTTTGACTAATACTTTTTTTTACATTTTGTACCCAAAGCACTTCTTTTCTTCTCTTAGAGCATTTATTACTTTGAATCATTGTTATTTCATTATTCATCCATTCATCTGTCCACCCATTCAAAAGAAAGCAGACCTCCCTTTAAGTGTACAGTTTGGCTGGGGAAACAATAAAAAAGGGAGCAAACTATAAAAAAAAATCTTTAATTAATCATATATAATTCTTCCTTTTTGATATACTGATAACATTTTAAGGACGAGAAGTCTCTTTTATTCACCATTGTATCCCTAGTACATGATGTTACTTGAGAAATATTTTATTTTATATTGTCTACCAGTGTTCATTTTTAGAATAGATAACATAATTCATTATAAAGGAATTTTTATTTCATATATTGATTCTCCATAACATCTTTAAAGGGACTGCAACTTTTCTGCAATCTAAATTCTTAGATTATTTTGCTAGTTCTGTCCTTTTAAAGTCAAGACTGTTCAGCCAGCAAAGCTTACACTGACCCCTTAACTACAAACCAGGTTTCTCTAGCTATAATCACTTCCAATTCATTTTTCTATTGCCTATAAGTGTCTTCCTCTACAAATATATTTTATGAAAGTATCAAATATAAAAGTGAGGTGATCTTAATTTTGTTAGCTTCTCCCTTGATCTCATTTGGTCATTTTCAGTCAGGATGAGAAAACAAAGCTGGAAAAGAAATTCATATTGCCTATTTCTGAGTTGCTTATGTGATGGGATCAGACAAGTGAGTCTATGACAGAAGAAGCTTGATGCCACAAGAAAATATGGTAAAGCCACTGCTGGACATGTGAACACTTAGAAGAAATAGACTTGGGCAGCCAGGTACAAAGAAGTATAGATAAGGAAGAATAGTTTGAGGGCTTTCTTTAAATATTCTCACAGTGTTTCTCAACCTGAGGTGTGAAAACTCACTTCATCTGTGGGGGAGAAGCACATGGGGATGCTTCTCAAAGGTGGAATGGGGAATGTGTCTCTAGGGACTCATTTAAAATCAGGGCCAGGGGAGTGAAACTTGTATAAGGAAATGATTGCACTCTGCCCCTGAGTGCTGCTCTCCATCTTTATCCCCCTGTGTGAGAATCACAGAGTAAACTCTGTTCTTCCAGGTTGTCCCTGAGAGAATAGAGAGAATTTAGACTCCTAGACACCTCAAAGTGTTCGTGGTAATTGCTCCAGAGCCTCTGATTATCCTGGATCCTTGTAGGTGAGAGCCAACACAAAGTCTGCAGTCTGTCCTGTAAGATCACAGTGCTGGTTCCCGAAAGACAGGTCTGGCAGGCTCACCCTCCATGGCCATTTTCAAAGAAATGTAACTTCTAAAGATGAGATGCTTCCTGATTTTCTCCTACCACACTTACTGTAGCTTCTTACTTCTCATTGCTAGTTTCCCCTCAGCACCCCAGTCTCTAAACAGTGGGCCTGCTGGGGTACATCCCTGATCCTTTTTGCTGGTGATCTTATTCAGGCTTTCAATACATTTACGTGTAAATAAATCCTCTCTTCCCTGAATTTCAAAGTCAAATCTCCAATTGTGTAGTCAGCATCTCCAAATGGATCCCTAATGTGTATCTCAAACTTAATACATCCAAAATTGAAATCACAATCTTCTACAAATTGGCCATACCCACCACACCCTTCCCTGTGTCAGTAAATTGGGAAGAACAAAGCCTTGAAGCATCCTTGATCCTTCTTTCATACCCTATATGCAACCTGTAGACATTCTTATGGCTCAAATATCAAGAGAAATCCACAATCTGACCACTTCTCACTATGTGCATTGCTATTATTAAACCATCATTGCTCACCTGGATTATTGCAGCAACCTCCTGACTGGTTTCCCTGCTGTCCTTTGCCTCTTGAAGTTCACTCTACACACAGCCAGAATGACTGCCTCTAACACTTTTACTTTTTAAGTGAAAGTCAGTATTCTCCCTCTTTCGCAATACCCTCCAATGGGTTTTCTTTTTCTCAAAGGAAAAGGCAGAAATCTTTACTCTGGCCTCGACTCTCCAACCTCTCCATTGCCCCCAGGACTCCAGGCTCCTCCCTGGGTTAGACCTGCTGATGCCTTAGGCCTTCACATGCTCTCCCCTTTGCCTGGAATGCTATCCCCTGAATAACCTCAGTCTGCCTCCCTCACTTGCCTGAAGTCTTTACTCAAGTGGCCTTCCCTGACTTTAGCCTTTAAAATGCCAAGTCCTCTTTTCTCAGTTTTCTCTATTCTTAATGAAAAAGAAAAAAAAAAGATTTTTTTTTTTAACACATAAATTACCATGTTTCTGGTCTGTATCTTTTTATGACAATGTAAATTTTCTGAGAGCAAGAATTGTTACCTTTTATTTCATTGATAATATTCACAACATCTGGAATGGTACTTGATACATATATGGTGTTAATGAAAAAAACACATAAATGTGTTCTGAGTACTATAGAATGCACTAGAATAAGACAGGAACTCAATGATTTTTGAAAAGTAACATCCTAAAGGTCATGAAAACACAGTGTGATGATTCCTATAAAAGTAGATTTATGGAAGGGAGCACGATGGAATGAGCAGTGAATTCTGGCTGGGGTTTGACCTGAGTGGAGAGAATGAGATGTATCCACTCAGTTCACTCCCAAGGGGAGCAAGCAAGCACTCTGTAAAGATGAGTTAAATTAGATTGAACAGAAAACTCTAAATACGGCCTGATTCTTGGCCTGCTATGGATTTGGATGGCTGGAGGTTCCAAGGAGGAAGAATAAATAAGACCAGAGATTTCCCTTAGTGTATGTGAAGGCCAATTCCCCCGATTCCTTCAAACTCACTTCTATTTACACATCCTTAACAAGATTGCCCCATATTTTAAAAAGAAACAAAAAAATCATGTGTCAAAAGAAATCTTATACTCTAAGACACAAATGTCTTCAATTTTTATGATTTTGTGCTTTAATGAATTAAGCTTTGATGTTGTTTATTTCTATATCTATAACAGATGCAGAACAATTTTTTAATAACATTGTAGACCAACCTTGCAAACAGGTTTTTAACCTCATTATCTCTATTACTCATGGAAACATTCTTATAAATAATGGTTTACAGGATAGCTCCCAAAAGTCTATACAACCAATGTGTGGGTCAAATGATAACATGACTATACTGAGCCCGTCCATGCCCTGAATCACTGCCTGTGTCTCAGGAAGTATACAAATACATTCAATATCCTGTTTTATAGTTTGTGGACAGGTGCTACTGTCTACATTGTCTAGTAGTAGTGAACTCTGGTTCAGAACTGGGTTTCCAGTTTATTTGGCATTCTCTGGAAAACACAGCTGTATAATATCCTGAATGAGAATATGATTTTTTTTAAAAAAAGTTATATGATGTAATATTAAACTAGTACGCATGTGCTGGCAAAATAGTCACTTACTTCTACTCCCACTGGTAAATGGAAACATGGTTGTAACCCATGAGTAGCCTGGGAAGATGGCTAACCTGCTGGATTAAGAGACAGCAGAACCATGTTGAGACCAAGCCTGTCTGACTTAGTAGGGGCTGGGACAAGTGGGCAGGAGGAATGATTTTTCAGACTCTCTGGTGGTGGATAGGAAGGAAGGCACAGGTGTGCATCGAAGGGGTTGGTTACAGGAAGCGACAAGTTGGACTTATAGGTTTAATTTTTACTTGAGTACTTCTATATCAGGCACAGCCTTTAAAAGCAAGTTATTTCTTTTGACCCAGCAATTTCACTTCTGGATATTTTCCAAAGAAAACCAAAACAATAATTTGTAAAGATCTATGCACTCCAATATTTATGGCAGCACAATTTACAATAGCCAAGATATGTAAGCAACCTAAATGCTCATCTACAGATAAAGAAATTATGGTTTATATATATACAATAGAATATTACTCAGCCATTAAAAAAATGAAATCCAACCATTTGCACTGACATGGACGGACCTAGAGGTTCTTATGCTGAGTGAAATAAGTTAGACAGAGAAATATAAATACCATATAATTTCACTTATATGCAGAATCTGAGGAACAGAAAGAACAAACTAATCAAAAACAAACTCACAAATCTAGTGGACAATTTGGTGATGGACAGAGGGAAGGGGAATAGTGGAGCTGGGAAAATGGTGTGAAGGGTTAAAGAAGTACAAATTAGTAGTTGATAATTGGTCACGGGGATGGGGAGCATGGCAGAGGGAATGCAGTTAGCATTAATATGATGGCTAGGTGGAGGTCCAGGGGAGGGAGGGAGTAATTGGGGGGATCATTTTATGAACTACATAGATGTCTAACCAATGTACAATGTACTGTATACTTGAAACTAATTAAAATAAATAATTTTTTTTAAAAATCAAGTTATTTCTGATTCAAAAGGATACTTAAAAATTTCATAGATTTGTGTGTGTAAATATATGTATATTTATACATATATACAGAGATATTACAAGTACATTTATATACACATAATTATAATAATATATCAAACTAAGTGTCTTCTAAGTCAGTAGTCACTTCATTATTTTAACAATTTTCCTTTTAAATATTACTCCAGCATGGCAGCAAGTTCTGTGAAATGATTTTAATGTGTTTCAGTGAAGTTGAAAATGATCAATGGAAGCATTGCAAATATCAGACAATTATTTTTTAGAGCAAAGCCCTTGTGTATCTGTAGGTTTCTAGTTTTTCAGTTCCGGGAACCAAGAAGGCAATCTAGATTTATGGACCAAGTATCTGCATTCAGGTAACTGTCGAGAAATAAAGTTGGCAGTGAGGATAGTAGTCATAAAACAGCCACATACTCTTAAAAATTCTTTTATCAGTAATTAAAAGCCAGAATTACCAGGTTACTAATATTGCCTAATGAAGTTCTGTCTAGTTATTCATATTACTTAATGAAGTTCTGTCTTTGTGTTTGTATATATGCCTGTTTTGTTTTGTTTCCCCTCAGTGAGTGTATTTTTGCCTTATATTGATGTGTCTGTGTCTCCTAGTCTTTCCCTCTTTAATTCCTCTCAGTGTCTTTATTCTGCTAGTCCACATACACACACTCTTACTTTCCTTTCTTCTTCCCAGACTCCTTGCTTTCCTTCATTCTGATCACTTCCATCTCATATACTTCCTTCCTCTCTCTCACCTTTCCTTCCTTTCACATTATCTTTCCTTCTTTTGAAAATTTCTACTCTAAATGTTCATACTAATCCCACCTTACTTGAAATTGAGAAAAACATTCTTTTGAACATTGAGAAATATCTACAGTAGAAACTACGACAGAAATTGCCACAAAAAGAAACTGGCAAAAATGAAAAGGTCAACATTAATAAAATCTGTTTAGATGACAAAAATAATATAACTCTCCTTCTTACTGAAAAATAATACAAATATAAATAATACCTAATAAAACTATATATACATAAATTTTACCTAGCAGTAGTGAGTTAATTATAGTTCAAAGAGAAAGAAACTGCTGTATTAATGTCTAATATGTGAGAAATGGTTATAATTATCTATTGCATGAAAAAAACATTTAATTCTTGCATCAAATGTTTCAATTTATATGAAGCTCCATTCTCTGTCGTTCTCAATAACCATTTAGAACCTGCTCCTTAGAAAGAGTTCATGTATGCACATTTTGGAGAAAAAGAAAAAAATGTCCATATAAGAGAACAGAAGGACACCTATACATTATTTGTTACAGTGCTAATTAAACCATTGTGTTTCTTGATCATCATTTCCAGTCCTACTAAATTAAGTCAATTTTATTTATGTGGCCCTGGCTTGAGTGTTTGGGGGGAGTGATTGACCCGCAGTAACAAAGAAGCTCCAAACCCCATCATTAGTTAATGATTTTTACTTTGTGAATAAACAAGATCATCTTCATTAATAAGAATGTAACTGCATCACAATCATAAATAGGAACTTGTATTTGATAGTTTTGGACATGGTGCATAATAGAGATGATTTCTTTATAAGTTGTTCACAATAAACTTTCCCCCCTCTAAATAGTCTGGCTAATTTACATATCTTGCATTTATTCACATGATCATGAATTAAATATTAATTACCTTTGTTATTTTTGTTCAAAACTATTTTAGAGCAGATGATTTTCTGTGTGCACTTTACAATCACTGTCACTTACTCCATTCTGATATTCCCATTCAAAAACAAAAGCTAAAATTGGAATTTTGAAATGGAATTTTGCTAGTTCCTGGATAGTGGTTCTGCAGTCTATTTGACAACCTCCATTAGATCTTAAAGTCCTCATTGTGATTTTTCTTATCAAATTTATTGGAGTAACATTGATTAATAGTATGTAAGTCCCAAGTGTACAATTCTCTAATACATCATCTGTTTATTGCATTGTGTGCTTACCACTCAGTCTAGTCTCCTTCCGTCACCATGAATTTGACCCCCTTTACCCTCTTTATCCTCTCCCTACCCCCTTCCCCTCTGGTAACCATCATACTGTTGTCTGTGTCTATCAGTTTGTTTTGTTTGTTTGTTTATTTGTTTCTGCTTTATATCCCATATGAGTGAACTCATGATTCTTGTCCTTTTTTGACTGACTTATTTCACTTAGCATGATACTATCAAGATCCACCCATGTCGTCAGTATTTCATCTTTTTTTATGGCTGAGTCTTTGTTTAATCATCCATTAATGGGGTCTTTAGATTTTTTTCCAGATCTTGGCTACCATGAATAATACTGCAATGTCCTTCTGATTATTAAATGACCACTATTCATTTTGCTCTCTAAGTTTTATGATAAGGTTAACTGTTTCTTCTTTAAAAATGTGTGTGGAAGAGTTCTGTTTCTCCTCCAACTTCAAAAAGTGCTTGCACAGTCCCTAGATGATCACAACAAGTACTCAATGACTTCTAGGAAGCCCTAAAAACTATGCTATACACAAATATATAAAGTATAAATAAGTTGCAAAGTCAGGGGGAGGACATACAGGATATTATTATTCACTAAACAAAATAATGTTGATTAAGTGGTAGGATAAATGAAGTATTTCTGTATCATTTATGGAGGCGATTAGAAAATAATGTGAAGGTACTTGTATTTAAGATTTATTTTCTTTCGAATTTGAAGTTTGGAGCTTAAAACCCTTTTCTCCTAGGGAAAAAGCAGGACATATCCATGCATACTGTGCATTTGTATAGACCCAGCACAAGGAGGTAGGAGGAAAGGAGAGGAATGGGGGCACACTCAACCCCCCCCCTTAAGTAGCACCTAAGTCTTTTGCTTTTTTTTAATTTAACCATTTTTTGCAAGCATATTCTGCTAACGAAATTTCTGCTGATAGACCAATTTCTACATAAAATACTGTGCTAAGGAAATTAAAGGAAGACATACATTATTTTCTTCTAAAACTAGGCAATGAAAGTTTATGGTCATATACTCACACAATATGTAAATTATTGGATTTTTAATCTCTATTATCATGGAATTTTATAGCTCTCATTATTTTATTTTATTTTTTGGTTAGGAATACAAACTTTAAGTAAAAAAAAATTTGGATTATTGACTGAGTCACTTTGAACTCATTTCTACAAATGTATTTAACTTAAATTGTCAAGATTCCATTATTATTTGACCACATTTAATTTTTCATCTGATGCAATCTATAATAAAATACTTATCATAGAACAACTAAGATGATGCAATAATCTTCTTTTAAACTTTTTAAGTAAGGCTTATTTCAAATATCTTCTCATATATAATAATTATTTCAGCAAAACACTTATGAACTATGTGAATTTCATTTTCATATTTCTTCATTATCAAAATAAGATCATTAATGTATAATCTTTCTTAATATCTTTAGTTTTATACTGCTATTTGACAACATTAATATAAGACCACATATATTTTATTATTTTGATATGCTTAAGCAAATGTAAATGAAAATAACAGTCTGGGGCTTTAATGAAGCCAAATTTACCAGCAAAAACAACAAATTTCACTTTGTATTTAACTTCTTTCTGAATTCTTTCAGTATCCTGATTCTCAAATCTATAATGATCATTTCTTTGCCGTCTTTAATTTTCTAATTTTATCTAAATATATTTAACTTCTATTCTTTTAGAGAAATTCCTATGACCCATCATATTATGTTTCTGAAAAGGCCAATAGCCTATTAATATAGTGCATGACTAAGTTATAGTGTGGCTAATCATTAACTGAATTGTTTAATCAATCTATTGTCAATTAAAAGAAGTTTGATGATTCCTACATTATTTAACTGAGATATATTGTTTGTCTTTAGGTATAAACTGGAGAAAATTTAAAGTTTATATTAAACCGTATTCCCAATGTTGGTGTATTATTTTGTGTTTTAATTAATGATTAAATAGTTGTTTCTTTAGAAAATTTGGTTCACAAGAGGATTGAATTATCTTTTAAACTACATTATTGGTCTGCATTCTTAGAGAGCAGAGTTTGATCAGTTCATCATGTCCTGGTTATTTGGTCAATCTTCATGTAGACCAACTGGGATTTCTTGCCTGACCTGCTACTGTTAACTTACTTCCTGTCTCTTTTTCGGTTGTCTTGCAAAAGCACACCTTTAGTGGTGAGGGGAACTAGGAACAAAAGTTTGCAGGATAAGCCAGACACATCATCTATACATTCAATGGGTAGCTTTTTGAGGCATCTCCTGGAGAAAGCCAATTTCCTAGGTTCATGTTTGCACCAAAGTCATTTTTATATGCTCACATCTGGGTGGAGTTCAACTTCGGTGAACATATACTGAGCATGTTACTAAGACACGGGCGTTATATTATGCACTGAAGATAAAAAGTGAACAAGAAACAGTTTCTCTTTTCTTGCAGATCTTTCCAGGTTACTAGGAAAGAGATTTACAGTGCAAAGGGTTACGTTTTATACTCATGCTAAATGCCAAACGCTGTGGTGGCATAGAATCAAAGTGTTTTGACAACATTGCTGGAATGACATCTCAAAGAAGGGTTTGCTTGCTCACCTGGTACAGGAGGGCAGCAGCAGGTTTGTGGGCAGTCTTCTTAGCTCCACTTAACTATTACCTAATAATTCAGAGCAAGTTTATTATTGTTGTTTCTGTTATTGTTGTTACAGTATGGCTTTTAATAGCTTGACTGTTTTATGAAAAACTTGTAAATATTATACAATTAATTTATCATTCATAAAACTTAATCCCAATTAAATCAGGAAAAAGCATCTATTATCTCTGGTCTTATGGGAAAAAAATTCTCCCCTCTTATAAACCTGATATTATCAAATAACCTTGCCAATGGAATCAGTGTTCCATGACAGCAAACCAACCACTAATAAATAGCAACTTAGATACTAGATTTGTGACATGAGTAATAGGAGAAGCTTAAATTAAGGTTTTCTGTTGGGCACACTATAGCTTGGCATAGCTCTGTACATATGAGCATGGTCACAGTTTCTAAGACATAGCTGAGAGAGCTGGCTCATGAACTTCAGGGACTGTGCTCAAAGAATGAACAAGATATCTATAGTCTTCACTGCATAAAGTAAATCTGTCATTTATGATGGCCTTTACCTCTCTCAGGAGCCATGAGGCTTATTTCAAATGATCATGTGACTTTGGCTTTTCTACCAGCTCCTGTCCTGATTTTCTAAAAGTGGAGTCAAGTAGCCATTGCAGATTGTCTGAGTATCTGCAGAAAAGAGTGCCAGGTCAAAGGGATTCAGGAATGGAAGTGACCACTTCTTCAAATTAAATTTTAAAAAAGTACGGAGAGGATATAGCATTGCATCAAATGCGGCATCACGTCTGGGGAAAACATGACTTCACATTGCCTAAATTCTTACCAAAAATGATATAGGCATTTAGGATAATCTGTTCATTTTGTGAAATGTACAGTGGGAAAATATTGAAAACTCATCTTCCTAAAACATAATATTAAGATTACATTTTCTTTCTTTTTTTTAATGAGGTTTTTAGATCTCGGTGATATTTTAGATCATTAAAAGGAAACTTATCTGTTAAAACACAGAGAGAAGAGTGTTCATCCAGTCTATTTCATTTCTGACCTATTCTCTCACATATTGCTTGTGTCACTTATTTCAAACTTAATTGCATATTCTCGCTTGTCAGTTATTGTTGTCTCATGTGTTTACTTTCTCTCCATGTCTCACACTTTTATATTTTTTATTATACTGAGCTAATAACAAGTTCCTTGGAAAAGTCACTGAAATACGTATGTCATTTTTTTAGATTTTAAAATTGAAAATAAAATGATAAAGATTACCATGAATGGGTATTCCAGTGCAGCAATATGAAAACCATATGTCAAAACAATACATTGTGTTGTCAAATAAACACGTGTTTTTCCATATTGGTCTTTTAAGTCAAAAGCATCAATATTTCTTGGTTTTCTAAATGGATAATAATAAGTTCTGTCTTCCCCTCCTTGCTTCAAATGGAGTCCAGAGCAAACTCACATGCTGCAGCCAAGACCATGTATCTTCTAGCTAGGCCTTCAGAACAGACTGCAGGAGGGACTATATCCAAGTCCTGTAGGTCAAGGGTGAACTCCACAGCTCTCAGCACTTCCACCCTAACCTCCAGTACATGCCTTCAGCCTCCAGGGTTAATCTCATCATGCCTTTGTCCCAGGTTAGGTTCCCTGAAAAACAGAGTGAGACAGGAATTTTAACACAATGTTTTAGGAAATCCTCTTAGCAGCAACATCTGTTAGCTAAAAAGGAAGCAGGACTGGGCAGAGGGAGAAGTTGAATGGCAATGCAGTTGCAGCAGAAGTCTCAGTTATTCCTGCTGGAAGTTCTGGAGCTGGGATTGCTTATCAGAACTTGTTCTGCTTTAACACAAGGGTGAATATGGGCTGCCCCCATGGGCATGTAATTTGGGGATAGACGTTTCTCTGACTGAGGACAATTCCCAGAAATGGGTTCAGCTAAGATCCATTAGCTTCCAACACTTTCACCAGGTGGGGGAAATGAATATCTTAGTCCTGAAGTGGGAAGAGGGGCGTGGCATGCTTCAGTATCCACCACTGTGTACTCTTTCACAGTTCAAATCCACTTACTTTGTATATTAAGTTCACTATCTGTTTACTCTTCTATGCAATCCCTTTATCCTTGCCAAGTACCTCTGCTAATCTAGAGGGCTTATTTGGTGGCCTGACTCAGAACTCATCCCTAAGGTATCTGAGCTCCTGGTCACTATGACTTTCAGATTCTCTGAATGCAGCACATGTTGATTTGCTATCAAGTGTGGGCCAGGAAGAAGCAGGAGATACCTCAGGAGATCACTTGGGTGCCAATTGTATTCTTTTTTACCAAAATGTAATGGCAACTTTCCTACTTCCAATGAACAGAGTCAATTACCCTGCCAGAATGGTGACTCTTTTTCTTGCCTGTTGATCTCTAAGCACAAGGATATCAAGTGACTCAGAGGCAGTCAGAGTTTAAAGTTTATTAGGATTCTTACTGTGTCCCCTGGTGAAAGTATTCTCCCTTTGGGGACTGGGATTATTAGACCCACAGAACCAAGATTTGGGGCAAATGATTTACAAATCCTTCAGTTTAGTCACTGAGATTCATGGTAAGCCAAGCCATTCTTAATTTTACCTCTTAGTTCTTGGACCCATATATTCAAACAATCCAGGATATAGCATTATATAATAATCATTAAGAGTGCATATTGCCTCCCAGGAAGGTAGCCCATCTTGGCAGGGTGTCACCTCCAAGTTAACATCTCAGCTATGCATTCAAGAGATTATTCTATGACTCTATCAGGCTGCAATGTCTGGAATGTGTGGTAGATAGTAATAACATCATATCCAGTAATTTCATTCCCATGATCATTTTCCTAACTGGGTCCCTTGGTCCAATGAGATATATGGAAATTTCTTGTTGGTAGGAAAAAACATTATGTAAGCCCTCAGATAATGGTAACATCTGAGGCTCTGAAGGTAGAGAATGCAAATTCATATCCAAAATATGTGTTTAAGTTGTAGTTAAGTTGAATTGCTGCCCCCTCCAGTGTGAAAAGGAGTGGTTGGTTGGTCTTTTCAAGGGATGGTGTCATATTGGGAGCTTGGCAATTACTTCTTTTGTTGGCAGATTGGATCTTGGGCTGCGAGAGTAGCTAAATCAGTCCTAGTGGGAGCCCATGCTGGTGGACTCCATCTCTGTCACTAAGTCTCCTTCATTAATGACCCCATTATGCCGGTATATAAAAGCTGAAGACGGAAACTGGCTAACTTCTCGTTACTAGACCATTCTGTCTAGATAGAGATTAAATGCTTATTCCTTGGTATATGCTCTCTGATGGGTGTCATCATGCAAGACAAAGACTACATTTTATCCTGTCTCATATGTTTACCCACATGCCTTTTCCTCAGACCTCTTTGTCCCTATTCTTTGAACTAAATCATTCATCTCCTATTCCTGCCTGACTAGCTAAAGCTATTCACTTGGCTTATGAATTCATATATTTTGTTAACTTGGCAACTTTTCTCTCCACGCAGAGTGGAGAACGAGTTAAACCAGTGCTCTGCCCTATTGTTCTGACCATTGGGAATGTTTCTTCTCTCTGGTCCTTTCAGAGCCACCCTTGAGTGGTGGCCTGCCACCTATTTTCAGATTGTATTCAGATGTCGAACCAACCCACTTACCAAGCTCACCCCTTTTCTTCCTTTGTATCTGATAGTCAAGAGTCCTACATATGCCCCATTTGTAGCAGTTGAGCATGACATACTGTCACCAGAGTGGGGGATGTCATAAACGTCTACAGCTTACTTGTTCCCCTTAGACTTGCTTCAGCCCAATATTGGACTTTACGTCTTAAGATTGATTACTTCTGGGCATTCTAGACATTATGACTTGGTAGATCTAACAGAAACCAGTTCATGGTGGTCAGTTCTGGCCTCATGGTCAGGGATCCTTTCTCTACTAGGGCTGTTCACTGAGTATTGTATAATTCTTTGCTGCAAATGACATGGCCTTAAGCCAGAAACCTGTGGGTCTGTGTTTTTATTCTTCCATTAGATCTTGCCATTAACGCCATTAGCATCTTTTCTTTTTACTACAGATACCTTCGAATATACCATAAACTCTACCGAATTTTGTCCAACCAGTAAGGCTGTCCTTAGTGCAGCCTGGACCTGCTCTGCAGGCCTTTCAAAGCTGGCCACCTCTCTTGATACTCAATGCATGGGTTGGAGCAGTATTCTCAAGTATAAAATACGCTGAACCTAAATAAGCCAATCTGTCATTGTGCTTCCTTTGCAGTAGTGAAAAGTATAAGATACAATAATTTTTCTTATATTACAATGAAGACATCTGCAATGCCCCAGGCCACTGAGCCCCTTAAAACTTCACTGATAGAGTGTGTCCCTGAATCTTTGTTAGTTCATCTTTCAGGCTGTGGAACACAGATGTCTCAAACACATATTTGAGTCTGTTTATCTGCTAAAGCAAAGATTCCATATTTCGGTCTAGCATCATCACAACAAATGATTATTTGTTTTAGTTTGTGGTAGTCCACTGTTAATCACTGAGATCAATGTTGTTAGTGTCTAAACTGGTGAATTATAAGGACCACCAATTATGCATTCTCTAAATTTTAAGGGTGGCACTAATCTTTGCCATTCCTTCTAGAGTATAGTGTTCCAGATTTACTATTTTGGTGATAGGGAGAAGTTTTAGAGGATATCACTTATGGTACTCATTTTATTAGCTAAGAAGCAAATGTTTTTACATTTCTCTGGAGATGAAAGAGCCTGAATACTTCTTCATTTGTGCATCAGTTCTTCTGTGATATGTCTGCCTACTTTTTACATTGGTTGTCATTTTCATATTTATTTGGAAGAATTTTTTATATATTCTGTATATATGAATTGCAAATACCTTCCCCTGCTGTTGGCTTACTTTATCACACTTATCGGTCTTTTAAAAACTGTTTTAAGGAGTATAATATACATATAGAAGCACATACATAAGAGTAGAACTCAATGAATCTTCGCAACCTAAATATGCTTGTGTAAACAGATCAAGAAACAAAATATTGATAGGAGGCTTTACTTACTGGTTGTTATCTTTTGGTGAATAAAAGCCTTTAATTTTAATATGTTCTAATTTATCAGTTTTTTTCTTTAAATTAGTGCTTTTTGTAAACTGCTTAAGAAATCTTTGCTAAGGTCATGAAAATATTATCTAACTTTTTTTTTTTCTAGAAGCTTTATTGTTCTACA
This sequence comes from Pteropus vampyrus, assembly GCF_000151845.1. Lineage (NCBI taxonomy): Eukaryota > Metazoa > Chordata > Mammalia > Chiroptera > Pteropodidae > Pteropus > Pteropus vampyrus. Next base: position 168,464 of record NW_011888826.1, on the reverse strand, counting down.
GTTCATGTGTTAAATCCATAATCATTCTGGAATTTTTGTTGTATATTCTATAAAGTAGCTGTCAAGACCTATTTTTTTCTTCAGCTAGATATCCAATTGAGCTAGCACCATTCATAGAAGAAGTAACCATTTCCTCAATGACACCTTTGTCATAAATCGACCATAGATATGTGTGTCTATTTCTTGACCCAATAGATGAAACATCTATTCTATTCCATTGGTCTATGTTTGCATCAGTAACTCCCTTTTAAGTAGTATAGATTTATGAAACTTTGACATCCAAGACTATAAGACTTCCAACTTTGTGATTGTTTTTCTTCAAGATGATCTTTGCTATTCTTGGTTCTTTTCATTTTTGTATAGATTTTAGAGTTAACTCGTTAACTTCTAAAAATTCTTAAAATTTTGTTTGGAATTGCATTGAATCTAATAGATAAATTTGGGGAGAATTGAAATCTTTCAATACTGAATCTTTTATTCCATAAACATTTTATATTTCTCCATTTATTTGTCTTTAATTTTCTCAGAATGTTATTTGTTTTATATGTTTTATACATCTTTTGTCACATTTATTCCTAAGTATTTTTTATTTCTATGTATTATAAGTGGTTTTATTTTTTAAATTATTTTTAAAAATTTTTTATTGCTGGTATAGAGAAGCTCGATTAACTTTTAACAGCAACCTCACTAAATTTACTTCCTTATTTTAATGTTTAACCTATAGACTATTTTGGATTTTCTCAAACACAGTTATGTCTCTGAAAAAATTAAGTTTAATTTTTTCTTTTTCATACATCATATTTTTGGTTTTTTCCTTCTTAATTCAAATTTATGGTTCCTGATGTCTTTCTACAAGTCTGTGATATTCTGCCTAATTGGAAGAAACCAGTAGGAATACCCATTATGAATTTTCCATGAAAATATTGGAGCATGTAAATAGTTTCCTTGGACTCAAGGATTAATAACTTCTATTTATCTTTCTGTTATTTTCTTTTGAGGGTGTGCTCAGAATATATCTACAGCTGAAGCTACATTTCTTAATGGTACATATCTTCTGGTAGCTTGCACTGAGAATTTACTACTGTGGAAAACAAGATGGAAAAGTATTCTGGAGCCCAGTGCTTACTGGACAGATTTTGGGCATTCACAGTTCCCTAATTTGTTGTACTCTTTTCTGAAAGCTGAAAGGTTAATGAATTTGACTTCTAAACATACTTCCAGCACTGAGTCTATCACTAATGTTATCTAATTATTGTTTTCTTCAATCATTTTTCGAATAAAATTTCAGCCATATGTTGTCAACAAAGTGAATACCATTTCAAATTAGGATTTGAGTTTGTAAATGAAAGCATTTCTCAAATATATAAGCAAAAAAAAAAAAATCCCTTGGATAAAAATACAGATCCTTTAAAGATATTTTAATAAAATCAAAACCATAGATATGAAATATGGTATCTGGTGCATTGATAAAGTTCCCTGGAGAACTCTGAATGTTTAAAGCAACAGTTTGATTGAACGGAACAATAAATGCAGTGGTGAGTGTATTTTTTCTCTTTCTTTCTCATCTACTAGAAAAATATAGATAATAGAGCTCATTTATTTCCTTAACATTTCAGAGCTCCGCAGATGGGAAAACACAACCCAGTGGAAATTATTTCTGGCAACCTTGAGAAGATATGTTAGCATTTTGTGGCATTTCTTTCACTGACATGTAAAGCATGGCTTTCCCTCATTGCAGTGTCACAGTGAAGTGTCACAATAAAGCCAAAATAGTGTGCCCTCAGGGAAAACTAGGAAAAGGGACCATTTTCTATGCACACACAAAGGGTAATATTTATTACAAAGCCTTTTATTTTAGGTCCAAATGCTGCCTGGGCTATGGCTACTTTGTAATGGAGAAATGCACAGAGTGTGGGATTTAAAGCAAATGTTATGTATAAATCTAATGTAATTTATGTAAATATAAGTAATACGTAAAAAAGGAAATTCATTCATGGACATACAAGCATGTATAAATCAGTGCAGTGTACCAGAGAGAGCACTTGTGATGTTGCATAGTAGCGACATCGACTTGATGCTGACAGAGTCCGAAGAGCACTGAGCCGGGAGTCAGAGCAGCTCTGTCTTGACCTATTTTTGTCCTTACCATCACAAAGGTTATCTTCTTTATCTACAACATGTGATATAAAAATTATTATTCCTGTTTGATGGATAAGGAATTTGGTGTTCCAAAAGATCAATTATTTGTTACCGATTACACAGTTAATATTACTTAGGGAACTTCGTACACAATTTGTATCAAATACAATTATTTATTTTAAGCTAAATTTGTACTTTTGGTAAAACCTTATATGTTTCCTTTATCCTTGCACAGTTATTTGGACCCAAGTACTGAACTTGATTTTTATTATCATTAAATGTCATTTCATGAGTTTCATTTTACTGCTTAGACTATGGATATATGGGGGGGTCTTAATCACATTTTACAACATGTTTTTCATTGCTGCAACTCAGTAGCATCTCCAGATCTAATGAATGTTGTATATATCTGCACCTGAATTATTGGGCAAAGCCCTGTGTTAGGCAGCTTCCTTCCTGTTAGAGAGGTGGCTGGTTTATCCAGGTATTACTTTACCCGATTGTCAAATGCTTATGGAAATTACCCAAAATCATTGTTCTAATTTGGCAAATGTAGAAGAGAACATGAGCCTTGGGGCCTAGCAGACTGGGATTCAAATATCAACAGTACACATTGCTGGATATGCGATTTGGGGAATGCAATTTGTCTTTGTAAGTAAATTTGGATAATAAGGTTAACAAGACAAAGTTTATAAGGATCTTACAGGTAGTAGATATGCAGCCTTATTCATCACCCCAACCATCAAAGAAAGAAATGACATTTTTCTGACTGGCCAGTTTTTTTTTTTTTAATTTTACTTCTTTAACCCCTTTTCACTCCATTTTCCTAGTCCCCCAACCCCCTTCCCCTCTGGCCTTCACCAGATTGTCTTCTATTTTTGTGAGTCCGTTTTTTATCAGTTTGTTCTTTTTGTTCCTTAGATTCTGCATATAAGTGAAATTATATGGTATTTATCTTTCTCTGACATTTCATTCAGTGTAATAACCTCTAGGTCCATCCACGTCATTGTAAATGGTAGTATTTCACTCTTTTAATGGCTGAGTAATATTCTATTGTATATATGAGCCATAACTTCTTTATCCAATTGTCTGTTGATGGGCGTTTAGGTTGCTTCCATATCTTGGCTATTGTAAATTGTGCTGCCATGAATATTGGGGTACATAGATCTTTACAAATTATTGTTTTAATTTTCTTTGGATAAATATCCAGAAGTACAATTGCTGGGTCAAAAGGTATATCTATTTTTAATTTTTTGAGAAACCTCCAAACTGTTTTCCATAGTGGCTGTACCAGTTTGCAATCCCACCAACAGTGTATGAGAGTTCTTTTTTCTTCATATCCTCACCAACACTTGCTATTCTTTGATTTATTGATGATAACCATTCTGAGAGGTGTGAGGTGATATGTCATTGTGATTTTAATTTGCATTTCTCTAATGATTAGTGACCTTCTTTTTAATTACCCCCACCACCCCGGGTCTCATTGATCAGTGTTTCCTGGCAATGACTAATTTTCATCATAAACTTTCTCAGCCTCTTTCTCAATACAAATGTTATGCTTAAATTGGTTTTAGAATACACTTTCTTTCCCTGCTTTAATATCTGAATGACATTTGCCAGGAGCCTCATTTTATATAAATCCTTTTGGTATGAGATAATGGTTTAGTATTCTTGCATATTTTCTGAGCACCTTTGATGGAAATATACTTGATTCAGGAGACTTTAAAGTAGTTTAGAAAACTTCTTGAACTCTTTTCATATAATTAGGAAACTTATTCCCTTTTGATATGTTTCTTTTGCCCCTCTCCTTCCAAAGGTCAATCTCCTTGACAAAGAAGGCCAGTACAGGGATAGTTCTGCCTCTCTGTGCTCACCCTAATTACAGCATAACTGCACATCGTAGACTATTTTCCTGGACAAACCTGCAGATTCAGAGCATGTCAGTCTTCATTTGCTGCAGTCTTCTTATACAAGCATGTGTTTGCTCCTATGGTCATCTGGTTATATGCTCTTTTGCTCCATCTTCTGTGCATGATCACTTTGACACTGGGCCCGTCAGAGAAATTTTACAAAAGCACATTAGTTTATTTAGGAACTACTATTCTCTTTCTCAGAATAACCTTCAATTCTCCAATTTTTAATCTTTTTTTTTTTTTGAGAGATTTCTAAACTTCTTGAATTATCTCTCCTCCCAAAATCATTATTTTCCCTAGAAGGAATAACACTTTTTTTCCTCTGAAGTCTTTTAATCTATTCTTCTGAATTCGAGAATTCACCTATGACTATAACCAAATAATTCCCATGAGTGGGCCCCCATCTTTGCATTGATGTTTCTAAGAGAACAAATTAAGGCCTGTGTCATTTAATAATGTTACTAAATATTTGATCATTTTTTAGTGATGGAATAAGGAATATCTTATTACTCTCAGTCTAGGATCCTCTCTTCTGAACCTTTTCATCTAAAGCTCTTGCATTTTTTCCCTAGAGCATTTAATAAATAGCTCTCATAGATTCACTGTTAGCTAAACCCTCTGGTTCCTTGGATCTTGCCAAGAGAATGTTTGTCTTAACTTCAATACATAGAGTGATCTACGTTAATTCTGAGTGAGCTGTATGTTGGACATCCATTTTGAAAGGGCCACCCTCAGAAGCATTTCCAAATAAAATCATATGAGGACAGGAGTAAGGATAAACTCTTGTTCATTTTTGTGAAATCCAATCTTATTTCTCCTCCTTTTGTGTGTTTGTTCTATGTGCCAAATGGGTAAGAATGAAAAAGCAGAATGCCACGTTATATCTTTTCACTTTTTTTGTGTGTGACTGTTATGAATGTTCATAACTTGTCCCCTCCCTTTATGCTCCTTTCTTTCAAGTCAGATCTCAGAATGTGACATCTCAAGTTTGTTGGGCAACTGTAGCAGAGATAAGCAGTTTGGGAAGAAAATAACTATTGAAAACCTTGTGATTAATTCATACTGGACACATTTTTCTTTTTTTTTTTTTTTGTATCTGGTGTATATTTTTCACATTAGCTCTTTCCTAGGATTAGCAAACCAGTGCAAATCTTGTTTCATTCTGCCCTGGGTATTTAGTATAGTGCCAAGCAAAGCACAGATTAACATATGCTTACTCAGGATTAAGGATGATTTTTTTAACTCTTTTGATAGGAAGTAAAATAGAATCCACAATCGTTTCAATGAATGGGCTTATTTTTTGTTAGTTCCAACAACAAACCCTAAACCTTCATGCCCAAGTTTCTACAGACTTTGGTCTATACTTCATAGTGTCAAATGGCAAATAGCAGTAACCTTATTTTATCATATTCTTAATTTGCTTCAATCACTACAGTGCTGCGTATGATTGCTCACTGGTGAAGAAAAGGAGAGCTGAAGAGCAGGCTTTGGGTGTTCCAGTCAACAAGAGAAAATCCCTGTTAATGAAGCCCCGACACTACAGCCCAAACACGGGCTGCAATGAAGAACATGACGCTAGGGTCGAGGCAGAGGAGGATGGTGGTATCCTGGAAACCAGCGATCACCCTACCACAGGTAGCAAGGAGAAGCACCCCAAATGTTACCTACTCCCTGGCACCAAAACTCAGTCTTAACTTATGTAGAATATACGGTCCTTGTGGTTGTCAAAGCATATTCTAATTTGGAAGCAAAATCAAACATTTATTTCATTAGCATCCATTTATTGAGGGCCAATTTTTTTTTCAATCAATAACTGTAGAATGTCTAAAGATGAGTACCAGAAGGTCCTTGCCCTAAGTTTTCAAAACACAGGATCAGACCGTGCCTCTTTTTGAAGAAATTTAAAGATACTAAGCCTTAATTTTGAAGAGTACCTTCACTCCCTGGTAGGGTAGATGTTTAATGTCTGAAAGAACACTTCAAAATAAAAGGAAAATTTAAACTTTAAAATATTTATGATATGACATATATGAACAAAACATTTATTTTTGTTTTATAAACATATATATTATTTAGCTTCCCAAAATGTAACTGGTGATAACAATGTGGACCAATGCTGGTGGACTGTGACTATAATATTTTCAACATTTTTAAAATAAATATTTTAACAATGGACTGCAGAAGAGAACTGAAGTTGACAATCTAGAGTCTTCTTTAGGAGGAGAATGATACAATATAGAAAATTTATCACTGTGCTCACTATTTCTAAAATAAATAATTTTAATCTATAGGCACCCATTATGTTTCATGAATTCAATTCTTCACTCACTCATCAGATGCTGTTTACATGCTAAGTGATATGTATTTACTATTTAAAAATTTTAAGATGTGTTTCTCCCCAGTTCATGGTCATTACTGTAGTCCCGGGTAGTCACGGTGCCTCCAGGAGTTGGAATAGCACTGACTACATTGAGCATAAGGTAGAAATTGAAGGACATGCAAAATATCTCAAAAAATCTATGAAATAAATAAATAAATGGAAACCTGACAATAGAAAATGAAATTAGGTACACATATGTTCTATGTTCTATTAAATACAAGTTTTTTCTTTTTTTTTCTTTCTTTTTTTTTTTCTTTTTAGGTGAGGCAACCCTTAGTTGACCTCACAGATTGCAAGGACTTTGTCAGTTTACAATCTCTTATTTTTTTTATTTTTTATGTCTACAGCATCTGGTCTTCCTAGGTGGTCTCCCATCCAAGTACTAACCAGGCCCGACCTTGCTTGGCTTCCGAGATCAGATGAGATCGGGCTTGTTCAGAGTAGCATGGCCATAGACCAAATACATGTTTTTATTCTGAATGTGACTTTATAAGGAATCAAAGTATACTAAATAAATTATTTGAAAAGAAGTATGCATTATACAAACCAAAGGCAAAAGAATTTTTAAATTACAAATATCTATTGTTCACAGAATTATAATAATAACAATAGGTGTTAATAGAAAAGATGCAAAAGCATATCGACTAAGTAAGCACAAATCTAAGATCGGAATCATCAGATCTCCACTAATCTTGGCTTTCAAGTAGTTTGAAATTCTGTAGTTAAAACAAAGTTGTATTCTGATTTGACAGTGTTTAAATTTTATGACTTTTTTGTTTTCTTGAATTGAATTTTTTTTGTTGATTCATGAAAACTGCAGATTGAACTAGAAAGTTCTTAAATCAGTGTGGTTAGACTTGAGATATAATTCATCTTGCTAAGATTAATTTGCCAAATATTTAAGAAAACGGGTATCTTTTATACCAATTCGTTCTTGCAAGTGCCATGAGTTCAAGGATTGTAACTTCCAACTGACTTCCTGCCTTCTATTGCAGTCATGTGATCATATAGATGCTTATATTAACCAAGAAAATATATTGTTAAAATGTACTCAGTTAAACTTTCAATTATAAGTACTAATGGACATCTATTTGTGGGTTCTCAAATGTTAATTATTTTTAGAACAAGAACCACTACTACTAATAATGAATATGTTGAAATTATAGCAGTAGTGGCCATTATTTTTAAATTCTTAATATATAAAATGATAAATTATATCACTTAATCCACTCAACAATGACATGAGATAGACATGATTGTGGTCACAATTTCGCAGATTAAATCATTGAGGACCAAAGAGATTTAATGCTTAAGGAAATGCAGCTTGTAACTGTTGAAAAGAATGTAATTAAGAAACAATTAAAGGACAAGAAAGATAATTATTTCCCAGCTAACCGTGCTCCATAATCTAATTCTCCCTGAGTTCTGACTACTTTCAGAAAGCAGACTGAGCAAAGTTTCTACAACGTTATATCACAAAGTCACATTTCCAGAAATGACAGGTCACAAATACTTCTATCTCCGGTTAAAAGAACAAAACTTTAAGTTGTCTTCAGTCTTTTGAGCAAATTACCCTCACTCTCTGGAAGGAAAGAGAGCTAAGTTAATGCCCAAATCCAGTGTTAGGGCTTTTCGTCTCCCATCTCATTTACTGTGAGTACCCCAATGTCTTTACCTGGCCAGGTATGTGCCCAATCGTGTCTTCAGCAGGCTGTTCAGATGACAGAGAGGGTATAATGCTCATCAATGCTAAGATCATGAGCTTGTATTGATTTAATGGCAAAACTACACCTTGTACCCTCAACTGGCTATCTTTCAAAGAGCTGCAGATATGCATTAAGGGCAATGAACAAAACCAAGCAGATACTCCTCTTCACTGGGGCAAAGAGAAGCCAAGCTTGCAAAATACTACGAGGCAGCAAGACAAGTGTATGCTTTCCCAACGCAGACAAGGAAAAGAAAGGTCACCTTGAAATGAAATTAACCCAGTGTGGAGTCCCTATTTTGTAACCACAAGCTCATGATTGAGGGAAATCTGTCAGTTACAGGAGTGCAAGGGGCTGAGATGATATTTTTAACACATACTATCTCTCAACAGATAGCAAATAAGAAAAAAGCCATTCCAATTTTAGAACCTTGAAAGACAAATTTACTTCCCTAAGGCTTTTCTTCCCAGCAACATTTACATATTAAAGAGACCTGGAAAACTAGCTTACCTATGAAAGTTACTTAGACAGTTACAGAAATGGAATAAAAATCTAATTATAATAAAATCTAGTTATACTAAAGGAGTCAAACCGAAAATGTGTTGTGATTTTCCAGAGGATTTTTAGCCAAAGAGATTTCTCTCCACGTTGTGCATTGTGGATCGACCCTCCAGTTTCCCAGGGCAGTTGGTGAGCTTTGCCATAGCATGTGTGGCATGGGCGGTCATCCAGGCTGAGACTTCTTGGCATTGTGGACTGTATTCTTTCATAGGGCTTATTTTCACTAGTTATTCTAAATGAAAAACAGGCCCCACCTCATTTACATGGAGGGTCTCATGTACCTTTTCCCATTACTATCTTCTAAAATAGAATCTGGGGCGGGGGGAAACAGAGAGCCATCATTTACTGAAAACCTTTTATATGTCACCTGCCCTCCATGAGCTCCCGTATGACCTCTACAATGTGCCTTATTGTGCGGATGAGGAGGCCAAGATCAGAAAGGTTTAGGGACCTGTCAGAGTTCACGCAGAGATGAGAACCAGGACTAGAATCAAACTTAGGTCCCTCTGAAGGCTGTGATCAGTGGCAAAAACACAAAATAAGTCTAGGCCACCTGGGAAAATAAAAACACACTAGCATAGAGAAAAGTAGGCAGCCCATTACAAAGCTAGGAGAAACAAATGCCTTGTCATAGATTGTGAGGTTCAAAAGCTCACTCAACTTTGTTTTTTTTCTTATAATTACAGTGAAAGCCAGGGAGAGGTGGGTCCAAGGAAAGTTGGTTTGCAAGTTTGCAGACCATTCCTGGAAACCATCATGTGCGTTGCACATAGGCACCTCTATCGGCAGGACTCCTCTTTTTCTGAAGAATAATTAATAAATATTTTCTTTTAGCATATAACAAACAGTTGAACCAAACAATTATGTAAACTGGAAATGACCCAAAATGCTAGCAGTTGGCAGCAGCACAGTGAAATGCATTGTCGTGCACATGTGCATTTTTGTCACTCCCGCCTCTCTGGTGATCTGCACTTAATAGGAATATTTTAAACTATGTAGCTTAGCAACAGAGGTAATTGTTGCTTTCTAGAGCTTTTGTTAGCACTCTAACACAGCCCAAATATGCATAATTAGGTATAATGTCTATAAATCATTATTGTACACATGTGGGTAGTTAAGTGGAGTGAGAGAATAGTTCAATGAATTGAGCATATTCACTGAAAATGCTTTTTATTTGTTTTCTGTAGTTCATAATACTTTAAAATTATCATAACCCTTTACACTTCTCTTAATCGCCAACCGTGATATTGAGAAAAACTTCATTTGCATTTTAGACTATGTTTAATATATTATTTAAACCTGGAGTTCCTCTGATATGAATTCAGGGGAGGATAAACCATCCTATGAAATATTATGTGCTTGTTTATCCAGCCTCTTTTCTAGGAAGTAAAATGTTAAATTTTTCAGTTTATGTTGAATAGATCCCAACAAAAGACTGCACCCTATAATCAGTGTTATTTAAAGGGTCTGGTGTTGTGACTAAATTCTTCCCTTCATCCAAAAATGCTTTTAGTTACTATGGCAATATTTACTTGATCCTGGCAGTCCAGTGTTGATTTAGGGAGATAATTACCAGAAAGGAAGATGATGGAGATGTATTTTTGAGTGTCCTTGTCAGAGACAATGTTTATAAAAAATTAAATGAGACAAAAAAAGGCACATTGTCTTCTGTACAGACACCCTCTCCTACAGCCCTCATATGGGATAGATGTGCTTTTCTTCCTTCCAAAGATGTTTATTAACATGGAATGCACTTCACTTGGCATCCTTACAGTCTTTAAGGGGCTTATTATTTAGTGTTTCTCATCCCCCAACCTCCCTTTTGAGACACAGAAATGATCCTGCTTCCTTTTTATTTATTATTAATTTTGTCTTAGTATTCACTAAGGGAAGCATTGCTGGGTTGCCTTGTGCATTTCTCAGCCTGATGTGTGGTGCAGGGTGCCATGCTTCCCAGACTACACCTCATGCTATGCCAGAGTTAGATCACCAGAGAATTTACATGCTTTTTTGGTGTGTTTCCACTGGGAGAATCTTGTCACCCCAACTGAGCCACTACCGAGAATGAAAGAGGGTGACAATAACAACTGCACTGGGACAATGGAGATCTAGTGGACTGTCCTAGGCAGACTGGCACTTGGGAGCCTGTTCTCAGTCACAGGGCTTCTTGACTGTCAAGATTCCAATTGGCCCTGTACCGAGAACTAGTTAACATTCAACATCCTCCAATCATCCCCATCTCTTGTCTCATTCCTTTTTACACAAATGCACACAATTACTAAACTAGAAAATATGTTACTATTTAAGACATTATTTGATCATGCTAATTTTCCCATTTTCTTGTATTTCTCTTGGCTTGGAATTCTTGTGTGACAATTATGAAAGTGTTCAGTAAGTGCTAAAAGCTTTAGAACTTTTTCTATGTAAATGTATTTTGTATTCTAGCTAACATTCCATAAAATCTGAAAATATATTTGAGAAACTGTGAAGGTAGAGAACATAAACCAAATAAATTTTGAAAATATATTGCCACATTAACAAAAATCTGATGAATATTTCCTTTATAATGTATAGTATCATGTATATTTTATTTCCTTCTAGGTGGCTAAGATTTACAAATATAAGAGGTACAGTAACAATAATTTTAACATTCAGCACTCTGTTACTGTTATTTATGTACTTCAGTACCCTAAAAATTCTAAGTTCTTTATCTACTAAAAATTCTAATAGCTCATATCCTTAAAGGTAATTCTGAGAATATTGAGATCTAAGTTTTTTGTTTTGTTTTGTTTTGTTTAAGAGGATCTATATTTTTCTACCCAAATGTTTTTAAAATGGATAGAGCCTACATATTCACATATGTCACATACATTTCCTTAAAATATTTTTGAAAATATTTCTTAAAATAATTTTAAATTATAAATAAACTTAAATAAATTTCTTCTTGTTTTTCAAATATTGGTTTTCTCTTTCCATAGAAGAAATCATGATGAAACCTATTGATGAGACTCTTCATTCAACTGCACAAGAAAACTCCAATGGGAAGGAAGACAGATATGGCTGTTACCAAGAACTTGTGGTCAAATCTTTAATGAACTTGGGGAAATTTGAAAAAAATGCATCTCTTCAGACCATAAATGAAAACTTAAATGACAGTGGCATCCAGTCTCTAAAAGCAGAGAGTGATGATGTAGATGAATGCTTTATGATTCATTCTGATGATGGAAAAGACAAAATCAATGACTCCCAGCTAAGGTTTTGCTCCTCCGATGACAATGAAAGTAACTCTGAAAGTGCAGAGAATGGTTGGGACAGTGGCTCCAACTTCTCAGAAGAAACCAAACCACATAGAGTCGCAAAGTATATTTTAGTGGATAGTAGAAAAGACCTATTAGAAGTTCCCGAAATAAAAACTGAAGATGACAAATTTATCCCTTGTGAAAACAAATGTGATTCTGAACCAGAAAGGAGAGACCCACAGAATGCTCACATAGAACCACTGGATGGCAAAACCCAGCCCTCATTCCCTGGGATTGAGGAAGATGATAACCAGTGCTTGGCAGCAATGACAGAAGAGTCTGTTGACCTGGAGAAAGCCAAGGGGAACTTAAGTTTGCTGGAGCAGGCAATTGCTCTGCAGGCTGAACGAGGTTGTGTTTTTCATAACAACTACAAGGAGTTGGACAGGTTTCTACTGGAGCACCTAGCAGGGGAAAGGAGGCAAACCAAAGTTATTGACATGAGTGGAAGACAAATCTTTAACAATAAACGTAAGACATGTTTTTGCATTTATTTTAGAAATAAAATTTCTTAAAAGTTAGGAAAAAATTAGTAAGATTTAATAACTTCTTTCAGATAGCTTTTTGACAACTTAACACAATTTAAAAATCAACTTATATTATAAAATAAACAATCTCTAATTTTTCCTACTCTCCAGATTGTTCTCAGATCGAGCTTACAGTTTTGCAGTATTTTCACACATGATAAAAGGATTATTTCCTCTATTTCCTTTAACTTGACTGCTTTTTAAAAATATATAGTATTTTTTAAGAAGTACTTTATTGGATATGTTAGAAGTACACTAGTACTTATAGAATTTTATATCATTGTATTAATCAAATCAATTCCAGAAATTTATTTTTCCTTTCTCTTCCTCTTTCTGGGATCATCTGACTGCCTATGAGCTTCAAAATAATGTCAAACTACTTGCAAGTCAAGCAGGATGATCTGATCCTTCTTAGGATAAAACTGGATGTTAATGCTTTGATAAGCCCATGCTTTTTACCCAGGGCCCGCAAATATCTGGGCTAAACATGAATGACAGAGTAAATGTGCTTGGAGGAGACCTTAAAATTTTCCTCAGACTTTAGGAAAATTGTATCCCCTCTCTCATAAAGATAATCTCCTCAGCCCTCCCAAACCTTGCACCTGGTGGGTCTGGTGATGATTTCTAAGGTTAAACGCGGTTTCTCGAGTGTTGGTGCTTAAGTGTCTAGAAGGCTTGTTTAAGGTGAATATTTCCAGGATTCTATTGGGCTCACTGCTCCAGAACTTGACTATTTTTTAAGCAAGTTTCTCAGGTGACTCTTGGATACCCTAAAGTCTGAGAACCACAGAATTAGGGGCGTATCTTAGGGAAAATTAAGGTTATGGCCCCAAAGTGCTTATAAGGAGAATGTGTTAGCATGGTTTAGATGTTCTGATTGGTGGTATTTATGTAGAAATGAATGATATATTTTGTCATTTTAAGTATATTTTATTACTCACCTGCAATCTTGTCAAATAATTGTCTTGCAGCTCAGAGCTTAGAAAATGAAAAATAAAATAATGTCATGTAGTGAGGAATAAGGTAATGCTATGTACACATACTGTCAAGGTTGGGATAGAGACAGAATATCAACACTGTATGTAGCTCTGTGCACACTAATATACAACGGTTGAATTTACCTGTGTGCGTGCGTGTGTGTGTGTGTGTGTGTGTGTGTATGTGTTTTAACAAACTACAAAATCAGAAAAGAAGATTAAATTTACTTCAAATTCTCCCAACTCATAATTTCCAAAATACTTGATTTCATTCATTCTAAGATACATATTTTCCCATTTCAACATCTCTGAAATCAGAAGGGGCATAATTTAATTTTCAATAGATTTTTCTTCTTACTAGCACACAAAATGATGTTTCATCTTATTATTGATGATATCTTCCTGCCAGTGAAACCCAGTATTTGGAGAAAGTTTAATTATTTGTTCTATAGCTTAAAATACTTGACAATCTTTTAGTCATTTTTGTAGAACTTTTAAAACTTTTGATTTCAAAGTTAACAAGGCAATAGAATCTGAGCTTGTAGATACTTCATGTTAGAGACTTTTTAAATTACTAATGGGGCTGCATGAATCAGTAGTCCTCCCTTGGGGTGTTAAAAGCCTGTGCAAGGAGATCCAGACCAGACTAGTATAAAAAGATGCAATAAATAAATAAATATTTTTAAAAGTAGAAGTTATAGGCTTAGCCTAGAGGATGCCTGCAGAGTCCAAATTAAGCATTCACTGTCCTGTTCCTTGTTCCAGATGTGGGAGCCAGTGGCAAAAGAGGTGCTTTTTTTCTGTCATGCATTCCATGCTTATAAGTTAACACTTGTCCCAAATGATAGCAATGCTCTCCAAAATACCATCCTGATTTTCCATACACCTTGGCATGTGACCCTACTGTTAAGGAGAGAACACTAGAATTTTTAAATATTGTTTTAGTCAAGACTTTTGATAAGTCAGCAACTCTAAAAACAGTTTGACTATCCTGTTGCTACTAAGCATTTAGTGAGACTTTAGGTCACAATATAAGTAGAGTCACCATATGATTTATTGTACAGCCTGGGACACTTGGAGTACAGGGGAATGATATGAACAGTTGCACAAGTGTATCAGGCATAAATAGGACAGTCCCAGACAAACCAGGATATAAAGTCACCAGGGTATAAGGTCACCTTCATTATGCAGCATTCTACAAAGAAAATCAAAGAGGAGGAGCCAGGCCTCAAAGTCAAGGGAGCTCTGGCTTCTTATCGTGCAAACAGGTTCTGCCCTACAGAGCATTTAATCAGAATTTTTGTTTCACCCACAGAGGAGAGGCTTGCAGACAAAGGTGCATGATGAACTGTCAGTGGACCACACCTGGTCAGGTGCCAGTCCTGCCTTATCTCTCACACCTTCTCTGGCTTCCTGTAGACAAATACTGTGGCAAGGAGAGGAAACACTCGAGTCCAAACCTTTCAATGTGTTTTAGAAATGTGGCCTCGCCTGGATGAGATCCAAGAGAGGAAAGGCACCAAAATACACATTGCTTCTCCTTTTTTCGAATTCTCATATTTCACTATCAGCAAACTTCAAAGATTTTGACTAATGGTCTACACATATTACATCCCAAATCAACTTGAAATTTGACAACATTGTTGGATTAAACAAAAAAATATATAGATAAAATCATAGACCATGTCAAAACTTTTAACATGTCCCTTTGTCTCTTACAGAATACAGAGTACATTCTTGACATCATGGCATTTAAATCCTGTCTCTCATTAAACAAAAATGCCTGCTACTCAAGGCATCCCTGTCTTGGCTGTTCCTTTCTCACAACTTAGAGCTTTCTTTCCTCTCTGCTCTCCACCCCGTCACTATCCCCAACCCCCTGTGCTCCATAGATAACTTGAAGGATCCTTGGCTCCGCCCCTTTTGCTGAAACCATGCCTTCATATAATTGCATTACATACAACCTGCTGTGCCCATCTGCCTAGGACCGTTTATGATCCAACAACTGGGGTGGCATGCTATTGCACAGAGACACGCCTGTTCATCGCAATATTCGGCCCTGGAGACGGCTGCTGCATCCTGCGGCATTGCCCTGCTCTCGGTGCCACGCTTGGAGCAGGAGCATATGTGCCCTCTGCATCCTCCGGGCAGGACTCTGCCCGGGATTCCATTGTCAGCAGCTTTCTGGCGGCAGGATCATACAGATTATTTATTTTCACTCTCAGCATCAAGTGTATTCATGCTTCTTGATACTTCACATTCTGAGAAGCCTGCAGCTGCCTGCGTTCCACACTGGTCCTTTCCCTGATGCCCCCATGCCGGTTCTGCTTCCGGTTCCTCTAAATGCTGGGGATGCTGAGTGGCAGGCTTGTCCCAATGACTGGTATTATCGTTCTATGCATGAGTGAGGAGGGGCAGTTTTTAGCTATAAGAATGCATTTCTGTTTTCAGTTCATCTACCATCTCAAGCACGGGTATGAAATTTTCTAAGGAAGACCTCTTCTGTGTTAGCTCTAACCTCCATAGTATTCATGTTAGTCCATGTTTATTTTATATATTTATATAAGCCTTATTCCAACCCTCAGCAATGTATGTGCCACCAAATTAAAACCCGAGCTTGTTTTCAGCCCTTCCCTCTAGGCTGCCATCCTATGCCGCAAACGCGTTACCAGGTGTCCCTAGCTCCCACCTGTGGCCCCCACCCTAACCTCGGGTCTTTGGCGGCGCTCCACTCTCCAGACCACTCGAGGTGGACTCCACTCTCTGTACTTCCCCTCTAAGTCTCCCACGAGAGTGTTTCCTTGTCAAATCTTCCTATTGCTTCTGTTTTTAGTTTCTGCAGAGTAAAATCAGCAGCTTCTCCCTAGTCACTGCATACTGATCCAAAATAGCAACCCATTGGCATTTTGGAACTTTGGGCCCCTTAAGCCCTGCTGATGGGTTGGGCATGGCACGAGATGGGATTCTTGACTCCCTGTCCTAATTCTCATCAGAGTAGGTCCCACACATGTCCAGGAGCAGGCCCTGAGACCTGAACCCTAGGGCCACATGCTTTTGGGGACCCACAGTGACAAGGTCAGAGAGGTATTTCTCAGATATGGTGGCTTCTTTGTTTTGTAATTGTGACTTGGCTTTTACCAGACTTCTTCAATAGTTTGGGTTAAAAAGTTTTTTTTTTCTTCTTTCCCACTTTTTTTTTTCTTTTCAGGAACGCGTGCATCCTAGCATGAAGAATTGATTTTTCATAATGAGGCTCCAACTATATTCTGCAATATGACAACTTAAAACCATCTCTGTGTTTTAACACTCCCTTGCCCCGTGTCAAGCCTTTGCTTAGGAAACCGAGAAAATTGAAAACATTTTTTTTATGTTTCCACAGGTCTTAGTTGAGGGTCTTATTCAAGGCAATGTGAGAAGAATGTGTATGATGATAAAACTGAATGAAGTGAGAATGTCACCCTGCAAGGCCACTCTATTGAAAGGGAAGGGAAAGAAGAATAACCAAATGAATCTCTCAATTTAATTTCTCTGTAGATTCACCAAGGCCTGAAAAGAGGGAGACCAAGTGCCCCATCCCTGGGTGTGACGGCACGGGACATGTGACAGGACTCTACCCCCACCACCGCAGCCTTTCAGGGTGCCCCCACAAGGTGCGGGTTCCCTTGGAAAGTGAGTACTGCTTAGCCCTGAAGGAAGCAGGTGTTTTGTTATAAATGCCACAGCATCACAATGTTATTTTCTTATCTGATTTGGAATTAAGGATGGAAACATAAAGTTCGTCTAGCCTGGTTTAAAATATCGTATACTAATAGAAAACATGAGATACAGTCAGGCCAATAGATCAGGAGATGACTGACATTGAGAAGATAATTTGTTACTCACAGGTCCAAGAGGAGGGGACAGGCCACAGCAGGCAGGGTCACATGGGACATCACCGGTCAGTCAGGGGGGTTGGGGGGGGATTGTGAACAAGAGCCTTTACTGTGGCTTCCATGAGAAAGAGCAGAGTAAGCAGGCTTAAGATCAGCTAGCTTGAATTCTTTCAGTGGGCTCTGGGATTTGAGGGCTGTCTGTAGTTTTCTGGTTCCTGACCCTGGACAATTAGGGCAGGTAGAGCGTTTTATGATGTGTGAGAGCCCATGAAGGAGGTAGTTGAGTGAGGGCTCAGAACTGGTTGGTTTGCATTTGAAAAGTGTTTACTACCTCTAGGAATTAGGTGGTTCTGGGAGGGGCAGTCTGTCCATGGTTAGCAAGGCTCCAGATGCCAAAGCATCAGCACACAGAAAATAAAAGACATGGCTAATACACTGTGACTGCACAGTCCTTTCTCACTTGGAGGCATGCTTCCTTAAGCCCACAAGCAGTGTTAGCCTAAGTGCATCATCTAATATGGGAAGTGCATCACATCACCAATGTCCTCCCAGGCCATTCTGCACTTAGGGACAGTGATATCAGGTATGTTGCCCCAGGACATCCTACAGCTATGGGCCCTGAGCAAGAGCAAATGTGAGTTGGTCTCCTCACCCACAGCCCCACTGTGAGCTAGGAAACTGAAGGAAAAGGAAAGGGCTGCCTCCTAAGTTTTGAAGTATCTGTGATAAGTCCTCTACTTTTTGAACCTGTTTGTGAAACACCTCTTGGGTCATACAAACCACAATGAAAGAATGCCTCGACATCACCCTTCTCAAAAGCACTGTTTTTTTAAAGCACTGAATCTAACCAGTTCAGCACTGTCCCACTGAATTAGCGGTGCCCCAAACTATTGATCAGATTGTTCACTCATCCATGCTCTTTCACCAGTAATTGAATGGCAGTGGCGGTGGGGAGTAGGGAAGAAGGACAAAGAACCAAAATAGTATCTCTTAGGAAATAAAAAAGACTATATTCAGAACTTTACACTATTGGGAAAAGATAGAAAGAACTACTACTTGACAAATAATGGTTTTGAGTCACTCCAAGAAAAAGCACATAAATGTAAAAGTAGAGCTATGAGCTTTTCAGTTTAAGTTAAATACAAGTAGAATATTCTCATTAAGTCTAGTGTTAACCATAACATGAAGTTTAGAAAAACTGAAACTTAAACAAGCTTGCTGAATTAATTTTTGAATTTCTTACATGTTCATTTATTTTAACCTGAATATCTATGGGGATGGAGCATGGTGGATTATCTAACTAAATTCATTTGAATGTAAAGTTGAGAAATCAGTGTATTAGTGTGTTATGTATTTATGGTATATTGTTTTTTTCTTTTTATGTGATATTTTGTGCTTAGTTCTTGCCATGCACGAAAACGTGCTCAAGTGTCCCACCCCAGGATGCACAGGAAGAGGGCATGTGAACAGCAACCGCAACACCCACAGGAGGTAATTGTGATGAGTTGCTAATCTTTTACATTACAAAAAGAAGTGAGAGGAATGTTCCATCAAGAAAATAAAGAACTAACAATGTGTTATCAAAATCACTGGATTAGTATTAAATACCTTACCACCTGAAGGAGATAAAAAGTATTCTCAATTTTGGCAAATAAAAAAAAAATGACTTCATTAGTTATTTTCCTAGACATTTTCATTTAGCAGCCAGTTATGCTAACAGAGAATGTTATATTTGAAGACTAGGGCTATGCATTCACATAGTCATACAAGTTACACAGGTTTTCTTTTGCTCTGGATCTTCACCTTAGCTGTTTTGACAATGAAAAGAGTTGCTTAAGGGTTATCTTCAAGCCTATCCAATAAGCATTAAACAGGTACCAAAAAGGGCTTCAATATACTGTGGTTGTGACTATAAATCAGGATGAAGGTAAACATTATTTCGTTTCTTTGTGATCCACCTCATTGAGATCACAACTAACTTAAAACACATGTGTATTTATACACAAATGTATTGTGTATATGTAAATATTTTAGTGAAAATAAATGCTTTTTATCTTATGTGTGTTTTACATTATGTATAGATGATATGGTCTCGAGATACTATTTAATTCATAAGCATATTGTCAGATACCTTCATATTCTATCCTTTAAACTATGATATCAAACTAAGTCCCTAACGTTTTGCTAAAGATCCTAATATAAATCATGGAATATCATGCTATATTTATAGTTGTACATGTTGCAATTGGAATAAGCACATTCCACCTAAAATATTATGAAGTTTCAGAATAATTTAGTTATTACTCCCTTATGTAATATTTCGATTTTAAAAATGAGGTTGTTATCTATCACCACTGAGATGGGGTTGAGGGACAGATGTTGATACTTATAGTCTACAAAACCTTTAGGATCTTTTAGTAGGAGAATGGTACTAAGTGGACTATTGATATGACTTAACATTTCATGCATACCAAGTATGCTATGAGGTACACGCTGAAGCAAATTACATTATCTTTTAAACTCAAATCCTCTTACCTTTTTTTTTTTTTAACAGTCTCTCTGGTTGTCCAATTGCTGCAGCTGAAAAATTGGCAATGTCCCAGGACAAAAATCAGCTCGATTCTCCTCAAACTGGGCAGTGTCTTGACCAGGTTCACAGGTATGACCTTCCCTTGATGTCACTGATACTCTATTTGTGCCATGCTCCTACATAATGGCTCTGTCACCCCACATGTGCCAGTTCACTATGGCCTAACCTTTGTTCTCAGCTACCAATATCCACTTGAGAGGCTGGTCCAGTTGATCAAACTATCACTTACAGAAACATCTTAGACTCTCCAGACGTTTCACTTGAAATTAATCTGTATGCAAATGTAATATAATGTGGCTAAGTCTAAAAGAAATAAAGTATATGATAACATTATTAATCAAAATTCTCTGTCACTAAATGAAACCCATCTCACTAGTCAGAAAAGCTTATCTTTATGATTGACTTAAGCTTTCTGTCCAGGGAAAATGCCATCATAAATCACCTACGCTTACTTAAATTATGTGATGTTATATATTTATTCTTCTGTTCCACATATACAGAGTTTCTTTTAACCAAAAATTAATTCCATGAGTTGATAACTATTAATAAGTTATCTCTTATTGGTCCTAGGTGTTTCACAATATATAGTAGTTTGGAAGAACTTACTTATACCTAAATAATAAACTATGTATGATGCCACTTAATGTATGTGAAGTTATGCATTTATTAATATAAAAATCATATATGTGAGAAAAGTGATTTAGCATTAAAACCGATAAGCAGATCTTCATTGTTGATCCTGAGACACTGAAATGCAAAATAGTGAGAATATTTTTGATATATGACTTCCCTTAATATGTGCATCTATAGATTTAATTAAAAGAGTCAAAATTGTCACTCAGATTACATGAATGAAGAACATATGTCAAGCAAAGAACATGAATTACTGAATAACTAGAAATTAAAAATCTTATAATGAGATTCTTAGTATTCCTATAGTCTCTCATTTCTCCCTAAGTAGGTTATTTATTAAATATAAAAATAACATTAAGTTTCATTTTGGTTATTTCTTAAAAAATAAATATTGTTTTAGAATAGAACATTTAGGTAATATTAAGGGTATTCACCAAGTTATATATACACTAAGAAGATCAATTAATCAAATATTTTTATGTTTCAGCTGAAATTTTTTTATCAAATCCAAGAAAACTTTCCAAAACTGATATTCTGATGAATTGGGCATGCTTTGTTAGAAAGCATATTAATATGTGTGTGTATACATATATGCGCATATATATATCTTGTGCCATGAGACCACAAGCACAAAAACATTTGTGTTCTCCTTGGCTGGAATTGGTACTACACAAATATGATGCCCTTGTTTAATCCAAATACAATAATTCTGAAGGAATATTTAATTCATATTTAGCTTCAATTGGGATGATTTTGTTGAAAAATGTAATGACTATTATAGTCCAGTGATTTAGATTCACACTGAGATAATAGCAATTTAATAGATAAAATACTGAAGTACTATTTTGAATACTATTTAAAATAGCAAAAACATTCAGACTGAATTTGGTGAGAAAGGTGAAAAGCCTAAAAAGAAACTCACAAGTGAGGAATCAAATTTCTGGTGCTTACGTTGCTCCTTTTGGTTGTTAGGCAACTTCCTGTCAGTTATGCTGAGTGCAGCAGTGCTCAGCATTGCTTCTTCTAAACAGAATATAATGACTTTTCCACTCTAGTTACAATTATGACTTTTTACTGCTAATCTGATCAACAATCCTAACAAGCAGAAAGCACACACCTTGTCAGTGCCCTAAAAATAGTTATATGGCACTTTTCTCTAAGGAGATCAAAGTGCTAACATGCATCAAATACTTGCTCCTTGTGGCATTTACATAAGATGAATAGAAGATTGCCCATCTCTTTTTTACTGATGGGAGACTCAGACACACAATATGAAGCCTCCCCTTCGCCACCCAGAACCCAAAGCGCCTCCTCCCTATCTCTTACTCCTGGTGCAGAGCACTCTGCTCTGCCGTGCTGTGACCACAGCTCCTTTCCAAAGCGCAGTTTCTCTATGGATACCTACAGGCATGACACATCTGATCTACTTTAAATTCTGATGCTAATACACTCACCCATAGTTTTATCATATTTCTTTTCAACACTTCAGGACAAGCTTGGTAAAACAAATTGAATTTAATTTCCGATCACAAACCATCACCTCTCCCAGAGCCTCAGCGTCAAAAGAACAAGAGAAATTTGGGAAAGTACCATTTGATTATGCCAGCTTCGATGCCCAAGTTTTTGGTAAACGCCCCCTCGTACAAACAGGTCAAGGACAAAAACCACCGCCATTTCCTGAATGTAAGCTTTGAATTCTAATACTTATTTCAAAAAGAAAAATGCATATTGTATATGTATGTGTTGGGGGGGGTACTCAAATATGCTACTTATTGCTGTGAGGAGAGAAAATATATTGTACCGTGAAATAAAATAAAGAAAACAATGATAAATTGATCAATGTTACTGATTTTACATGAAGTTACACTGAACATGGTGACCAGTTAATGGATTAATTATTTTACAAGTATGGTGCCATTGTTGAATCTAAATACAGTAATTCTAAAGAAATATATTTAATCCACATTTGGCTGGGATTGGGATTAATGTACTGAAAACTGTAATAGCTATTATAATAATTTTGATTTATATTGAAATTATGAAAATTTAATAGGCAAAATATTGAAATACTACTTAAAAGATTACTTAAATCAACAAAAACATTTTTGTTGAATGTAGGAGAAAAAGTGAAAAGTCTAAGAAGAAACTTAGTTTAGGAATCAAGATTATACTAGATTTTTTTTGGAAAAAATGTGTGGCTGTGAAAATGTTTATCCACAGATTTAAGAATCGATGTAGAAACATTTAAAATGTGTTAACACTCTGATGTTAACACATTCATATAGAAGATGTTTCCATAACTCAAAGATTGTATAACATATAAAACTTGGTATTTTCACTAACACATTTCTTTAAGAGGCCTTAAATATTTTAATGACAAGGAGAGAAAGTGAACCTTGGAAAAAATCCCAGGAATGATTTCTGCATTATGATAACTTAATCATAAGAGAACAAGCAAAATAATTCCCCACTTTGCATTCTCCAGAGACCATGAATTTTATACAACATTCTACAATTACACAGAATTCCTTTAGCTCACACCTGGTTACCTAGACTGAGTGCTCTTAGGAACACAGAATATGTGTTTCATTCTGTGATGTCGATCACCTCTTTCAAAGAACTAGAATGCAGTAAAAAAACCCAGCAGTAGATAAAAAAGGAATTTGCCCATAAACGAGAATTTGCCCATTATATTCCAAAAGATATTTTATCTATTGTTGCCAAAAATAGGTCCTAGCCTACCTAAATAACCACTGAAAACCTGTTAGATTCCGAGAAAAAAGAATACATACACACATACACACAGTATGTTTTATATCTCCTCTCTCTACCTGTCTATCACTTATCTATCATCTATCTGTCTATCTATCTATCTATCTAATCTAATCTTTCTATCTATATAATTTTATGTATAATTTTATACAGATTTATTACATATACACAAAATATACACATATACATATATGTTTAATTCAGGTGAGGTTAGTTAATAAGAACAATCTATGTTCTCATATAATATGGATATTAGTCTAAAAATGCAAAACATTCAGTGAAATTTTCATATTTTTATAATTATAGGAATAACATCTGGCAATGTTTTTAAAGTTTGTTTTATAAAAAATAATGATCAAATATTTAAAATAAATGATATTTACAGCTAAATAAACAACTAAATGCTTTTATATGATCCCATGTTAAATCTTGGGCGTTTCACCAATAACCTTGAGTGATGTTTACAAACACCCAGAGTGAAGAGAAATATGTTTAATTCTCTCTCTCTCAGCAATACCTTGGTGTCCACAACAGACGCACAAAACAGAAACTCAGCCTTGATAACTAAATTGCCTTTCTGCTCACCTTGAGAACATTTTCTCTATCCCCTACTCACCACGTGCTCTACCTGAATATGCAAAATGCCAGCTCATTAAAGACTGTGCCATCTATTTAGTTTCATCTAGTTGGATGAAGAACAACTACTGGTTTAAGTACAAAACAAATCTGTGTATCAATAAAAATGCAGTTCATGTTTAAATATAACTTGTTATTGTAAAAATAAGTATCGAAAGGATATATTTTTTTTCTCTGCTGGAATTACTGGTCCTCATGCATACATAGTTTGTAAATATACAAGCCTGAAGCCCCTATAGTCCCTGATGTGTTTTCGTTAGTGTGGTTTTTAATATACAGTTTTTGCCACAAATGCTGCCAGTGCACCTGCCCCATAACATTAGTTATGGAGTTTTTGTTATAAGAAGTATAAATACAAAAAAAAAAAAAAATTAAGAGACTAGGCATTCTTTCCCAGCAATCACACCATTTGATCTGTGAACTTCTATGAAAACCAGTCTGAATAACCTTCATTTAACATACCAATGGATAATGGATGATGTTTTAATTTAGTCTTCACATATTTTAATGTAAGAAGTTATATCTTTAAAACAAATCAATTTAATGACTAAAACCACGTACTTGCAATTGCTAATCAAATCTCTTTTCAACAGCGAAGCATTTTTCAAATCCAGGGAAATTTCCTAATCGACTGCCTAGTGCAGGCGCCCACACACAGAGCCCTTGCCGTGCCAGCTCTTATAGCTATGGTCAATGTAGTGAAGACACCCACATAGCAGCAGCTGCTGCCATCCTGAACCTTTCCACCCGCTGCAGGGAAGCTGCAGACATCCTCTCCAACAAACCACAGAGCCTGCATGCCAAGGTAGGCCAGTCCAAGAGCCTGGAGGGTGGGCCAGCGACCGAACCGTGAGAATAAACTGCCTTTCATGTTCCTAACCACATTCACTGCCACGCGCTCCCTGGCCCTACAGCTCAGCCCCTCCTCGTCTTAGGAAGAGGCTCAAAGGCACATTGACAGGGGTGAGCGTCGTGGGTTCACCCGAGGGTGGAAGAGTGGCCACTTCTGACGGCAGTGTGCCAAAGTTGGGGGAGAAGTGAGCTATGAGAGTCTTTTGGGGAGATTTACAGATTTCAAACCTATTTTCGTGTTGAGGAGTTTGGCACACAAGAAAAGAGGATCGCCATTAAAATCAGTCTGAACAATGGAAGCTTTTCACTGTCTGAGAATCAAAGGTGGTAGGAAATATTTGATTAAAAAGACTTGTAAAAAATTGAAAAATTGACTCAGGAAACTTTATTATTGTGCATGTTACTATTGTATAACATAAAATAGCCCAAGTTGCTGTAGTATGTGCTCTAAGGACACGTAGTAAAACCTGGACATATTAAATCAACAAGAGATAGCTTAGGGGGACTTGAAAACTGAGGGCATTCAAATCCAAAATCAAATTCTGTGAAGTTTATGAGGATGCCACATTTCTGAAGCCCCTGAAGTTAATCACATTTCTCTAATAACCTTGCCTTTCCAACTAACAAGGACAAGTCAGCATTCATGTTTATGACACTTTGATGGAAACAAGAAACAGAGACCCTCCAGGTCTTGCCCTTGAGGAAGAGGGCCTGATCACACTGCAGTGTCACCGTGATCCTCAGAGGGAGGTGGGACCGCCCCTGCCGTCAACAGGAGCCAGTGACTCCTATCGACACAAAGGGCTCAGTTAAAATAAATCATTTCTCCATCTAGATGGCTGAAGCCAGCTGATAAAGCATGTAGGCTTATTCAGAGAAGAGATTTTACCCTAGCTTTAAGTAGAGGATGCCCTGGGTTAAACTCTAAACCTGAGACTCAGGCGATTAAACGAGATAGCTCTCTTTTTCCCTTTAAGCACAGCCCCATCCCCGTTGTGGTCAGCTGCTCACCTGTGCCGTGCCAGGCCTTCAGGAGAGCGGGAACACAGTGCCATGGAGCATTTGACAGAAGAATCAGAATTAGCTTCTGGACAGATCTGAGCCAAGTAAACCCCAGGAAGAGTTGGTGGCCAAAAACCACTCAAAAACAATTTTTAAACAAATGAGGTTCTTAAACAAAGAAAAATACCACTTCTAAAAATTATAAAGAAAATACCAAGCTATCTAAATTCAAAGGAATTTGAGTCAGAATACTTACATAAATAAATAATCTAGATACTTTAAAACGCAACTTCAGTTATTTTTAAATTCATTTTTAAAACCTGAATAAATTTCTTTTTCAAAGGTATATTATAATATGCAGCTAGTTGGAGAAATACTAAAATATCTTCCTTCTTAGTGCTTTATTATTTGTTTGTATAGGCTGTTCTATTAAAATTAAAGTACCAATATTATAATGATTAATGCTACTTAAATCACTTGAGTAAATGGTTCTAGGTTGAATGCTTCCCATGTGCATGCATAGATATTTTTTATTCCTCAGAATTCTGCCTTTAGCCTTCAGTTCTTCTGTGTTCTATTATTTGCTGAAACCAAACAATGAATCAAACAACAATGACTAAAATTTGAGGACATTTTCCCTCATCATTGTATGTTTTTCTTTTTAAAACACATTTCTAGTCAGAAACATGACTAGTAAATAGTCACATTTCAAAACTTCGAATAACCAACTTCTGGGGTGCGTTTTTATGCTCCTGTTAGGAGCACCCTGTGTGTCGGGGTTGCCCCCACGGAGCAGATGCACCTGCTCAGGGTGACAAGGAGTGCCACGGCAGTTCTCAACTTCCAAACTGCCAACCAAGTCTTAACTGCAAAAGTCAAACCATTGATGTGATGATGAGGAGGGAAGAGACAGAATGTGCACAGATCGACTTTTAGAAGGAGCTTGTTGTTCTGGCAGCTTTAAACACCATTTTCCCATGAAAATTGTCCCGTTTGATATAGTGGTTGTTAAAACAGGATAAATATGGTCCCCTACAATGTCATTTTAGGGGAATGCAGAATCCTTTTTCCAGGCGTGCATTCGCACACAACTGTAACAATTTGCAGAATTCTGTCATAGTTGGATCCTATTTTCTGAATATAGAAGAGAACCTCATAAATTCCAGAAACCACAAAAAAGTAATTATTGTAGCAAAAAAAAAAAAAATGAGACAAAGCCAAAGTAATTAATCCTGAAAAATGGCCTCTGATCAAACAGTGCCCAATGTGGGTCATTTCTATTGTCAGTGTTGCACTTTGCTCTGTGTCTTTTACTTAACATTGGATTAAGTATAAACTATCTTCCCCTCCACATTGAACATTAGCCTGATTCTCTCTCCACTATGATTTTTTTTCCTCCATGGCAGGTTGTTAGTATGTTTATTTCTGGTAGCAAAATCCATAGAGCTCTTGAGTTCTCTATTAAGAACAAAAGAGCTAGAGATAAACAGCTTTTCCCTACCTTGACTTGTATAGCCAAGCATTTCTGATATAGCAGAAGGACATTTTGGCAGATGGACTCTTAGCTATACCAAAAAAAGGTCATTAGGTGCTGGACTACTCAAGCCCAAGTTAGATTCCAGCACAGATTCTGCCTTCAAGGAGCTTACAGTCAAAGAACAGAAAAAGTGGTTGTCCAGGTGGAGAGCTGGGCTTTCAGAGGTAATGTTTATTCTCATGTCCAGGACAGGCCTGGGTGGCTTTGCAGGGTTTTTGATGGGAACTTGAGCGAGGGCTGATTTCTTATTTCCTTTCTGCCTCCATCAGTCCTTTCTTCTACATAACCAGCTTCTGTGACGTAGCACAAAGAGCCCAATAGGAGGACAAAACCCAGATCATGATGTCACACGGGCACAACCTTTTTAAAAACAAGCTTAAGTACACTACCTTCATATCCGCTTGTTGGGGTTAATACAGATTTTTTTCTCAACTAATTCCAAGTTTAGTGGGAGATCTGAATTCATGATTTGCAAAATCCCCACTCTTAAAGAAGATAAAATAAGCAGAGGCCATTTTCAGAGAGGCAAGAGAAGTCTGAGTTCCTACACACTAAAAACAATGAAGGGCAGATGATATGAACGTGTTAATATGTTCTCCTTCTGAAGCTTCTCGGCCTCGAGTGGCTGTCTGCCTAACACTGAAACACTCCCTTCATCAGCCTCTTCCCAACCAAGTACTGAGTTATTAGTGCTAACATGGCCCGTTATTGCTCAAACTCAAGTCCATTATATCCTGAATGTAAGTCTTTAAATGACTTATTTGTTAATATACAATCCAGCATTACACATCTACACTGCCAGAGATCACCTGTACGTGTATTAAGTATCTCTTTGAGGAATCAAGTCAGGAGAAAAATTTGTGATATCAATACTCAGTGGATATCATAATAATTAAAGCTAATTTTGTCTGAAGTATGAACCTTCTTTGGAGTCTAGTACTTTCATTGGTTCGAAGATTTTTATAATGTCCTTTATTTCAATTTGGAATTAATATGAGTTTGTAAAACATCCATGGACCACAGCTCCAAACACTCTCTCTCCAGTCCAGCAACTGTTTCTACTGATACAGGAACAGCATTCAGTCATAACGGGTGGCAGGCACTGAGTGAACATCCCGGTTTGAGTTTGCAGAGCACTTTTCTCCGGCCCCGTAAGAGCGTGTGCCAGCACATGTCAGGGGCTCTCCCCATTTTAACTCCTTCCTCCCACCCTCATCAACAGAGGTAGAAACATACTTCACAGTCTATCTTTATCCTCATCACTGCTGCTTGCCAAGCATTCTGTTGTTTGTTTTGGTGTTTTCCCCACCTGTTTAGACAAAGTGGCATATGCACAGTGTGCCTTAAAAGAAAACAAAAAATTGACACTTGCTTGAAATGTTTAAAGTTCAAAGTCTGTTTTGTGCTTGAACAAGGCCTGGAAACAACATGATATCATATCTCCATTCTTGCTGCCTGATATCAGAAATAGCCTGGTGGCTCTCAAGATAATTAGAATCCAAAATTGGCCTTTTCAGTAACTTTAACATCAGGACAGATTATACTATACACTGAGTGAAATGCTATGAGGAGCTCAGGTCAAGGATCTCAGGGAACAAACTCATACATGTGTAGGGAAAAAAGATATTTAATAACTGATACTTTACATCAATGTACAGTAGTGTAGAGACATGTCTCTTTGATATTCAAAATCACAATCAAATTATTATTAGTAGTAGTAGTTGTCATTTATAGAATACTAGCTATGTACCAGGCACTGTAAATAAGCACTTTGCCTATATTAATCCTTTTTAATCCTTCTAGAAACTCTGTAAAGCAATTATTATCCCATTTTGCAGATGAAGAAACAGAAGTACAGAGATATTAAATAATGTTCTCCTAGGGGCACAGCTATAACTGTTGAAGCTGAAATTTGAATTCACATACGTTAGACTTCTTATCTTCTTAAAGATCTTGTCATTACCTGGTATACAGACTACTGGTCCACCCAAGTTTTCACTGACTCTGATTCCAGGCATCGGACAAAGATTTTTGGGAAATTTCATTTTAATTCCATACTTTATGGCAGACACTTCTCTGAATTACATTCTATTTATATTGAGTACATTTCACATTTATACTCTTAATTTAATAGTTTTAATAATTACTATTTAGTAACAATTATTTTCATTTTATTTGTTTATTATTAATAACCTGCCTGCTTTGAAAACTTATTTCAAATAAGCTTTCAATCCTGAAAAGATACTCTCAAACACCCTGAAGCAAGAATGAAATAACAAGAAGAAAAAGGAAAACCAGGATTAATTACAGCGGAAACCTAGGCTGAGGGACACTTAATTTTGCTCTTCCTTTTAGCCGAGTCATAAAGAAAAAGGTGGTAGGTGATCTATCTTGTATTAATTGAAAACTTGCCAAATGGGAAAACAATGATGTCTTATTCTATAAATGTTTTGAAAATTAATAATTTTCATAATCAGAATATTTAGGTAAAAATTATAAATCTGCCTTTTCTTAGTTTCAATACCACTTTTGAATGTAGGATGAAATTTTTAATTATTGAAACAATGTAAAATTACCATTTGCCTGGAAAATATCGAAGGAAAAGAGCCACAAGCCTATACTCTAAATACAAGTACAATAATTTCTATATTTCCCTTTTTGTTCTTTTTCAGGAGCAAATTTCTATCCGTTTTTCCTACTTGTAAGCATAGTAGGAATGCCTGCTTTCAGTGATATGTTTTTCCTATGTTGCTACAAAGTCCTTATAATTATTATTTTACTGGTTGCATAATATGCCATTAAATAGATGTAGCATAATTTCGGTAATCATTTCTCTGTTTGTGGACAACTGAGATACTTCTTATTTTATAGTACAAATAAGGATTATAATGAATAATTATCTCGATTTTCATTTAAATAATTTATAACATTTATTTAATTACCTTTCACTACAAATCTCTTATATGCATAAAATAAATTTCTTGAAGGCAGGAACAATATAGTTTTTTCATTTTCTTTTTCCCAAAATCTAGTAGCTTGAAAATATTAAGCGCTTTCTCAATAATTTAATGAATAAATCATAGGTAGCATTTGTAGCTTGAAAGTGGCTGAAATAGAGAGTCTTTGATATGCTCCTGTTGGAAAGTATAAGAACCTATGCCCACCTTCAAACAAACAACTTTAAATTTAAATTTAAATGAATAAAATAAGGATCCCAAATAGTACTTTGAGAAATTAGAATAGTAAAAGTCTTGAGGACAGGGCTCCATGTCGGCTACAGAGTAATCGCCTCCTGCTCCTGCGGCATGCCCCTCACCCTCTCCTTTTTGTCCTACCATTTGGAGTTTCAAGCACAGAGAGAAGTGATTCTATTGATACTGCACTGAATAAAAATCCATGCAGTAAACGTGTGATCCACCCATCTATGGGCAGAAAGGGACCCTTCTCTGGTACTGTGTGTAATTGTTGAATGCATCTGTGCGCTCACTTAAAGCCCATCTGTACCCTGCTACCCAAACGTGCCGTCCTGCTCTCTCCAGTCAAGTCAGGTGCTCGGAGCAGCCGGCTGGGGCTCAGACTGTAGAAAAGCGCCTCTTTTAAACATTAGGAGTAATTTTTTTTTCAATCAACACATGATTACTCAAGATGTATAATCATAACAACTCTAATTCTTTTCAATTTACTATTAGAAACTTTTTTTGTAAAAACTAAAATATATATTAGTGTCTTGGAATAATTGATATTTTTTTCAGCAACATCAAATCTGCACTATTTATGGATTTTGTGCTATAAAACTCTGCAGCCCAGTCACATGGCTTCTTTTTCCTAAGCCATCTGTCACAGAGGTCTGGAATTTTATGTGAATGTTGGTTGTGCAGTCTTAACCCAAGTTTTTATTTTTTTTTAATGAAAAATGTCAGCTACTATAGTATTTAGCATTTTACTTTACATTGGTTATTAAACTTGATTACTCTATCTCTGTTTCATTGCTTCAATTACATATGAGCTATGAAGCCAATAATTGTTTTGATATGTTCATGGCAGAATACATTATTATATCATGGAGAGAGAACATGGCACTGATATGGTTAATATCTTGGATTTTTGTAACTAAGGTTTATTAATGCTGGTATAAAAATGTATTTGATTTTATACAGATGGCATAAGATGTTGTGGTTACTAAGTTATTATCCTGGATAAGCTGTACTGTCAAATTCAGGGCTTAAAACTATCACAGGAGATTAAACTATTTACTAAAAAGGACAGAAAGATACGGCCAAAGCATCTTAGTACAAACATATTAGAAGTGTATTTACCTCCCATGGATATAATAAAGCATATCTATCTCATAGGCTGAGAGATTGAGAATAGGAACTTTGCAGATAAAACAAACAAACAGAAGAGGTGCTTTTATTTTCTAAATCAGGGGCAAGCAGTGAGTAAGCACTGAGCCCAGCTACAGTGGACCATACTGCAATGGCAGCTGTTGGGGTGGGGGTGGGGATAGTGAGGAGGTGAGGGCACAGTGTAAACGTGGAGTTAAAATAAATCCCCTGGGAAGTAACGGGCTACCACATGCATTAGGGATTTTGCTAACGTTCAAAGAGGACTCCTGCTTTGCCAGCCAAAAGAAAAAAGAGTGAACAAGTTGTCCAGAAGTTAAATGTGAGTTGATAATGATGGTGACTCACTTAGGAAAATGACAATCATGTTCTTCCCAAATTCTGAGAGATATTGCCTGGCAATGTTCACAATTTATGATGCCATAGAAGCCACCCTACAGCATGTACCTTGCAAAATATCCAGAGCACATGGGCACATAAAACTAAAAACAAACAAACAAAAAACTCCACAAATCTTAGCCAAAGGTATTCCAAAAATAAATGTTGTGAGAATTAGTTTTAAATCTCATACTTCATATCTAGAAAATAATCACTTATATTCTGAAGTTTTCACTGTAAAAGTTAAACCCTGAACAGTCACACTAGCAGTTGCTACCTAAAGGCCCCCAAAGTGAATTATGGTTTGTACATCTGCCTCCCCTAACCTGCCCCTCACAATTTAATGAAGCTTTTCTGGTTCAAATAACCCAGGATAAAATGTTACTTTCGTATTGATCTAATATTCCAATAAAAATTCTCTTCCAGCTGGTTATTTTTACATATTTCTCATGTTAGATTAATATTGTGATTTGGGGGAAGGGTGAAGTAGTATTGTGCCTTTTTATAAGCTCAAGTATTAATGCTTTAAATCATGAATTGGGAGTGATAATTCTGCAAACTAGGAAAGAAGATTTAATGCTAAACTTAAAAACGTGTATAACAGGTTTAGCCAATACATTTAGTACTTGGAACATCTTATTTATATTAGGCTTACTTTGTTTAAACCTAGAAACAAGAAGCTCACTAATGGGACTGCTCTTAAAAGTCTGCCTAAGAGTTGAACATTAACCAAAGCAAATCAGAAAGCTAGATTTAAAATCAGATATACTTACATAAAAGCTTGCATTTAAAATTATCCCTTAAAAGCCCCACATGGCTAGGCTATAACTGCAAACTGCTTAAATGTTTTTCTGTTTCCTATTGTATACCAGGGAGCCGAGATAGAAGTGGATGAAAATGGCACATTGGACTTAAGCATGAAAAAAAATCGAATCCTGGACAAAGCTGCACCCCTAACTTCCTCTAACACTTCTATTTCAACTCCATCCTCTTCCCCATTCAAAACAAGCAGCATTTTGGTCAATGCAGCATTCTATCAGGCTTTCTGTGACCAAGAGGGCTGGGATACTCCTATCAACTATAGCAAAACTCATGGGAAGACAGAGGAGGAGAAAGAGGTATTGTTTCCATATGTCAATAAGTTTAAGAGAATGGTTGGAGAGTATTATTAGCTTTTTCCTCCTAAACTTTTTTACATTCCTGTTTAGATAATACATTCTTCTGTACCTCGTTTTAGATTTTGGTAAAGTGATCATTTTAGATTTCAGAAGAAATTTATAAATGAATCCAACTTTTCCTATCACTTGCCTAAAATGATATGTTATTATAGTGAATTTTATCCCCATACGGCTGTAATTATGTGTACTGCATGAGAGATTGTATTATATATCCCTTTAGATACAGCTGCCTTAAGGGGCAATGTATCATTCAATACTGAAATGCCAGCTTAGGAATTCTTTCTGAACCAGAGGATAGAAGATGAAATCAATTCAGGGATAAATAAGAATCACATCAAATTCATTTACTCAATTTTATGAAGGAATTGTGTTAGCATAACTGTATGGTTGGCCTTCCTGCTGTATAGTAAACTTACAATGGTTGCATCTGTACTGAAGATGTACAGACTTTTTTTCTTGTCATTATTTCCTAAATGATGTGGTATAACAACTATTTACACAGCATTTACATTGTATTAGGTATTATAAGTAATCTAGAGATGATTTAAAATATATGGGAGGATGTACGTAGGTTATATGCAAATACTACGCCATTCTATATAAAGGACTTGAGCATCCATGGACTTTGGTATCTGAGGGGGTCCTGGAACCAGTCCCCTATGGATACTGAGGGAAGACTGTGTACAGTCATTGTCTGAGGTATTGGATCACGAATGTTGGATATCTGAATTATACCAATTCCAAAATCAAGAAAATGCATTTGTGTATTTGGTTATCTTCAAGGCAGTTTCACTCCTGAAAGCCAGATGTTGTGACTGTGCAGGAATTCATGTAGCCTTCATCTCCATAGTTTGAGCCACCTGGCTTGGCCTAATTAGCATGACTTACTGTCATTCAAAACAATTCATAGCCAGAACCCTCTGTAATTTAGACTCTATATCACTGCAAATGTGACCCAAATTATTACAGTAAGTGATTCTGTTTCACTGTTTGTCAGAGAAGTTATTGATACTTGTTAGTTTACACGTTTAAAGAACTGAAATGGCCATTCTCTTTGGAAGCGTGCGTCACCTTTTTCAACTTTTTGAAGTTCAGGGACTTTGCAGAAGAGACTAATTTGATTTTATCATATGCCTTAACATCTCAGAGCATAAGTTGACAAAAACAGTAGTAATCACAGGATTGAGTTATTTCCAGTCCCCTTCTGTCCCTCCCTCCCTCTCTGCCACCTTTTCTTCTTTCCTTCCTTTAGCACACTTTCACTGGTGTCTATATGTCCAGGCATAAGATAGGTCCTGTGGACGCAGCACCAAAGAGGACATGCCTCCACCACATGTGTGCTCAGTCTGGTAGGAGGACTGACAAATAAGCAAACACACTGACAAATGGAGTAACGTGAACAGGCACAGAACGTAGAAAGGAAGAAATGGCCAACTCTATGTGCCGTGGTTGAGGTCAGGTTCCTGGAGGAGTGCCCCCAGGACCCAAGGCAGGCTCTCTGTCGTCACCACACACACCTTCACAGAAAAGGGAGAAGGAAATTTATACAACAGCAGCTTCTGATTAGATTCTGTTGTACTGGTCTTAGTCATTTTATTCCGCTTGGCTTTTTAAAATTCACCTAACGTATTGAGGAATGGTCTTAATTAATCTCTCATAAAATTATTTTAGAAGAATAGTTTCTTAAACTATGTTTGACTTTAATAAGTATAAAACTGACACTTGCAAAGTATAAAGCTGGTTCGCCTTAAGCGACGACCACAAACTGGCAAACATGTGTTCCTTCCCTCCACCACATTCCCACTGCTGTCTTGCCACTTCAGGCTTGTGCAAAAGAACAGAAGTTTCACCTGGCTTCCATCTATTTTTATAATCCAGAAATCTGGTGATAGTCACATTAATTGATCAAGCACAATCACGATGAGATCATAAGTGTTGATTCAATCTCATTCTATACGAGTCAGCCTTAGAAAAGGGAGGTTTACCCTCCAATTCACAGGGTCTCCAGCTGATCAGATTGTGGTATAGCCCACCCTGCACAACTAATGGGGTCTTAGTCTCCAGCTGATCAGATTGTGGTATAGCCCACCCTGCACAACTAATGTGGTCTTAGTCTCCAGCTGATAAGATTGTGGTATAGCCCACCCTGCACCACTAACGGAGAACCAACTCCTAGTTACAAGATCTGTTGGTGGGGTTCAGTAAAAGTCATACGAACAACAGTGCTTTACAAGGTAAGCATGACTGCATCCTTATTCTTGGATGATTCCTACTAGGGTAAAATCCACTGTGTTTCAGAGCATCTCAAGGTCATATGCAGGGTAAGACTTAGGCTTCCTGTCCTCATCCTTGCTATAAGTGGGCCATGGTCAATGTTTACCAGAAATCTTCTTTCTATTCATATGCAGAATCAGACATACAAATCTAGTCCTGAGACATAATGAAGCAAATTTGAGAAAAGTGGCTCTCATTTCCATTTAGGATCTTGTGTTGTTTGGCATTGGCTATAATTTTTTGCCCTCAGGAGCAATGTCAAATTGCTTCTCCTTTATTCTGAGAGACTTCTCGCATTTGGGGGTCTAGTTCGTATATCAGGGACCTCCTTTGCTACACTTCTTATCACTCAGCCAGAAATTGAAGTCTTGTAATAAATATTTTAACTTTACTTTCCAATCTTATTTTTTGCATAATTTTAAAAAACATCTGAATTCACCTGGGCAGATTTATGGATCCAACTGGAGTATGTTCTTACCTAATGATTATATGTCTGTGACTGTGTTTTATTTCCCAGCAAATTTATGGGGAAAAAATGGATTGGTTTAGATTAGATTTCTGCTCTTTTCAGAGTGGCTTACTTCAGGTGTGATAGTACAGACTTTCACTGCTCTGAATGGCAACCTAAGTGTTCTGAAATCTGAACTTAGAAACTATGTAGAAATTCAATGTCATTAAGAATAACAAAGAGAAATTTGAAGATGCTAAGTGAGTTCTTAGAGTCAAAGTGCTTGCCCTAGGTTTGAGTTGGCAAAAGATTTTTAAAGCTTATTCTCACAGTTATCTGAATTTGGGTGACTCATTGCTGGGGGAAGCTACAGCCATTGAAGACACACACAAGAATGCTTTTGGAATACTGTGACTCCTGAGTACACCTTCTCATCTTTTGTTATTTGTTCCATAGTCTGTGCTAAGGTAGCCTACTAATAGAGAGTATTTTTCATATCTTGTTCTGAATCTTAAAACAGAAATGTGATACTTGATAGGTATTATTTTGAAAAAAGTAAATTGCGTTTATTGTCCTCATTGCAAAAATAGCAGAGGGCTATCGTGTCCAGTAAGAATAAAGATAAAGGATCTTTATAGAAAGTGTCTCATTATCCTAACAATCATCATCAAAGTTTTTAGAGGGGACAATTGAGCCTGGGCCTGGGATTCCCTAAAGAGGAGAAAAAGAAGGGAGAAAAAAAGAGAGAAAGAAAAGAAAAAAAAATACATCCCAAAATGGAGACAACTAGGAAATATGGAGAAAAATTAGAAAGGGAAGAGAAAATGAGAATAATGAAGAAATCGTATGTGGCAAGGTGTGGTGGAGGCAACCGTGGTCTACAATACTTCTATGACAGTAGGATCTAGATCTGCAGGATGTGACCAGGGATTTGTCCATGCTTGTCATTTCCAGTGAGATGTACTGGGATGGCTGCACACAGCCTAGAAGACTGGCTTGTAATCTGTTCTTGCTTCCACACCCACATCCTTCCTGTTGCCACCTCTGCAACATCCCCACACCACCCCTCCCCCTGCATCTCACTCACACACACACACACACACACACACACACAC